>NC_072428.2:123726287-124029318 GCF_028878055.3 Symphalangus syndactylus
GCACAAATATGTTCATCACAATTTGTTTATAACAGCGGAAAATGGAAAACAAACTAAATATCTAGCAATAGGGAAGGTAAGTTAATCATGCTGTATCCATATTATGTAGTGTTATGTAATTAAAATTACATAATTTGTAATTAAAATGATATTTACCAAGTGTTTTTAATGACATGAAAACATGTAGAATATAAGAAGTGAATAACTTCAGAATAGTATGTACAATATGATAATCGTGTAAAAAGCTGTAAACATAGAAAAGAACAATACACCAAGACATTGATAATGTTTTGACTTTTGAGAAAGAAATATTTTTTCTTTGCTGTTTTAATTTTGTTATGCAATTAACATCTATTTTTATATCATTTATATATTAATAATTACATACTGACAAGTGTTGTATACCAATTTATAAAGTCAATATGCTCCCTGGCCAAAGGTTAGCATGTTCATATGAAAACATGCACATAATGTGTTTCTAACAAGTTCCCAAATAGTGTTGATGCTATAAGTCTGGGGACCACACTTTGAGAATTACTAATGTAGAGAATCACCATATGGGGATATATATCCCAGTGAGAAAACAAGTTCCTGGTGTCAGCATGTATCCACTGCTACTCCCCCTGCCACAGCCTCTGCTTCCAAGGGTCAGAAACTCTTACCAATGGTCGCTGGATTTCGTTAAAACAGGGCTGAGTACCAAGTATAAATGCTGTCTCGAAGTCACCAGGCTGTAACAAATTAAAATTCCTGTCTGCATCCCTTTCACCTAGCACAGTCCATGACTTAGGAAAAAATGTTCAGTTGTGTTGGTTGGTTTATGGAATGGATTAAGTGGTAAAGAGTACAGTTTTGAAATCATAAAAAATGAATTGGAATCTTGGCTCCGTAAACTTACCCTGATGTGATGCTGGCCAGATTATGTAACCTCTTGCTCCCCCAGTTTGCTGATCTGTAAAATAACTTCATGAGGTTGTTGGGAGAAGTAAATGAGTTAATACACAAGTTTTTGAATAGCACTTAGTAAATGTTAGCAACTGTTGTTACTGTCATATAGGATTGCTTGCATTTTTAATCTTTTTCAAAAAAGGAGAGTTATTTGAATACCTAGCCCCCCCCCCCCCAAAAAAAAAAAAAAGATTGCAACAGCAAACACTTTCAAGAAGGGGAAATTATCGTTTGTTTGGTTTTTTTTTTTTTTAATGTACTAGGGAAACTTGGGGAAAGGACTATAGAGAAAATAGAATTCTCTGAAAGTAATATGGCAGGTTTTACTAGACATTTCTGCTTTTAGTGGCTCTAACAGTTCCAGGATTTACCAACTAGGAGACCTATCAAAAGCATATGAAAGTGTCTTAGTCTTGTTTTGATTTTTGTAGCCATAAAAAATAAACCACAAAGAAGCATGAAAATTTTCTCTTTGGCCTCAGTAGAATTCTTTAACCTTGTGATTTTGCCCTTTCTGTTTGTGAATAGTGACAATACTCACTCCCTTATAGGTTAGTTGCAAAGATGAGGCGAGGAATTAGCAAGGTGCCAGGCACACAGCTGATTCAGTTTCGATGTTAATTCATTTTATTTTTTCTCCCCACTTTGCCTTCTGCTCATCCTGCAGCCCACATTCCCATCATTTTCAAATGTACAGAAGTGAAGATTGTGTTGTCACTAGGATTGGCAAACTTTTTCAAGAACTGCCGTAAAAGTTCACAGTCTAATAATTTTTCTGATACTCACACCATTAAAAAAACCTATGCTCTAAGAGT
The DNA here is from genome assembly GCF_028878055.3 of Symphalangus syndactylus. Classification (NCBI taxonomy): domain Eukaryota; kingdom Metazoa; phylum Chordata; class Mammalia; order Primates; family Hylobatidae; genus Symphalangus; species Symphalangus syndactylus. The sequence continues at coordinate 123,728,051 of NC_072428.2, forward strand.
TAATCCAAATCGTCAAAGTATGAAGTCCTCCTTTCTCTTCTAGGACTAGAAGGCTTCATGAATATTTTATGATGGCGTCTCTATTTAGGCATGAATCCATTCCCCCTCCTAGGAGAGCTCCAGCATGCTGTGGGCTGCCAGGACTTAGCCCAGGAGTGTGGTGTTTTACTGAGGCAAAGGTGACACTGGAAATTGTTTGGTTTGAGGCGTTTAGTTCAAAAACTTTCTAATCCCGGGAGAGTGAATTAATTTCCTGTGAGGATTAGGAAACAAACTTTATATCTCATATATGCACAGTTGCCATTTAATTTTCTTTTTAGGTAATATTTGAAATACTGAGAAAGTTTGTAGTTTTAAGTATATTGGGTAACATTTCTAGATAAGTTGTTTTGCCATCAGCTAACCCAGCTGGGAGGTGCTTAATATTGATCAAGCATTTGCTCATCTGGAGAATGATGATGTCTATTATACATAGGTACAGATCTGTGTTCTCTTTGACATCTGGAAGGTGGTGGGAAAGAGCAAATTCAAAATACAAAGACTGGTTTTGAGCCCCAGTTGTGCCACTTATTAGTTAGGTGATCCCAAACAAGATACTTAACCTCTGCAATTTCAATTACCACATCATTAAATACAGATATGAATCACTAGGTAACTACAGTTGTGCCCATCAGCTAAGTTAAAATGTGAGAAAATTTCTACAACCAATGAAGTCCTACATAGAGGTAGATGGGACCTCTAGTCCTCTACAGAGGTAGGCTGTTGCTGCTATCTTTATGTTATACTGTTTATGAAAATAAGTTTTCTATAAAGTAAGCATACCTTTATTCCTTAGGGAGGGTTTACGCTTTCATTGAACTGGATATTGCATCTAATGAGGATTGCTGTTTTTTTCTCCTTGATTTCAGGATTTAACATTTAAATGAAAGTGATCCCTGCCTGCCTTTGGATTAAATTTGTCACTGGTTTAGAATAACATGTATGACACAAAATTTAAAAAGCTGAATAGCTGATTCTTTTTGAATGCAGAGTAGATCATATTTTCAAATGGCTTGTTCTCATTTAAAAACCCAAGGTGAATAGAATACCTATAAGGATGGTAGGCTTGGGAATCGAAGGCTCTATGTGTGTCTCCAGATGGTGCCCTGTTAACATGGACAAATCGTTTATTTCTCAGTCACTAAAAGCATCATAGTTTTTGTATGTTTAGGATAAAAATAAAAAGGGAGCGTGATATTTTAAGATCTTTGTGTAGCATAGCATTGTGATGTTCAAGTTTATACTTGGGCTCATTTTAGAAATGACCTAATTAAGTCTTCCTTTTTTCTGCATTAATCACCTTCCTTTGTATTATAATCTTTCCTATAAGGAAGCTAGCAGACTGACCTATCATTTTTCTTTCCTCAGTGTTAAATAAGAATACGTATTTTAAACTTTACCTGTGAATCATATTCCTCTCTCTTTGGTAATTTATTTCCCTACTCTTTCTTTTGGTACTCAAAGTAGTATATGACTTCTAGATGACTTGCTTTCCCTTCGAAGGACAGATTACTTACTACTAGGAGATCATGTAAAATCAGTCTTTTAAAAATATGACTTTGTCTCTCCTAGCTTAGAGATACAGCTCCATAAAACGAAAGTGAGGATGATATCTGGTAAAGTTCAGTTGGAGCTAAAGAATCAAAATCCACTGAACTTTTACCAGGAGTCCTTAGTGAAGTAATTGATTGCATTCTCCAATGCCCCTCCTTCAATAAGATTTCTGTTATTTGTTTTCTTTTACTTGAATATGGGTTTTAGGAGGCTTGTATTTAGAGTTTCTGTGCTTATGAGAAAAGAGATAGCTGTATAATTACTATGTAAGAACTATGAAGTGGGAAAGAATACATTGGCAAGACATATTACAATTACTTTGTCATGCATCTGGTTATGTTGGCATATTTGTTTAATTAAATTCCCTGCTAATTATAACCGTATGTACTTGTCTTAATTATTATTTGCGTAACACTGGTAACAGTGTAATTCTTTAAAGGAAAGCAACTCGCTTTCTATTTAAATTAAACTTCAATTTAATATGCTTCCTAAAATAATAGTAGTGACATTTCATTAGAATGGTAGTTGAAAACTCTTTATCTACCTCAGTGGAATTTAGACTGGCTAAAATTTAACAGAGTTGTTTTAATATCAGATTGTAATTAGCGATCTTCAAGTTTTAGAGTAAAATGGTTAACATGGCCAAACCACCAGCTGATGCTGCACATGGTTCATCTACTGAAGGAAACATTTTCATCCTTTAAGGAAAACCTTGCCTGCCCTTCCAGACTTCCTGATCACCTGCTGTAGAAGAGAGAGGGAGGGAATTATACTTGACAATGATTCTCAAAGACCTAATTAGAAGTGGGTCTAATATATTCTCTGAAGCGTTTGTTTAAAGTCAAATTGCCCAGGTCACTTGGTTATGATCACTCACCCAGATACTTAGTATATGTGTAAGCTTTTTCAGGGTTGCAAATCTATTCAAGTTAAAATTGAATTCGCAGTGGAGTTGAGTCTTTCCCATTTCATTCACTTCATCCTCTTTGTTTCAAAATTCTTCTACCTCTACAGATACCTTCTTCCTCTCACCCTTTGTCAGACACTAGATTTTTTTTTTTTAATTTCCCCTACTTATCCTAGTGATAAGCGGGGAACTCTGATTTCCATAGCTGGTCTCTCTTTTTGCATGCATACTTGCATCTTTTCAGAGAGTTTGACTCTTATCTGGTTTTTTTCCTTCAATTTAAAACTACTTCCTCTCTCTGAAATGCCAATCTAAAAAAATTTGCAATTTCTTCTACCTAGTCACTCTCCCTAATTTACATCAAAAACTTTCTTTTCTATCACAAGAGCTTGATCTTTGGCTCCAGACAGAAATGAGTTTAAAACATGCCTCTTCAGGTAAGTTGCTAATTTTCTGAGCCTCAGAGTCCTTATTTATAAAATGGGGTGCTCAATGATGACAGCCATCTAGGGCTAGAGAGAAGGTGAAATGATGTAACATATGTAAAGCATCTAATTCATAGTAGGCTCCAATTAAACAGTGGCCTTTTATACACACACACACACACACACACACACACACACACACACCCCTTATATATGTGATGTTTTATATGTACCGTGTACACACCACTGAGTTCCTTTTGTCATATTCTCACACTCTATTTCAAGAGACAAAATATACCAACAAATGAGACAGAAGCTACTAAAAGTGCTTTTCAAGCTTTCTTAGCAGTGAAAAGTCTTTTCAACTGCACTCTTACATGAAGCCATATGAAACTTATGTGAAACAGAGAAAGGGGTAACTGCTGTCCATCAAATACAAGGTCCTTTTGTGTTCTAAGTCAGACCCTGCAAAATCAGATAGTTCTGAGGTATATAATTTAAAAGCCACTGAACCATTATTTTGAATTCACTCACATTAATGAGTGCCCACTACATGGTAGGCACTGTGCTAGGACTAGACACAAAGACAAATTAAGGGATAGTCCTTCCCATGAAGGAGTTCATAGTCTGGTAGACAACCTCTTTGAACTCTTAGATTCAGCAATTCTGGATTCAGTTAAAGTAGTTTTAAGGCAATATGCTTGGCATAAATGGAAGATGTAAGTACCTAGGGGATAGAAAGTTGTGCTTATCCATGAACTCATCTGAGAAGGCTTTCTTTGGTGATGATTTGAACAGTTTGAGCCTTGATTGCCAGGAGCGGAAATGAATCCTCGTGTAAACAAAAACCTCTGCAAGACTATCAAGGACTAAGACAGAAGACTAAGAAACCCTTGTAGGAAACAACAAACATATTGCTTATCACATTTATCCTCTGAAATGGGAAAGACCGAACTAAGAAGCTGGAAATGAGGTAGAAGGAAAGAGAAGGGACCAGTTGTTTGATGATTTGAAATAAACATTTTTTATTATGAGGAATATATATTTTTTTAATTAAGAAAAAGTGCAATTCAGAAAGAATGTTATTGTCCATCTTGAAGTCTTTATTGTCTCCCCCACAACTCTTCACCAGTGTCAACTGTGAGTGGGCAATCAGGCTGCCATCTAGGAGAGAGAGGCCCTAGGGTATGTAAAGTACTGCAGATGAATCTACTGTGTCTACAACAGCAACTGGTTCTCTAGGAACCTAAAAATAGTCAAAACTTTTTTTCAGGTTCAAACTGTCACCAAGGTTAGTTAACGAACCTTAATTGGCAAAATGAAAATGCTGCGTTATTTTTTGAGAAGGATTTTCAGTTATCATATGAAATTTGTATTTGGTTCATAGTAAAGTGTTATTTATTAGCCACACTTTAATGAATTCCCTAAAATTTGTTGCTGAATTTAGGAGAGATGTTCAGTTCAATTCAACACTCTCTGAGATTGACTATCACGTATTAAGTGCAAGAGTAAAAAGGCATGGCCCTCCTTACAGCCCATGGTCTAGTGAAGGAGTCAGATGAGTAAGTAGATAATTATGAAATATTGTGGTAAGTGCTATGGAAGAAATCTAAAGAACAGGTTATAGAAAAGAGGATGTCATATCAGAGGCCACAACACTTAAACTGAGTCTTTCAGAATGAATGAGAAATTAGGCAGATAAAGACACAGGGAAGGACGTCCTATGTGCTTTCTTTTAAAGTGCAAATCACATACACTTGGATATCCGATACTTGGGCCAGTTATTTAACCTCTCTGAACATGACTTTCCACATCTTCATTTAGTGTTTACCACAAAACATTGTGAGAATTGCACTTGCGAAGCAGATAAAGAGGCTACTCAAGCCTGGTGCATAGTCATTTAAAAATAAGTTGGTTTCCACCGTGGCACATGTATGCCTGTGTAACAAACCCACACATTCCGTACTTGTATCCGGAACTTAAAGTAAAATAAAAAATAAAAATAAATAGATTGGTTTCTTTTTAAGTGTGGAAAGCTGGGCTTTCATTGCCAAAGAAGGCAAATGTTGGTGTTTCTTAGCAGCTGAATTTGCCAACCACCTACCCAGTGGTTAGGCTACTAAAATGGCAAGTTTCATTCCCAATTAATGCACCATTTTTCTCCGAGACTTTGAACAGACATGTTTTTGATCCATCAAATCTTTCTGTCCTGGGGTTGTGTTTGATTTTTATTCCAATTCTAAGGTCTGTCTGAACACGCTGTGCCTTGAGCCATGTAGCACACAGAAGGACAAATGATTTCTTCTTATTATTCTTTTTATTAACAACTGAAGGGAATAGTTAACATTTATTTAAGAAAAAAAAAAAAGACTGACTTGAGAGAAACTTTTGGTTATTTCTAGTGAGGGAAGAAAAGCTCTGAATGCAGTATGTCAATCTTGTTTCCTAGATAACAAAGCAAATCTAAAACAGTTTTGAACGTTTTTCCTTATTCCCTTTATCATGAATGTTTAATATCCGAAGGAGCCAATTTTTATTGAGAATTAGCTTCCAGGTTTGGAGACTATTAGCAATCACCACAGGGAGCCTCACACTCTAATTCTATTTCCCATCCTTTTTCCTGAATCGGAATCGTTTTCTGTGTAGTTATAGCAAGTGCCTCGGTTTTGCTAGCCTCATCTGCTGTTTTTAAATGTCCACCTCTGCCAAGCTGAAACATCATGAAAGTAATCAAATTATGTGTTAGGAAAGAGTAGATTATTGCTTCAATAAACTTGGCAAAATCAACATGTGTAGCCGTCTATACATGTGGAATGTCACTTTGATCCCCCTATAGCTATTTCAGTAACGTCATAAATGTTCTCATAATCATTTTATAATCATAATATTAGTTAACTATTACATTTTATCACTTAACTCGTGCTAAGCATTTAGCTTGTATTACCCACTTTACCTGTACAATAGTTCTCTCAGGTAGATGCTAGAGTGTTATTCAGTTTATTGTGAGGAAGCTAAGGCACAAGAAATTAAGCAACTTGCACATTATCCTACAGCTAACAGTACTGGATTGATACCCAGGCCCGTATGATTCCAGAGCCCATGCTCTTAAATGCTAGGCTATACCTCATCCTATTAATCCTTCTGTGATCTTTAAAAAAGACATGACAGTTGTTGCTGTAAACCATAATTTGATGTCTTATGACAGCACTTACTAGCTTATTGGTAGTTTTGTTTGTAAACATTGAAAGCAAGCTTTAGCCAATGCAGACTTAATAAGATTTGTATTTAGCAGGTGTGCTTTTGCTAATAGTAAGCCACACATTGTATCAGGCATCAGGGTAAACATACATATACTTATGTATATGTCCCGACCTTGAGGAGGTCATATCTAGCTGGGGAAACTTACTAAGTGTATGTAATCCATTATCCACAATTCTAAATTCCAAAATGCTCTAAGAAATGAAATTTTTAAAATGTGTAGACTCATTTAGCACTAATGCCTGAATTCATATGAGGCCACATTATATATAGCCTTTGTTTATACCTCTTAATATAATTTTTCATACATTTGTTTGATTATGAGGTGCTACCCTAAGCTCTCCTGGTGTTGTTGCATAATACATAGTAAATGCCCTGAAAACCTTTCTAAAATCTGAACTTTTTGAATTCTGAAATATATCTGGTCCTAAGAGTTTAGCAGAAGGGATTGTGGCCATACATGAATGGACATGTTGTAGCCCAGCAAAAGGAATGATTTACTTCCCATGATTGAGTTAAAGATTCACAGAAGAGGCTGCAGGCAGTGAAACTGGAATTTACCTAAGTTGTTTTGGTAACCTAGGCAGAACTGAAGTCACAGCCAAAGACATAGACTTATAGAGAATCTGGGGAGGGTATACATGGGAGACAGGACTAGAAAGGCAAGTTGGCACCAGATTATGGAAGGCCTCCCATGTCACAGGAGAATGCATTCTTTTTCTATCAACTGGCAGGCTTTTTTCTGATTTCCTTCAGCCTCATTTGCCGACGTACCTTGCTTTGTTGCAATGTGTCATGGATCCATTTGGAGAAGCTGATGAGTCATCTTGTGAATGAAAAAATGAATTGAAGGAAATTGCTTACTTTCTATGTTGATTCAGGCCTCATTTCATCTTAACCCCCTAGTTAGAGGACATCAGTAATGATTCAGTCTCTGCAACTCATTCCCAAATAAAATTAATTGGAAACTAGATGGCTTCCTAATAACCATGCTTGTTTTTGCATAATAGAAGGAGAAAAGGATTAAATTCTTTGTTCTAATTAATAGGAATGAAAATAGAATTGCAATCCGTGGTATGGCAAAATGAGAGAAAATAAGGCTTGTAAGTAATTTTCATGGTTGTTTAGGAATAATTGTTTCATTATTGAGTTAATAGTTTTTACAAACAGCTTCCATTTCCATATCATATTGCTACAGTCGCTCTTTACTGAGATTGCCTCAGCAGAAGATGACAAGAAGTTGTTTTAAATCCATCACTTGTCTAAAATATGAGTTCCAAAGTAGTTAGGGGAGGATATGCAGCAGGAAAGAATGAGGTATGGGAGGGAAACAGGGGGTCAGATTGAAATCAGTTGATTAATAAGACAACAAAATTCATTCACCAGCTTGTTTCAAAGGAGACTCTTATTATTCTGGAAAGAAATTAGACATCAGATCCCTCATAGGCCCCAGGCTCTGACATGTGTTTTATAATGACAGTTAATTAGATACTGTCTGCAGCAATCATAGGCTGTCATTTCTAATACATTTCTGGGAAGTTGAAGGACAGGAGAAGTCACCCCCTCCTCATATTCCCCCTTCCCGTAACTGAAATCGGTTGCCAAAATTAACTGTGAATATATGAGGCACGAGTTCAACAATTATACAGCCATTCTGCACATTTATGTTTCCTACTTAGTACGTACTCTGCATTCCAGGCTGGGCTGGGCATGCATTTTGCAGACAGAGATGTTACTGCAGCCCTGGTAATATTTAGGAATATCTCACACAGCAGTCTAACACCTGGTCTGAAGTGGAAGATGCCACTTGTCATTGCAACTTATGCATTAGAACACAAAGAATCTTTCACATCATTAAATTCAAACTACCAGGCTTCCCTCTTTTCTAAAATAGAACTTGCAGTGCATTAATTAAAGTCATCTATTCTCACATGTGTAAAAACCTTAAATTTGAATAATTCCTACAGTAGCACTTAACCTAAATTTTTCATGCTCCCTTTTACCGAACATCATTATAACATGACCATAAAGTATAATATTTCTTAAAAACTAAGCCATGAGGTAGAAACCATGTTGAAATCATAGATGTTAACAATTTAAGCATTCTCGGAAATTCTCTAGTCCAATCGTTTTGCTCTGCAAACAAGGACATTTGAGTCTCAGAATGCTAAAGTAATTTGCCAAGATTGTGCAGTTTCTGGGCAAGCCTGACTTGGAATTCCATTCTCCTGAGTTCTAGGCTGTTACTCTTTCCCCTTAAGAGCACTACCTAGTGACATTACCTGAGTGACTTTGGGCTAAGCCCTGGATGTTTCTGAGCTTGAGAGTCCTAGTCTGTAAAATGGACATAGGAATAATATGTACCTCATAGAATTACAGTGAGCATCAGTGGGGAAGCCACTCCAAAGCCTTCAGTAAGACTCCAAGCAACCTTATGTTGCCTTCTGATTGCTTTTATCCTTAGGTGTCCCTAGGTCATTGCTTTCATCCCAGAGCATGCCTGGAGCTTTTAAGTGCCTCCTAAGGGGCATAAGAAGGCTCTCAGTGCCTTTGTGATTGAAAACCATACGCTTTTATGGGCCACCCAGTACATTTGTTTCTTATGTTAGAGACATGCCCACTCAAGCCATGTGCTGAAATTCAAGCTTTTTCAACCCAAGTTATCATAACTGGTGTCTCTAGGACAGTGCTTCCCAAACATGCCAAAGGAAGAATTACCTGGAGAATGTTTTAAAAGTACAGATTCTCATTCCCTGACCCACTTAATGCCCTTCTGTCAATTCCCCTTGAAAGAAAACCTTTAGTGCAGGAAGTGTGGAAAAGAGTCTGTTAATCTATGTATTTGCTAGGTTTTGTTTTATTATTATTATTATTATTATTTTTATTTTTGAGCTCCCTGGACAATTGTGAAGAAGAGCCAGGTTTTAGAGTGCCTGGCTCTATCAGAGCAGATCATACCATACCCAAAATATACTAGCTTCAACAGCTGCTAAAATATCTGGGTACTTTCTGTGGGTTCTAATTAACTTTCACATGTTGGGGGTTGAAATATCAGCAGTGGGCCGGGCACGGTGGCTCACGCTTGTAATCCCAGCACTTTGGGAGGCCGAGGCGGGTGGATCACGAGGTCAGGAGATCGAGACCACGGTGAAACCCCCTCTCTACTAAAAATACAAAAAGTTAGCCGGGCGTGGTGGCGGGCGCCTGTAGTCCCAGCTACTCGGAGAGGCTGAGGCAGGAGAATGGCGTGAACCCGGGAGGCGGAGCTTGCAGTGAGTCGAGATCGCGCCACTGCACTCCAGCCTGGGCGACAGAGCGAGACTCCGTCTCAAAAAAAAAAAAAAAAAAAAAAAGAAGAAATATCAGCAGTGAACTGATAATATAAATTTTTGGACGCACTGGCATTTCTTTCCTTGCGCTTATGTACTCATTCATGCACAAAGCTACCCAGCACCCACTATCACTGCTTGGTCTACAACCCTTCCAGTCTAAATGGATTATATAGTAGATAGCTGCTATTGTCTGTGAAGATAAGCCTGCTGTCTGCTACCAGTAGAAAAACCAGTTTGAGATTTGTTTTGTTTTATTTTATGGTGGTAGTGGTTTTAATCCCCTCATACCCACCATCCGAATAATATGGCTGGTTTTGTATTAGGCTGTTCTTTCTTACATCTGGTTTCCTCATAATCAAAAATACAGATTTTCAAAACACGTAGCTGGGATTAAGGATATGGTATGTGGTATTGGTTATTCTCTGTGCAAAATAAACTGGGATCAGAAAGCATATTAAGCCATAAAACAAGTCCTGACCTTGTATGATTCTCTACCCAATGAGCTAACCAGCCAGGGCAGAGTTGGGAAGGCTACAGGATTGTAGGCCATTAACATCCCCAAAGTGCCAGGCTGATCTCTTGAATTATTCTCAGGCATGAGCAGAGAGTGTATGCAATAGCCAGTTCCACATGTTACTATAATGGTTCACTTGCTTTCTAAATGAATGCAGCCTCCTTACCAGCTGTGGACTCTTAATGTTTGTAAAGGTTTAAAGATGCCTCAGTAGGAAGTAGAATGACATTGAATAAATATGTCGAAAAAAAGAATGCAACCAAAGATGATGAGATAATATATATTAAAGTTAGTTTAGCCAGAGCCCAGCACATAATAAGCTTTCAATAAATGTTAACTCCAGTTGAGGTTATTACTATTATTCTTGTGCCGTCGTTGTTTAACTCAACTTATTACTGATAATCAGTGGCATATTGACTATGAATGTGAAGCATAGAAAGTTCAAGACATTTAACTTGATTTTCTAGAAAACAGCAGTTTAAACAATCTACTTTGTTCAAGCCTAACTTCTTACCCTATTTGTGCATATTATAGTATATGGTCCTTAACTTATGGACATTAGTTCTGAATTCATATTTCCATTGGGTTTAGTGCATTGGATGTTTTTAGGTGAACTAAATGGGCTGTATGAAGCTCATCTCTGGAATTATTTCAAGAATCACTGAGACTTATGGATAATTCACATTGTCAATTCAAAGTTTATGATTATTTTTCCCTAAAGACTCTTAATCCTCCACCCAGCTTGCTCCCCCGCCCCTCCCCCACCACTTTATTAGTTGAATAAATAAGGATTAAAACATGGCTAACCTGACAGAAGTCTGTTCTCTCTAGCAGTGGCCCAGATATAGGGCAGTGGAATAGAGCACTGTCTTTACCCCTGGGACTCCAGGTCTGTGGATTTTAAAAAGAGTTAACGCTATGGAGCTATAATTATGGCAGTTTTTCAAAAAGGTAGACAGCACTTTACATGACTTTTTTTTTCTTAGTTTCTCTTGTCAGAAGTGAGGAATTGCATTTCCCTCCTAAACTCTTTGCTAGGTTGTGCCACGTGCCAGGATTTCTTAATGTCTTTAATCTGTAGTATGCCTAATCTTTGGGGGAAAAGGAGTAGAAATCAACATTCATGAAATGCACAGCCTTCATGTGTTAGGCTTTGTCTCAGTTAGAAGAGTGTACATGGATCATCTGCAGCTTGTAGCATGGAGAAATGACGTCAAGCCGCCTGTGAGGCCATTCATTTAAGCAGTCAGTTTGACAGTCTCACAGGGTGATCTGCAAACACATCACCTTCTTAATCTGGATACACAATATAGCTCTGTTTATATATTCTTGTCTTTTAGTTTATTGTCTTTAATAAAGTCAGGCAAGAGGACAAATTAGTTTTATCTGCCAAATGTGTAACAGGTGCCTCAGCAGGCATGTCTATAACTATACTAAGGCTATCTGGGAGATATTCTCCCTATAGTTTTTCTCTGTATTAAGTACATAGGGAGAACTGTGGCACAGTTAAAGCATCAAAATGTCTAAGAAAATATACAAGATTTTTTCCCTATCCATGTCTCCTGTGGGGTATCCCTAAGCCTTCATTCACTTTTCTATTGTACATCCTAAGAGACAGTAGGACTGATTTCGCACTTTCAGTGAAGAAAGTCATGGCTTGTAGACCATGTGGGATGTTCTTCTGTCTACATTAGAAGAATTGAACTTTGATGTTCTCTACTTTTCTTCACTTCAGGAAAGGATTTCTAGGAGATATAAGATTAGGCTTGATGCTAGAAGAAAACCACATCATCAGTTATCTAAAAGGAATTGCATCTATCTTCTTTTTACTTATAGTCTTAATAGACTTAGGGTTTATTGGACATTATTGGGCATTCTGTAGATAAAAAGCACTCTTAAAGCAAAATAAGGTGGATATCTATTTCTAGCTGGGCGAGAAAGCTAAAGCAAGTGGGGACTTCAAGTTGGAAGCATGATTTTAAAGAATAGGTTAGCAACTTAAAGATACTGAGTTTTTCAGTTTCTTTTTCCACCATCTTTTTATTAATTGTCACGAGTCTATTTTCTAATTCCACCCATCGGTTCTATGAATACAAATGGTATGGTCTTTATGTTGTTGCAAAATAAAGCAACAATGCAGCATCCTCCTTAAAGGCTACTCTCTCCTTTTCTGATCCTGCCAACTGAAATGACATGGTTTGTATGTTAGTTTTGGTTCTATATTAATTTATTCAGTCATCTTTCAGGAGTTAATTGAACATCTTGTCTCTTGTTCCAGACATTTGGCACGTGTTGCCCCAAGCCCAATTCCTTTATGTGGAAAAAGGGACTGCCAAAGAAGGCTAATTTACCTTCTTGTGAATGAAGGACTCTAGAATGCGAATGATGGATTGGGATCCATTGTCAGTGTGGACATGAGTCATTTACTCTAATGTCTAATTTTTTTAGATCATGGGTAATTTATGAAAAATTCAATTCATGTTTGATTTGTACCCTCTTAAATCATCAACATATTATTTTTTAAGAGTTATCAAGTGTTCAAGGGCTAACATTTGGCTTAGAGTAAGCCTATTCATATGCCAAATAATTTGGATGAAGTACAGAAACCTATTGCTTTGGGTCTTCAAATGGATGATCTTAACAAAGTATGATTCTGTATGTTTCTTTATTGCATGTTATGGGCCATGAATTTGTTCCCTGCTTTACTGATGTCCTCCTAATTGCATGGTATCTAAGAATACTTATCTGTAATTCACTGCCATATTAAAAATACTAAACAAAGCTGTCCTGTAACAAGAAGGTTCATTTAGCCTTCTGAAAAGTAACAAAAATGAAAACAAAAAGGAGCAGGAGCTTTAAATTTGTTCTAAATACAGGACCATTTGAGGGCCAAGAGAATTAATTTATATTTTTAAACATTATTTTATAAATATATTTTGTTGTTGATTTTTTATATTTAGTCTGCTAAGATTATAGATTTAAAATGGTGAGTTTTAACAGGAACTTTAATGATTCTTGTTGCCTGTCAAGCAGAATTCTTTGAGCATAGTATTTATCAGAACTTCTCCTGAGAGTAAAGATCGTGTATACTTTCTTCTAGGCCTGTACTTAGTGTGTGTGTGTGTGTGTGTGTGTGTGAGAGAGAGAGAGAGAGAGAGAATATATATATATATATCAATTAAATGTGATTGTATTAGACATTTTCAGAAGAAATTATCAGGAAACGTTATTACTGAATTCTATATCCAGGTCTGATTCAGACAATCCGAGGAACACCTCTTAGACCACAATGTATAGAAAAATATTTCCTGCAGAGGGTTATGGAGAAGTTGCTACTCTAGAGCTGAAAAGGGATTTCACATTCTTAGTGCATTTATTCTAAGGAACAGGACAGTGTTACGATTATGGGTGGAATGAGGATGCACTGATTTCGAATTGTAGTAGAAAGTGGATGAGTAATATAGATGCGAGATGGCAGCACATAGTTGGGAATGCAGACTGTCTGGGTTCAAATTCTGACCCAGTCACTAATTAGCTTTGTGACCTTGAGCAAGTCGCTAAACCTCTCTGTACTTTGGTTTCCTCATGTGATATATGGGGATGATAATAATCAGTACCACCTTTTATAAAGTTGTTGTAAGGATTAAGCTTGTTAATACCTGTAAAGTTATTAGAAAACTCTCTGGCATATAGCTAGTATATATGAATGATTATTATCATGAGTTGTTATGAAGTTTGTCTTGGTGCATACTTTACCCAGGTAATAGTCTGTGCTTTCTGGGATTACATCATCTCTGCATCTCTGTGCTAACTGAAGCCTAGATATCTAGTAACATTCATTCTCTATCTTCCATTTTTTAAAAAAATGTCTCTGAAAGGTTTATAAAAATATACTTGATTGAGAATTACAGGCATTCTCCCAAGAATATTTACATTTTAACCAGGACTGTGCCATGATTAAGACAAAGGAAAGGTCCAAAATATTAAGAGTTTGGACCCAAGTTGCCATCCATCCTACTCCATCTCTTGATGCTTATCTTAGGGGGTAATTAGTGAGAAAAGAAAAATGTAAACCAAGTTCCTCGTGAATCTGTTATTAACTTTGAACAGGACTCAGTCTGAGATATTATCTCATTTAAGACTTCTCAGGTTGGGCATGGTGGGTCACACCTATAATCCAAGACAAGGAGAGAGGCAGGAGGATCACTTGAGTCTAGGAGTTTGAGACCAGCCTACGCAACATAAGGAGACTGTCTCTACAAATAATAAAAAATTAGCCAGGCTTGGCGTGTGCCTTCAGTCCCAGCTACTGGGAAGGTTGAGGCGGGAGGATGGCTTGGGCCCAGGAGGTGGAGGTTGCAGTGAGCTGTGATCACACCACTGCACTCCAGCCTGGGCAAGAGAGTGAGACTCTGTCTCAAAAAACAAAGACTTCTCTACTATTCTAAGATGCAGATAGGTCAGAAGGTTGTGACCACTGACTGTGTCCCACCATTACTCATTCAGAAAGTTAGCATCATCTAACCAAAGTTGCAGAGCTGCGTCCTCTTCATTCTATCACACAGAAGAAACAGTACTCGAGCAATAATTGTTTTATCTGATCCCTTATTAGTCTATAATGTGGTCTCTGTTATGTCATTTTTCTTTTAATTCAATTCTACTAAAATGCTAACACTGTTTCCCTTCTGATTTAGCCTCACATGGGCTGCATCAGAGACTTTTAAGTAAATTGTTACAGTGTTAATTAGGATTTCATGGTCAGGCTCCATTCCTTTAATAGATATGATATGATTTGGCCTTCTCTGTATCTTCAAATAAGCAGTCCTCAAACATCCTTATCATCTCTCCTGTGGCCTTAGAAGGTTTGAGATAATGGAGGGATGATGAAGCAATCAAACAAAATCTATTGATTCACCTTGGTGAGTATCATTTATACATCAGTGAGTACCTTGGATGCAAAATTACCTTTGGGGTTTAAATGTCATTGCAAAGTTATATTGGAAAGGTAATTTTGTTTTGGTAGGCCACAGGGTTTTGCTTTCTGATACTGTAAAATTTATATCTACTTGCCATCTTCGTTGTATAAGTGAGAGAGGTTTAAATGCTATGTATTTAATGCCCCTGTCTATAAAAATGAGGGTTTTTTTTAATGGCTTTCTCAATACTACTAACTCTTACTTTTGCCGCAGTGTTGAGAAGTATGATTTATGATACTATGAAACGCAAAGAATAAGGTGGAAAGAAGGAGCACTTCAAATATCACAGAAGCTCTGTTCCTTGAAACTTTTCTTACTTCAACTAGGCCTTTGGATCATTTTGGAAATTTCAATTATTGAGTTCTTGATATTTAGGTCAGAGGACTTATCCTTGAGAGGTGGGACTTGCTGAGTCAGCTCACTGACTTGGAGAAATTTTCTGTAGCTAGCTAGAGGTTTGTAAAATGCACCAATCAGTGCTCTGTAAAAACGCACCAATCGGCGCTCTGTGGCTATCTAGGGGTTTGTAAAACGCACCAATCAGTGCTCTGTAAAAATGCACCAATCGGCGCTGTGTAGCTAGCTAGAGGTTTGTTAAATGGACCAATCAGCAGCCTGGAAAATGGACCAATCAGCTCTCTGTAAAATGGACCAATCAGCAGGACATGGGCGGGGACAAATAACGGAATAAAAGCTGGCCACTCCAGCCAGCAGCAGCAAGATTTATTGTGAAGAGGCAATGCTGCTGCTGGCTCTTTGGGTCCCGGCCATCTGTAAGAGCTGTAACACTCACCGCGAAGGTTGGCGACTCCATTCTTGAAGTCAGGGAGACTGCGCACCCACAGGAAGGAACAAGCTCTGGATACATCTTGATGGTGTGCTGGAGATCAAAGCAGCGTGTTCTGAGGAGTTGGAAGAGCAGGGGATAGATGCTGGAGGGATTTTGCTTGACAAGCCATTGGTCACTAATAGTTTTTTACAACTAACTATGTTTTCATTTCTAGTCATGAAGCAGTGCCCTAAATGCTTTAGTAAGCATAATTAATATGCTTTCCAAAAAAACCGTTCATTATCTTTGTATTTGAAATAATTTTCTTCCTGTAATTGCTTTTGAAGAATCTAAAAAAAAAAAAAAAGCCATATTTTTAGCGTTTTTTGAAAGTATTACCAAGTTAATACGAGGCTTTTTGTTTTGTTTTTGTAAATCCAGAAAATTAATGATATTAGCAGCTTCAGAGATGTGTTAGATTTGGGAGCTCAAAAACTGTTAAGAGCTTGTCATTCAACAGCCTGATTCTTGCACTATTTTTTTTTAACTGCCTTTTTATATTGATAGAGATGGGATCTTGCTTGGACTTAATAACTTTCCCAAATTCACTAGGAGTCTACAGGAATTATTGTTTGTACAAATGATTCCTGGGAGAGATGTGTTTTTTTCATTCTAGAGCGTTACAGTGTCATAAAGAATCCCACGTTGGGCAGGAGTGGCCCAGTTCAGGTTGGCCTGTCATGCTTAGTCACTGGCTAGGAGCAACCTGGGGGAAGGGCAGGAACTCCATGAGGTTCCAAACAGGTGGTGCCTGTAGACCAACCAACAGCTCTGCTCCCCAAAGCGGATTCTCTTGGAGGGAGATCTAAAGGGGGCACCTCCATGGCTGCCACACCCCTGTTAGCATGTTGGTATTTTTCAAATGAAGAATTGTGAGTTTTTATCTCTTGAAATGCTAAGTGAGTATTTGACCCTCTAAAGATCCCTTTTGTGATATGTTGCACTTCATGGTGACTCCACTATGACATCACAAAGCTGGGTAGATAACCTTTTATTAGCCTTTGGAAGCACGAGGCACTGGCCAGTGAGTCAGCAACCCCAACAGGACTAGAATATGCTGTCTGTGTTCCTGCCAACAGCTTTGGTTCTGAAAGAAAATGCTGACTCTTGGATATTATGTCTTTCTATATAATGGAAATAAAAAGTATCAAGAAACAAAATTCCCTTCTAAGTGTTGAATTCAAAACCATTTGTGAAGAAGGCTTTTGGAAGTAGAAAACTTTTGAAGGCCATTCTGGGTTTTCTCGTCCATTTCTTCACACCCTGGGGTGGCCATGAAACTCAAGATCAGACCAGATCTCTTGGGGTTCCTGGAGTCACCATAAAAAATAAACTGGCTTTCTGTAGGCTATAAAATCTAAAGATGGTTTGTCCACACTGAGGTGCCATTAAAAGAACAGTGGGCCTGGATTTTGTAGACCTGAGTTTGGAATCTGGCTCCACCACTTACTAGTTGTGTTTCCTTGAAAATAATCAGTTAGTCTCTGGGTTTGTTTCTTTGTTTGCAGAGTGCAAGAATTGGAATGGCAGTGAATGCAGAGGCCCTGTACAATCCTAAAACTTAATAATTCTGTCAGTGTCAGGGCTAAGTAATTCTAGATGATTGCAGTCCTCAAAGCCCAGCTGCCCACATACTTAAAGCTCGTGGGAGAGATTGATATGTCTCCAGAGAGTCTGCCTTGCACTGGGCCTTCTTCACCTCTGTGAGTCTCCCATGAGAGGCTCAGCAGTGAGTAGTCATGATCACTGGAGTGGTAGGGGGCTCAGAGCCTCAACTCCCAATTGTGTTCTGGACTTACAACTCTTAATGCCTTTGGCCAAGTTGTCTAACTTATCTTTAGTTTCACCAGCTGCAAAACACAAATAATGTGTACTTCCAGACCTGCCGCATAATCAGTGATAACACAAAAAAAGCTTTTATTATGTCAGAACCAATCTCTTCTAATTTTAATTATTACTTTGTGGCTTCTAATTTTAATAATCATTTCTTTGTAATCCTAGCCTATATGAATCGTTTTGTGAGATGAATACAACCAAGTGGGGTCGTGTCAAAAGGCTGTCAAGTGTCACTGCTACTTGGGTTGTAGTATTGTCTGCGACTAGTATCTTTGAAGCTTTTGTTAAGACCATATTGGCTTCCTTAGCTCAGAGAAAGTAAAAAATCCAGACATTGGTAGTTATTTATCTAAGTGCTACATTAGGAAATGTTATATTTATCCATATCCATAGGTTTACTAAAATAAATGTAACCTCTGAGGGCATGCAGTCATTCAGGGATCCAGACTAGCTAGATACTTGGGGCTCTAGGCTTACAAATAAGCAAGTATTCCTCCTTGGTTTTATAAAGTTCTTGGATTATTTCAAATCACACAAATGTACCCATCCTTGGGGCCTTGAGGGCATTAACATTAATCAAAGTGAGGCAAAATTCAATTAGAAATTATCTGATGCTCCCTGCATGTTGATTTTGCTAGGCAAGGAGTCTCTTTTGCAATAATCTGCTTGAACAGATGAAACTCAGATCAGGCAGGCTGAAAGCTGTCAAAGGATAAGTTTCAAATAAGGGCAGAAAAATGAACCTGACATGGGAGCCTTCTTCACAGTCATTCATAGTAGGAGTGGAGCCTGGAGCAAATCACACTCTAATAGGTCCCCTGAAACACATCCTTTTGTAGATAAAAATCTGGTTAAATGAATGCCAGGAATGACTGTCACCTTAGATTAAATGTTCCTCGGACCTGGGTACATAACTACAATTATGCTATGCATGTGGAGAGAGAGGCACAATAGCAAAGGCGAATGGTATTGTGAGGCGTGTATAGAAAGTCTCCATAGACCTTCCCCCCGGCTTCAGGACCACCCACTGGTGGATTCTGTATGGTCACTTGCCCAGGCCGTTGGAAAGCGGGGTGTCAGAGTGGGAAGACCCAAATGTCAAGACAGACTAGGGTCTGAATCTCAGCTATGCCATTTATTTGCCTAGTGACTTTGCAAAAGTTACTTAACATCACTGTGCCTCATCTTTAAAATGGGGAAAATGAGAGTATTTTGAAGATTGGTAATAAAATGTATATAGCAATTCATATAATGCCTGATAAATGGTAGCATTAATACATTATTTTTTAAGGAACCTTTTATAACTTATATCCGCTACTGTGAATATAAGTTCACAGTATCCCTTGAAAACTTTACTTTGCATCCCTTGAAAACTTTACTTTTTTAGTCCCTTCTCTGTCACAGGGGACCTAAGTATATGAAGATGTCTTCATAGCATCCTTAAGTTTCATTGTTGCCCGTGTTGCCAAGACGAGCTGTAGTTGGACATGTCCTGGAATCAGGGGTTGGTTGTTGAAAGAGTAGATCATAATCTCATACCCATATGGACTTTGATGCTTACATATGAAGCACTGCTGTGTGTGACATCATATCAAGTCATGGCCTAGCTATCATCCTATTTGTGGTTCCCTTAGGACATAACTGCTTTTATGAACAATGAATTTAATACGATTCCTAGTGGCAGAGGGCCAGAATGTTCATATCCCTTGCCATGCAGAATTACTCATCCGTCTATATTCTCTTGAACTCTGTTACATTTAGGTAGTGTAAGAAAGTGTGTATTCAGTGAGCTGTGTGGAGAGTTACTGTGTGGGATCATTGCTTGTTGGTAGTTTTAAAAACTGTAGGTGATTTGGAAAGGAAGAAGATTTAGACTTTGACAGACTCACAAAGATAGATCAGTTCTTTCTTACTTTATGTACAATATACCAGAGATACATGTTCTCAGTAACAGGAGGTAGTACAGATTTGGGGCTGTGATGCTTTCAAACTTTGCCAGACTCTTTCATACAATTTAATTGCACAGGCCCTTGGTTGATGGCATGAAGAGAAAGTTTTATACAGTAGATGAAATGCATGTTTATTTTTGATGTGGTTTGGTTTGCTTTCTTGGGACAACTTATGCATGTAATATGTTATATTCCTCATACCCCCATCCTTCTGCTCTTAAAGAATAGGAATCATTAGTTTAAAAACATCTGTTTTAACTATTTTTCCATTTTCAATGATAATATTACTAATTATGTTAATTCTAATCAATAAAAAATGCCACTTAATTTTTAAAAGTGCTTTATCATTTGGTTAACATATAGGCTTCTCCTTTGCTCATATTTTTTTTCTTTATCATCATCTCTTACTAGGCAAAGGCCAAGTAGAAATGCTTGTAATAGTGCATAGCAATTATTGAACTCTTGTAGTTAAGACTTCAAGAGTTCATTAAGAGAACAGAAAAATGCATCTTTGATATCTTAATCTGATCACTCTAATTGAGAAAATACACCTTAATAATTATTCAGTAGGTCTATTGACCTGATCATTCATTTGCCTTCTAATTTGGACCCTTGGTCTTGGCCCTTCTAAGTTTATCTCCATTTAACTAGGTGATATATGGAGCACCCTGGACATCAGTATTCAGGGGATGGAGCACAGGCCTTTCTTCCTCTCTGGGGTCCGTTCTTCTTGTGTGTGGCATTGCTGGTGAGCTCCATCAGGGAGCTGACAGTCCAGGCTAGTCATAATGATGCTTTCAGATTTCTTCAGAGTCTGTGATTAAATGACATCACTGAGTCTTAAATGCATCTGCTGTGAAAGTCAGAAGGCTAAATTATCCCATTAAAGAGAGAAAAGTGTTACTTGGTGTTACAGAATCCCAAGTTTAGTATGCTGAGGAGTTGCTTCGGGAAGGCTGTTGAAAGCCAGTTGAGCATGGAACATAGTGGGAAGATTGGGAGGCTGGAAGGCCATGTGGTTCAGAACAAGCTGTTCAAGAATCACAGCTGCACTCAGGCTAAAGTTTAAAAAAAGAAGCCATTAAAAAATTTATTTTGCTTTCCCAAATGCAATTAACTGCTTGGCTGCTGGTTTTTATTCCTAACAGCTGTGCCGTTTCAGGCCCTCCAGAAGATATCTGCAGCTACATGACCACAGAATAGTGTATTGTAGTTAATTAGAGCATGGTTTGCATGAGACCAAGGCCATGAGTTTAGTTTCCATAGGGCTAACTTCACCAAGTTAAATCACCATTTAATATATCCCCAGCTTTACTTACCCATCTTCCAGATTACTGCCTCATAGCAAAAGGTGTCTGGAAAAAGGAACTTCTATTTATCAGCCCAAGTGCCCCTGCCATTGGAATAATACCTGAAAATTATGTTCTTCGGGTCTATTTGCCTACATGGGTAATTTCTAGAATTAAAGCACTATTAATTTTTCAGTTGCCAGTTGTGATGTCCCCTTTTAAATATAAAAAAATAGGCATTTGATCAAATCTGAGTATTTTCAATACTCATTTTCTTTGACACTTCCATAGAATTGAGAAATTTTTTTAATTGATTTTTTGTTCTTCCCATGTGTGTCTGATTTACTATACTGTATCATAACTTAAGAGTTTTATGTTTTGATGACTGTGTAATATAGGGATAGAGTGAAAAGACAAGGAGGAAGTGAGGTGACTTGGACAAAAACTACCACATATTCCCTCCTTTTTCACTAAGCGTATACTTAACTTTCTCTAAATTGCCTGGCTTCTTTCATCATCAGCCCCCAAGAATGCCATTATATGCCATTATTTCCAGTCAGCAAACTGAGGCCAGAGGAAGAGATGGAAGACAGAAATGGGCACATGTTTTTTTTGTTGTTGTTTGTTTGTTTGTTTGTTTTTGAGACGGAGTCTCGTTCTGTTGCCCAGGCTGGAGTGCAGTGGCGTGATCTCGGCTCCCTGCAAGCTCTGCCTCCTGGGTTCATGCCATTCTCCTGCCTCAGCCTCCCGAGTAGCTGGGACTACAGGTACCTGCCACCACGCCTGGCTAATTTTTTGTATTTTCAGTAGAGATGGGGTTTCACCGTAGCCAGGATGGTCTTGATGTCCTGACCTCATGATCCGCCCGCCTTGGCCTCCCAAAGTGCTGGGATTACAGGCGTGAGCCACCGTGCCTGGCCAGAAATGGGCACATGTTTTATTTTCTTGGTTTTACTTTAGAAACTTTAAAAAATATTCTTACTTCATACTTCAACTTCTTTGCAATATACCAAATATATCGGTAAAGGGTTCTATTTGGTAAATAAAATAAACCAATACAAAAAAGCAGAACTTTTAAGCAAAAGAGGTACATTTTGGAGGACACTAGAATGTCTCATAGAATCTAACCCTTTGGAAGGACAAAAACCAGGGCAGCACTGGGGGCCTCAGCAGGAGTCATCTGCGAATCTTCTCTCTGGGTCATTATGTAGACCCAGTCATTAGAAGACCCAGTTATCACTAACTCCCAAGCCCCAGGTCTCTCACTTTGGCCAGGGGTCTGCTGATACTGTGCACATCACCTAGAGCAAAGGCAAGGCCATGAGACAGAAAACATGGTTTCAGAGTCCACCCTGCTGGATGCTGTGGATCCTTCTCTGAGAAAGGAGACCGGATATGCCACCCAAAAACTATGCATGTTGGTGGATCCAGGGTTAAGGCAGGGCCCAGAACATAATTTAGAATATCACAAAACAGGTGTCAAAGAGTTTTCCAGACCAGCATCTGTTCCAGAAATGTGAGGAAAACTCTCAAAGCATATTCAGTACCTGAGAAGTTTGGAACTCCAGATCAAGAGAAGCATTTTTCCTCAGGCTTAAGGCCACATAGGAGGTCTGCACTTTGTGTCACTTTACATTTTACTGACCTTTATTCAATTGTTTGCCCCTTCTCCATCTAACAAAAGGCCATGTGAGATCCAACAGTGATGATTTCACCATCCTGGCTATTAGAAGACTTATGGTTTAAGTATCTCATATTAAATATTTCCTCCTAATCATCCAGGCAAACAGAGAAGTCAGAATGTATTAGTCCACTATTGTATGTTCAGCATCTGCTATGCTCAGAGTATTGTGCTAGAATTGTGGAAAACATAAGGAAGTTGAACCAGTTTCTGAATTCAAATCACTTATACTTTAGTTATCAATATAAGATATAAACAGAGAAGTAGTTACAACTATTCTTCAAGGTTTTAAGTAAATTCCAAATGATCAGTCTGTAGATGCAAAGTGCTTTAGGCATAAAAGATTCATGAATAACAACAATAATGATAAGCAATATTTACTGAGCATTTTCTGTAAGGTACTTTTTTTTTTTTTTTTTTTTTTTGAGTCAGTGTCTCACCCTGTTGCCAAAGATGGAGTGCAGTGGCAGGATCATAGCTCACTGCAGCCTCCAACTCCTAGGCTGAAGTGATCCTCCCACCTCAGCCTCCCAAGTAGCTGGCACCAGAAACATGTACCACCACAATAGGCTAATTTTGTGTGTGTGTGTGTGTGTGTGTGTGTGTGTGTGTGGTGAGGTCTCCCTATATTACCCAGGCTGTGTCAAGTACTTATACAAAGCACTTTTTATGGGTTAAATCATTTAATCCCTCAACATATAGGTGGTAGTGCTTTGTAGTTAAAGAGACAGGCTTACTGTCTTAGTCACTTTCACCTGCTATAATAAAATACTGTAGACTGGGTGACTTAAACAACAGACAGTTCTGGAGGCTGGAAGTCCAAGATCAGGATGTCAGTGTGGTCGAGTTCTGGCAGAGGCTCATGCTGGCTTACAGACGGCCTCCTCCTTGCTGTGTCTTCACATAGGGTGCAGGGAGAGAGCAAGAGCAAGCTCCCTGCTGTTTCTTCTCATAGGGGCACTCATCCTGTTATGAGGGCTCCATCCTCATGATCTTACGTAAACCTAATTAACTCCCAGATACCCCACCTCCGTATACTCTCACATTGGGGGTTTGAGTTTCAACATATGAATTTGTGAGGATGGGGAGACCCGGTTCAATCCATAGCACTAGTAGAGGTTAAATAACTTATTCAAGGTCACACAGGTAGCAACCTAGATACTTCTTCCCTGTGCTTATATATATGTAGGAAATTTTCTAGAGGAAAGGGAGCTTGAATAAGGTTCATAAGCTTCTAAACACTGCACTTGCTGGGTTCTTGGTTGGTTCTTCTGCTTTACATGCTGTTGCTTTTCCTTTGCTGGCCCCTACTCATCTTCTCTACCTCTTAATTGAAGTATCTCAGGGCTGAGTTTTAGACCTCTCCGCTCCTCTATTCCATCAGGTCCACTCCCTAGTCTTACAGCTTTAAATAACAGCTATACAAGAATAGCATCTAAACTTTTATTGCAGTGCCAATCTCTCCTCTCAACTCTCAGTTCATATATCCACTGCCCACTTCATGTCTCCACTTAGATGTCTAATCAGCATCTTAAACTCCACTTGTCCAAAACAAAACTCATCAAATTTTTTTTCCCCAAACTACTCCTCCTATTGTCTTGGTCATCTCAGTAAATGCCTCACCCTCCTATTTGCTCAGACAAAAGCTGTTTATGTCATGCTCAACACTTCTCTTTTTTTTTGAGACAGAGTCTTGGTCTGTCACCCAGGCTGGAGAGTACAGTAGTGTGATCTTGGCTCATTGCAACCTCCACCTCCCAGGTTCAAGCAATTCTCCTGCCTCAGCCTCCCGAGTAGCTGGGATTACAGGTGCCCGCCACCATGCCCAGCCAATTTTTATGTTTTTAGTAGAGACGGGGTTTCACCAAGTTGGCTAGGCTAGTCTCGAACTCCTGACCTCAGGTGATCCACCTGCCTCAGCCTCCCAAAGTGCTGGGATTACGCGCGTGAGCCACCACACCGGGAAACACTTCTCTTTCTTTTATACCCCACATGCAATAGGCCCTCAACAAACCTTGTGTGCCCTACCTTCAGGCTGTATGGAGAATCTGACTTTTTCTAGATAGCAAGATCTTCAGGTCTTTCACCATATAACACATGAAATATATGTATTTTCATAAAACAAACTTGATACCCTACAATGTCTCTACTGCTGCCCCTCTGAATCAGGCCACCACAATGTCTCATCTCCATTATTTTGCAATGTCTCCTATCAGACACTTTTTACTACTTTTCTTGCCATACAGTCTGGTTTTCACATGGCAGCCAGAGTGATCCTGTTAAAACACAGGGTAGATTACGGCACTTCATCAGGGTAAAGTTCCAGTTCTTCACCATGCCCTATAAAGCAAGAAAGGAAGGACGAAAGGAAAACTAGGGGCCAGAGCATTTTCTGGACCAGCATCTATTCCAGAAATGTGATGAAAGCCTTAGTTTATTCTTTATCTAAAAAGTTCTAGAACACAAGTCTCCAGAAAATACTTGAGGAAAAGATTACAGCCACACAGAAGCCCTCCATTTAGTGCAACTTTGCATTTTGCTGATGTTTCTTGAGTTCTATGCCACTACTCCCTCTCCTCCCCCAGGACCAAAGGGCATATATTTTGCTTTCGATGACTTGTGCAGTTGCTGATTTCCAGCAAGCTTCTGACTATAGTTTCACACTAGTGATATAGGATTACCATTTGATGGTAGAATAAAAGCAGTATGATGTATTGGAAAGAAGACTGGGTGAGGATTTGAAAGCTGTGGATTCGAGGCCCATTGCTGATCTTAGGTATATTTTTTGTCTACTTCGATGACTGTATATCTACCTCAGTGACTGCATTTGGTTATAAGGTTGTGTTACTGTTATAATAATTGCAGGTTTACTAATCAACCTGTCTATCCATTTCAAAGGGAAATTGTTATTTTGGTGTCACCTGCAGGGTATGATGGGGAAGGACTTTCTCTGTTCAATTTCGTTTCTAAGAATACACTGTTGTTAAAAGTAGTGATAAACTTTATATACAAGGTGTGTATTTTAACCATCACAGCCATATTATACTGACTTTCTAACTCTCCATCTTAGATGTAGTCAACATATTGATCATATGTTTTAAAGTATCCAAGGACTTGCCCCTCTTTCTGGATAGGGAGATCTTCAACCTGTTGACCACATAATTAGATGAAATATATATTCTCATGTAACAAACCTGACTCCAGTAGTGTTAGGCAGCTCCTAAGGGAGTCAGAAGCTGCTTCCAGCCTCGTAAATAATGAGCACATAACTAGCAGAACCTGATCTTCCCAGCAGAAATAAGTCAGCCTACTTCACAGTATGCAATATGGTCAATGAATCAGTGGTTGCTGAGTGAACTGTGCTTCCCCCAGCTGGAGGAGAAACAAGGATTTTTAGGAGCAATAGAGCATGCAATAAGATGTAGATGGGAAAGGAATCTGATGAATTGATTTTCACTGGAAAAGTCTCAGAGATTCTTCACCTGAGATTGCTTAATAGTCCTGAAGCTTTAAGCTGCTAATGAGTCTCTGTCCAACCCACTGGGGGCACTTACATGTTGCTAAGCACTGAGTAGGCTGAAACAAATCATGGAAAATCATGCTTCCATTTCCTGGAGCTGTGGGGGTGATGACCATAACACCTCGAGTTGCATCAAAGTGATAGAACTTAGACAACTGGCTGGAAATATGTGGAAGTAATTTGCTGCTATCACAAGTTCACATGTTAACATTATTTCACCCAATTTGTATTTTGTGGGTGACCACATGCATTTAATTTGAAATAATTAGGCAAATTCTTCATATAATTCATCTCCTGTTACTAGAGCTAGGTTGTCCTTCTATTTAAGATTTACAACTAGCCAGTACCTGAAGGCAACATGTGACTGAAATATTCTTCAGTTCCATGAAACCTTTCCAGATTGAGATTTGCAGGTAGAGTTTCACGCTGCATGCAGCTGGGGGCTCTCTGGAACCTGCTTGTCAAATAAACAGAGAACATTCATTCTCAGGCATGTGGTCCCAAATGCTTTCACAAGCATTAAACTCACTTAGAAAATAACTAGTAATCAAAAAAAGGCATTTAAACTCAACTCTCTGAAGCATGGAAGGAGATGTACATTACATCGATTGAATTGTCATTACAAATATCTACTTTAGTTGTAGATGTAATTAGGTTTTAGTGAAAGAAGACATTTATGTAGATTGGGGGGATGTGGAAGGTTTTAATCACTGGAATACCATTTTTATTACAGCTGGATATTAGGGACTGATATTGAACAATGGATCCACTCTTCCACTGAGAATGGTGGAATCTTCACATTTTAGAACTAAGAGGAAGCTGGCAACTGATCTCATTCAGCAGCTGCCTGTTCAGGCTACCCAACCCCTAGAAGTCTGAGAAATTGGTGATAGGGTTTACAAGTTATTTTTAGTGTTATTTATGAATATGAATGCATGCATGATATGGCCACAAAACTATGAATCAATTTATTTATATTTGGGTTGGAGTTGTATCAACTCAAAGTGTAGCATGTATTGTATGCTCCATAGAAATGGGGGCTGGGTCCGCCTAATTTAGTTCTGTGTCCATAGCTCTCATGAATAGGACTTCACACATGGTAGGAACTTTAATATTTGTTGGTTGGATGGCTGAACAAATGAGTGGAAGAAGAACTAATCAGAAGTTCTTTTGGCAGTTATAGAAACTTGGATTAATTTTCTTAAAGAAGAAATCAATTACCGTTTAATAAGCACAGTTTGGTTAGTAAAAATATTTCAAAACAAAATCTCCATGAGAGCAAATTAGTAATATAAATTCTTGGTGTGAAAACGACTTTGCACAGTTGTAAACTAGGGCACCGAAAACTTAAGTGTCTTGCTGCACGTTGAGCAGGGGGGTGATGGCAAAACCAGGATTAAAATCCAGAGCTATTGACCCATGGTCTTCCCACCACAAACTATGTTATTGAAAACAGATCAGGTTCCTTTAGATGTTTAACCTTTATAAATGAAAATGCTGCCTAAGATTTGGAAATCAAACATTTGTAGCTCTAACCTCTACAGTTCTCACTTTTACGTCTAAAGGGTGTGGAAACATCATTGAACATTGTTTTTCACATGCAGATGAGACTCTGTTGAAGGGAGTTTTGTGGTTTAGGGAAGTTTAGGGGGTTACAGGTACCTTTGAGAATCTGATGACAGCTGTTGACCATGGACAAACACGTGTATGCGCAGACCCAGGCAGTTTTACTCGTGGCATCAGGCAGTTCACAGACCCCACAGTGAGGATCCTGATTTGGGGGCTCTGCCACCATTCTGTTTGGCCCTCTTTTGGTTTGTATGTTCCTTTCAGAATTGATGAGCTTTCACATTTGCTTCTACTCTGATTAAACAGTTCACATTGTTTCATCATTTAAAATGCCTTAAAATGGCCAGATGTGATGGCTCACACCTGTAATCTCAGCACTTCAGGAGGCCAAGGTGAGAGGATTGCTTGAGCCCAGGAGTTCGAGACCAGGCTGAGCAATGTAGTGAGACCTCGTCTCTACCAAACATTGAAAAATTAGTCGAGTGGTGTGGCATGCACCTGTAGACCCAGCTACTCAGAAGGCTGAAGTGGGAGGATTGCTTGAGCCCGGAAGGTTGAGGCTGCAAGGAGCTGAAATCACACCACTGCACTCCAGCCTGGGTAACAGAGTGAGACCCTGTCTCCAAAAAAAACCCTAAAAAGTACTTTTTACATTGTCCATAGAAGGTGATTACAACTAAGGCATTTTCATTTTTGAAAAATATGGAATATAAAAAAACCTGTTATAGAAGAAAATTGTTCACAATGAACAAAAATCTAAATCACTATGCTATGTTGAAGCCTTAAGTGGAGCTATTGTGAAATATGCATTTTTATCCCAAAATGGAAATGGCACTGTAAAAATGGAGACAATTTTAATGTTCTGAAAAAGTGTATAAAAATAGCACACACTTATAGTTCTTCAAGAAAAGGTACCAAATAATAGAATAGTCAATGGTAGGTTGTCTATTCTAGGTGGATTTGGAGGCTCATTAGTATAGAGAGAACCAAATGGTGAGTCATCCTCCCAGGCTGCTCTCCTTACCTTCAGAACATCAGCAAGACCCTAGTGAGGAAAGGAAGATGCACGTGGACAATCGCCTTTGCTTTTTTTTTGCCATTCTCCTCGTAACCCCACCCATTTTCGTTACCTGTGAAAATAAGCCAATTACTAGAAAAGCAAGCTCATTGTATCCAATTAGCAAATGAAGACATTTAGTAAAAATGAAGCCTCAGAATCTTGAAAGGGCAGAGTGAACAGGGAGCACTTTCAACTCCTTTTATCTTCATCAATACTTTTAATTCTGGTGATTTGAAGAGATATTAATAGAGGCAATAGTACTCTGTTAATCTTGACTATGTTAATACAAGATCAGGGAAGTTTGGGAGGCTACAGCTACGTGTGAGAATCTGATGACAGCTGTGGACTGTGGACTAACACTTGCATGCCCAGACCCAGGCAGTTTACTCATGGCGTCGGGCAGTTCACAGACCCCATGGTGAGGATCCTGATTTGGGGGATCTGCCACCATTCTGTTTGGCTCTTTTGGTTTGTATGTTCCTTTCAGACTTGATGAGCTTTCACATTTGTTTCAACTCAGATTAAACAGCTCACATTGTTTCATCATTTTAAATGCCGTAAAACAAGGCCAGGTGTGGTAGCTCACACCTATAACCCTAACACTTTGGGAGGCCAAGGCAGACGGATCACCTGAGGTCAGGAATTCTAGACCAGCCTGGCCAACATGGTGAAATCCGTCTCTACTAAAAATACAAAAATTAGCGAGGTGTGGTGGCACACGCCTGTAATCCCAGCTACCCAGGAGGCTAATTCAGGAGCATCTCTGGTAACAGGAAGCGGAGGCTGCAGTGAGCCGAGATCGCGCCTCTGCACTCCAACCTGGGGACAGAGGGAGACTCTGTCACAAAATAAATAAATAAATAAATAAAATGCCCTAAAACAGCTGGATAAAGTTAATCTTGACTGTATTTATCAGGTACCTTACATAACTTTTGAACTGTGAGTCTCAAATATGCAACTCCAAGAGGACTTTCGGCCTTACGTTACCCTTCTAAGAACAATAAAAATGTCCCCCTTACATTTGGTAGGTCTTTCCCTCCATATGCAGTCCTGATACAGTGAGAACTGATTGAAGAGGTAGGTTCAAGGACCTTGAGCTTCTCCTCATATATCTAGTTCATATTTTTGCTACTAAGTGTTTGGGCTTTTTTGGTACACTTTCCAATTACTGTAATCAGCTTTGAATCCTCTGTGATGCTTCTCGTGTTCTTTATCCCTAGTTGGAAAAATAACTCTTTGAAGATACTTTTTCATGTACATTCAGGAGACATCAGTAATTTGGGTGATATTTTCATCTTTATGATCTAGATGAGTCATAGAGTAAGTGTCTCTCTCCTGGTTTAAGTGGTGAATTCCTTCAGAAAGCCACTGGCCGACTAGCCCCTTGGCGACTGTCCTAGTAACATGGAAGCTATCTGGCCTCCTTAGTGAGCCCAGGAGAAGAACCTTATTCTTCTATTTGGAGTTCGTACTTTATTTTCAGCATTTGTGAAATCTCAAAATTAAGTTACCTGTTTTCCTGATTTTGAACTTTAGTTACTAGGCTATTTCATCTCTTAGCACCTAAGAGGCACTACCCTCAGTTCAATTTATTCAGGTTTCAATTTCTTCAGCCCAGATGTTCCTTCTATCATTATATTAGTTCCCTTGGAAGCTATCCAGGCTGCTGATAATAGCTTGAGTGTGTCACAACCCACTGGCACTTACCACTTTCCCTTCAGTAGCAGAACTCTTTTCCTATTGAGTGAGCATCTCCCAATCAAATCACAATGGATAGTTTTCTTTTTTTTAATTATACTTTAAGTTTTAGGGTACATGTGCACAACATGCAGGTTTGTTACATGTGTATACATGTGCCATATTGGTGTGCTGCATCCATTAACTCTTCATTTAACATTAGGTATATCTCCTAATGCTATCCCTCCCCCTTCCCCCAACCCCACAACAGGCCCTGGTGTGTGATGTTCCCCTTCCTGTGTCCACACAATGGATAGTTTTCCAAGCAACTACCCATTATGCGTGTTTTCTTAAATGGTACATTGAAGAGACTATGCAAAAAACTTTTTTTAAAAAATCAAGTATTACACAAGCCAGCTCATATATAACCATTGTTGAATAGAACTATTACCCTCAATAAATAAGAAATAATGACACTTAGAAAAGAGAGAACAATAGTTAATGGGTCTGCTTTTCCCTCTTAACCACAACCATGAAAATATAATCCTCATTAAAGGGCTATAAAGTTGTCTGCTTTCACGGATCAGCACACTAATGTCTCCTTGCTTTTAGTGCTGTTTTAGTATGTTGACCCCCTGTTCCCTGCAGCTGGGAGTTTATTAGTCTTTGTGGCCTTTGGGAATGAATATTCATAATGAGATAGCCGTGATGTTTCAGATCCTTTTTAAGGCCCCAAGAGAATTACTCTCAGCAAGTGGGAAAACTGAGAAAAAGGCAAATCATGCCAGCATCCCGTATTGAATCACGGAACACGGGGCTGTATGCAAAGGACCTGGTGAGGAAACTGAAGCCTAGGGCTACCCAGTTATGAATAGCACAGCCAGGCCAGAATCCAGGTCTTTCAACTCGCAGTCCAGATTCTTTCTGTGACATCATATTATCTCCATATGAATTTGCCTTTTCCATTCCTGAGGTTCTAACCCACGAAAAAGATAAAACACCAAATATCTAAAATTAGAATTTGACCATGATGGTGGAACTTATGTGACAGTTATTCAGGGAGGGCAGAGGAGTAGAAAAGCATCTCTATCAACCGTGTAGTTTCTTAGAGGTAAACTCTAGTTATATTTGGGGGTATTAATTTCACCAACTATATCACATTTTTCTTTTTAAAAATTACCATTATTATTCACGTTTTAAAAACATCCTTAAGCTTATTCAGAGAGTCTATGAAACACCTGTTAAATCATATTTACCCTTCTTAGAACAATAAAAATTAATCACTATGGTAGATACCGTTGAGAATATGGAAGATGTATGATGATGCTTCCTTTTACTTCTTTTTTCCTAATTATATTATAAACATCTTATGAAGTCAAGGTAATTTCATTAAAATTCTTATGATTGGGTCTTAATTTACTATAGACATTCAAGCCATAAAAGTTTTCAGTTAAATTCTACATAACTTTCTCCGTAGGCAACTTCTTTTAGTCTGTGTGGTACTTCTTTAAATTCTTAATAAGTTCAGATCAGATGAAAGAACTGTTTTTCTTTCCCAAGGTGACATCATTTGGATCCCAGACTGAGGTTGCCTTTTTCCTTGAGTGAATACCAATCAGATGTACGGGTTGTGGGGGAAAGGCTCTGGTGGAAATAGGGCCAGAGAACCACTCCTCCTGATCAAGGCTGCCCAGAAAGGTTCCTCAGTTCAGAAGGATGAACTGGATAGCTTTGCCTATTACAGGCATGGCATTGATGTAATATTGAGTTAACAATATTATTTTGGTCGGGCGTGGTGGTGGGTCACCCCTGTAATCCCAGCACTTTGGGAGGCCAAGGTGGGCAGATCACAAGGTCAAGAGATCAAGACCATCCTGGCCAACATGGTGAAACCCCGTCTTTACAAAAAATATAAAAATTAGCTGGGCGTGGTGGCACGCACCTGTAGTCCCAGATACTCTGGAGGCTGAGGCAGGAGAATCACTTGAACCTGGGAGGCGGAGGTTGCAGTGAGCCGAGATCACGCCGCTACATTCCAGCCTGGTGACAGAGCAAGACTCCATTTCAAAATAAAAAAGGTTGTTCGTAGTAATCTATGTCTTTGGGTTTATTTAGAAGACACCTGACTTCGTCGAAGGCTCCTTCCCCAGTTACGTGTCTGGGAAGCTAATTATTCAGTCGGAGGGTAATGAAAGACCCTGCCATCTGTCTGCCGACTTAATGGAGTGTCAGCATATCCCAAATAGGAAGTAATTGGATTGACAGACACAAAGCCAGTTATTAGACTGTTATTATCTGATTGGAAAAAAGCAGCCAGAGAATCATACAACTATAGCAAAAACTAATCTGATGATGTCTGTTGTTCTGGGAATGCAGAAATCACCACACAGGATGCATGGGCTTTGAAACCCCTGACCGGCTTAGGAACGTTTAGAGTTCCTTCTCAGAATTCATCTCTGTATTCTTATTACAAATCATTATAATACAATCGAATAAAACACAGTTTGCATAAAGATGGGGCCCATTTATAAAACTGTCACCACAGCCACTCTATTAATAGAGCCATTTTAAAGATTTATTGTGAGCATATGTTACTTTTTACAGGGGGCCAGATTGAGAGCTGCAGGATTTGAACATGGAAGAATGTGCTACTGGTGATAATTCAAAAAAAAATTAAAGCTATTCTGCCCAAGTAATATCATTGGACTGGTACTCTTCCCTTTTCAGGTGTGATTATCAAAGATCAATCTTAATGAGGCATTAAGGACAGGTGACAAGGTCTAGAGCAGTGCTACGTAACTACTTTTTTAAATTCACAGATTCTAGTTTTACTTCCTGGGACCGCTAGAGGTCAGGGAACACAGTGCATGGGCTAAATATAAGGGTTTGGAAGCAGAACTGGGTTATGAGCTTTATTCTCCTTTGAAAAACCGTGGCTGCATGTATCTGGTGGGGAAGAAGTAGTAAAGACATCATCTCTATTCATTCACTATTGATTCAGTGAGAGTCACAACCCTGCTGCATAGGATTCCTGAAGTCTCTAGTCCTTGGAGTTTATGCAAAGAGCTAGACAGTTCCACAAGCTTACATTTATTCAGCAAGTATCTAAATAGCACTTGCAGTGTGCTAGGCACTTTCCTAGGTTCTAGGTAGACAGCTATGAAGCCATCTAAGACCCTGCCCTCATGGGGCCTGCTTTCCAGTGAGGCAAATGAAAAGTAAACAAAGTCAATGCCTGTGGTATCAGATTATAAGTGCTGTAAAGAAAAAAAGAGGCAGTGAAGGGAGATGGAGAATGATCTTAAGAAGGTGATGTATGTGCTGGCACCCTACTGAAGTCAGCAAGTGAGTTGTGTAACTGTCTGGAGGAAGAGCAGCCCAGGCAGAGGGACCAGGACTTTCAGAGGCCCAAGCAAATTATGAGTATTTTTGCCAGTCCTACCACCAAGAAACCAGCTGCTTCCAGATTCCTTTGCCTGATAATATTAGAGTTAGTCCTCAACATTTCTTATTTGTAAGTTAGGGAATACTGAAAATATGCATGCAAAGGTACTGTAATCTATAAATAATACACAAACATAGGATATTGTTAGTAAGCTCCAAATAAGCTTTAGGGATCTCCATCATTATAATCTGAGTCATTTAAAAGCTTTGAGGGAATTCCCACTTAAAGAGACCAACTCTGTGGTGATATCACTTTTATCACACAAACCTTTAGCAGTAATTTTCTTGGCATATTTACAAAGAAATAAACAAAGGAATTACTTGTTAGTAATATTACCTGCCATACAATGAGTGCTACCATATTTCAGACACTGTTTATAGACACGTGGTGAATTTAGATACTACTGCAATACATACATCACTGCCAACCTTATAATAACCCTGCAAGACAGATATTATTTCCTCATTAGGAGCCTGAGTGGTCAGAAAAATGCCACAGTTAAATATCTGGGAGAGCTGAAATTCCAATCCAGGCCTGTCTGACCTCAAACCCTGTGGCCTCTCCTATATATTATGTTGCTCAAAAGATCATACCATTGAGTTCTTAATATGAGTGGCACACTGTGTTAGGAACCATGAGAAAGACAAAAAAATAAAAATAAAAGCACAATCCCTGTACTCAGAGACATGAAAATATAGTCAGGGAGAGATAATTTTATGAGAAATAACAGAGGACAGTGATAGATGAGGTATAAACACATCATTGCGTTCCTTGGACTATGAAAGCTAGGGAACAGAGAGAGATTAATGTAGACTACAGATAATAAGCCTGAAGCTGCAATTTTGAGAGACAGGTACAATTCAGGTAATCTCTGTCATAAAGTTCCAATCATATATGGATGTTAGAATCTACTCCTGTACCTAGGGTGAAAATCAGATATCATCATGATTACCTATGAAAATTGCTTAGCAAGTTAGAGATGAACTACTGTCTCTCAACATGATAAATATAACCCAGCTACATTTTCCTCCAATTTTATACCCCTTTGGTTAAACTCCAAAAGAAGTATTCCCCCTGTGAATAATTATGTCACATAAAAAATAGACATTTTAAGTACTAGATCACACAGTCACACTCAGAGTGACTGGAGTCTGACACCATGAAAGACATCCAGGAGCTGAGTCTGATTGAGGGACCTGGATTGGTGCCTCCCTGTCCTGCGTACTGTGGGACACATTCTCATCAAGTGGAATGGCAGGCCAAATACCTTGTTGTATTTGCATTGCCCCTGTCCCTCTCAGCCCATACACCACTGATTTCATGTATATTAAATATGGGTATTCTAAAACCTCACTGAAGTGGAGTATGTTCTAAATAAGTAGAAAAACGTAAGCGGAAGGACCGGGGCAGAAGTAATTTTGGATTCTCATGAAATCATCAAATGGCCATTATGCAGAGATATGGGAAAGTAACGCAGCCTGATCCTAAGAGGGCCATGAAAACCAAAGAGAAAATTAGAGATCCATGAGATGGAAGTAAATGCCATTGAAAGTTTTTGAGAAATGAAATATACTGTGAAAGCTTGATGCAGATTAGTCTAGTGGTGAAATGTAGGGTGGGTAGTGAAGTAGGAATGGAAAAGACCAGACCAGAGACAGTTATAATCTAGAAGAAGGTATAGACTAGAGTTAGATCATTTCTAGAGATGGTAATTGTTTGGAGATTACTTTTCACCTTACTTAATCTCATGAATGTGATTTAAAGGAAATAATGCACACTCGAAGGAGCAGGTTAAATACCAAGAAGTTAGTGAGTCAGGTAGCTGTAGCTTTTTAGAAGGCACTTTTTCATCCATCCATCCATCCATCCATCCATCCATCCATCCACCCACCCACCCACCCATCCATCCACCTATCATATTTTCTTTCCTCCCTCTCTACATTTATACTTACAGTCAAACATATCACTTCCCCAAATGAGAGTCAGCTTAGCACTCTAAAATGCTGGTGGCATTAAATTAGGTAATGAATGTGAAAGTGACTAAAAAATTCTGAAAACAAATTTGAGATGTTATTATCCAGTTGTCATTCTTTTGGATTCTCTTAAAGTCACATTTAAAGTAGGTAGATTTATATGTTACTTGTACTTTTGAAAATAAATATATCCTTCAATCATTTGAATAGTTTTTAACTATTTTGATTCCTTCTGTGTTTTTATGGTATCATCTTCTTCTAGAGAATTAGTTGACCAAAAATAAAGGGAGTCGTTCTATTTCTTAAGACCTGAAATAATCACTTTGGTTCCTTTATGATGCTCTGAATGAAAAATTCACAACTTTAGGTATAAAAGTTTTCCAGTTTTGTTTTAATAACATTCCTTTTTTTTGTCCTCATAAAGCAGTATTAAGTAATAGTCACGTTATTAAGTAATATTTCTGTGCTGAATTTTCAGTCCTCTGATGATAGGATTTTCTTTCTTTTGTTTCAAAAGTTGAAGCAATCTTAGGAACAATAGTCAAAAAGAATTCATTTAGGGAAACATTTCACAAAGATCGCCTGGTCATTGCTTTCAAAGTTTAGATGACCCAAGTAACAGACAGTGTTGACGTCTAGTCATAACTTCAGTGTGGGTAGGCAGGCATCTTCTGTTCTCTAATAATGATACTACAAAGTGTCAAG
This sequence comes from Symphalangus syndactylus, assembly GCF_028878055.3. Lineage (NCBI taxonomy): Eukaryota > Metazoa > Chordata > Mammalia > Primates > Hylobatidae > Symphalangus > Symphalangus syndactylus. Next base: position 123,764,589 of record NC_072428.2, read on the forward strand.
CATACATAAATTCTCAAATCTGAGCATGAGATACAAAATTTTTAAGATAATCTCATGCTTTTGTTCCATTCCAATGTTTTAACTTACATAAATTATCTTAGGGAATACAGTGGCTCAAGCTTGTGGTCGAAGTTGATCAAGCCCTTCTTTTGATGAGTAAGTGAATAAAGGGATATGCATGTCTGCTCAGAACCATCTTTGGTCCGACCTTATGAATAGCACAGATATGTTCTCATAGTCCTGACCTAAAGAAATAAGAAAAAGTTGTTAGTATCTCATTCTGTCACCTCCACTGAGATGCCTATAACAGGATAATGAATTATATTATCGGGAAACGAGCCATGTAGTCTAAGGATAGGCAAAACATCTACCACCATTAACTTTTAATTCATTTTCTCTCACTAATGGTCTCTTTATATTCAGCATGCTATTGAGGATTTTGCCGAAACCATAACAGAAGGAATGAAATCTACCTTCAATTATTTATGATTTAAATGAATGTAAATAAGACTTTATGGCTTGCTGTGCTGATACTCATTAATAAATATTTCACTGAGTATTAGGAAGATTCAGATTGACTAAATGAGGTTCTTCTTCAATACAAACAAAAGCCCTTGTGTTTTTCGCTACTGTGCAGGCCTAATTCTCGTGTCTGGCCTTCATTAAGGCAAATGAATGTTAGATAGGTGCATCAACACAAGGATGGATCCTGTGGGAACCTGAGTCGGCGGGGGGGCTCTGCAGTGAAATAATCCTCTAGTTAAACCAAATTTAATCTCATTAGCAGGGTAATTGTGCTGTTAGGGGAAATGGCCAACCAGGTTACAGAGAAACTCACATAGTCTAATTATTCTTTGACTTCTGTCATTGGAGAACTCAGAGGCAAAAGATGCTCAGCCTACTATTGTGGTTAAGTCTTAGAAAAATCTCAGATCTTTCACAGTTGCCAGAACCTGTGTATGGCATTGATCATGTCCTACCCATCCTGGGATCCTTTCCTGTACAAATTAACACACCAATAATACAAGCTCCTGTCATGTTGCTCCTTTTTATGTATGCATTTTGCCCACCCACTTTTCCAACAAGGTTATACACATCAGACTTTGCTAGTGTTTTAAAACTGTTCAGGATATAGTAGTGCATCAGAAAGTTCTAAAACTACCAAAATATATAAAACTTAGTTATGAAAAATAAGCCTTTCCATATTTCTGCTCCTTGGGAAATTTTCTAGAATCTTTGAACCTGTGGACCATGTATTTTACATTCCTCTGGATTTACAGGTATTGTGGGTTTTGCCATTTTTAGGATGTGGTATAGAAGAAAGCATGGTGGACTAATTAGGAACCAGATCTGGCTTCAAGATACAGTCTGAAAGCTTGATAGCAGTGTGACCTTCAGCAAATTACTTACCTTGTCTGAACTGTAATTTCCTCATATGTAAAATGGAAATAATTATCACTGTCAAAACAGCCCCCAAAGCAGAATGAGTTTCAAGTATGTGAAAGTCTTTTGTAAATGCTAACATGCACTATAGATATGAGCAATAATCATGCATCCACTTGACTTATATGACTTGGCATTCCTAGCTTCTAGGGCACAGCTTACATATGGTCAGTAAATGTTAGTTTAATTAATTAATTAATTAGATATTTGGTAGGCTTACTGTCATGTTTCAGTTTGTTGCTGGGATCTTACATGAATAACTATTGCTGAGAATTTGTCAAAACCAAACAGTAAAATGGATGCTGCTCCATATTTTTTAAAAAGAGGAAATAGGCTGGGCGCAGTGGCTCACACCTGTAATTTCAGCGCTTTGGGAGGCTGAGGCAGGCAGATCACCCGAGGTCAGGAGTTCGAGAGCAGCCTGCCCAACATGGCAAAACCCCATCTCTATTAAAAATACAAAAAATTAGCCAGATGTGGTGGCAGGCACCTGTAATCCCAGCTACTTGGGAGGCTGAGGCAGGAGTATTGCTTGGACCCAGGAGGCAGAGGTTGCAGTGAGCCGAGATCATGCCACTGCACTCCAGCCTGGGCAACAAGAGCGAAACTCCATCTCCACAAAAAATAAATAAATAAATAAATAAGAGAGAGGGAGAAAATACAGTGAATACCTCCTGTCCAAGAAGGGCTTATTATATTGCTTCCAAAACAAGATATGCATGTGGGAAATGACAAAAAAAAAAAACACTTCTAAAGACATTAATAAGTGTGAATGCATTGAAGTAATGAACTGAATACATAAATGGTAAATGCAAAGCTAACTTTTGTGCTTGTGGCTATCATGCCTGTTGCCATAATTTTTTATTGTCAGCCTTATGACAATGAACAATTTTATGAATACTATCGTATTTAAAATAACTGTGTTAGAACTGGCTGCCAATATGATGACTGGAAATTTTTTCACAAGTTTTATCTGAGCCAAAGTAGTTTTCTGAAATAATTTTTTCCATTAAGATGTATTTTGTATTTGTGTTATGATAAAGCATATATTTCTTGAATTTTTCCATTACTTTGAAAACAGGAAACATTTCTCAGATGAAACCAGGGCTTATACTGGAGTTTTGTTGCTGTTTTATTTTTTTAAATGTACAAACTATTTCTACAGGCTTTTTCTATCTCTTGCATATTCAGCTGAGTATAACATACTGGGCAGAGTCACCTGTTTGCAGACATTGACTCTTGCCTGGACAGCTGTTTTATCTTTTGTGAGTTTTAGGAATTTGTCATCAACATAATCCAAAAGAATATCAGTTCTGCAGGAACTGATAATATTGTAATTGAAATTCTTCTACAGAGTCTAGTTTTTCTTAGAAAATGATGAGTATTCTATCATTTTAATGCCTATACAATTGATAGATATTCATTTGCAAGTAATCAGTTAGACAGGAAGACACCTTTTCTTTATTATCCTGTATACAAATGTAGTAATCTATACTTTTCTATATCTCAGATTTGTGAGCAGAATTTTTAACTCTCATTTATCCTTACGGGGGATATGAAAACAAATAAAATAGAAAGGTGGAAATACTAAAGTCTTTAATTCCTATGTAATAAGTGGACCTATTTATGAAATTAACTATAAAGAAGAATTTAACACAGATACCTCTTGAAGGAACAAAGAACTGTAAAAATGGGATGCTAGCTGAGATGGCTTAAAATATTTAGCTTGGTTTACTGTTAGTTCACTTTTGATGTGAATTTGATGTTACTCCAACCCATTTTGTTATGTTGAAATCCTGATAGTGTGATATATCAATAGATGACCCAAAGTGAGACTCTAAAAGGCAATACTCTCTTCCAAGTAGGAAAGGGCTCTGGAGGAGGTAACTTTGAGAACTTTGAACCATCATAGAAAAATAACTTTGTGAATACCATTGCAAGGTAATTGTAGATACTATTCAGTCAAAGTGTAGATGTGGGAACAGAGAAAGAAACCAACAGTGATATGAGATTATCCTGGCTTACCTGAATTAATGATCAAGTGTATGAATACAGGAAAACAAAAATAGAAAAGTATAAGGGACAAGACTAATATCATAACTGTTTTTGCCTGTCTGTGACTCATATCATTAGTAACTACTTTTTTCTTAGGGCACTGCGCATTCAGAACACTTTGCCAGTTAATCAAGTGATAGTAAACATAAGAGTGCGATAAGAAATAATCATAAACTAAGTTTAGCAATAAGGGTGGTTGCCAGATAGGCCCATTAGAGATCATTCAAACTGAATTTTCCGAAGCATTCATTTATTAAATGTAATGAAATCCATCCTGTTGAAAAAGCGTGGAATAACCATGGAGCCAGTTTGTTTCTTCCAGACAATATATACTATAATTTTATCCCAGCAGGTACACAAGCCAGTCACATTTTCGACATATGAAATACTTCCAGTTTTTGACTTCTGTTATTGATACCTGAGTAATGTTCAGCTTAGGCCAGCTTTACTAAATTTCTTGTTTGAGAAAAGGACTAGGTTTTGATTTGCTGATAGTTTGCCTTAAAAATGCCTCATATTGATATGTTTAACATAGTACATGCATCATTTAACTTCACAACTTTCTTTTTTTCTTTCACTATCTCTATTCCTTATCTTGCTTAGCCAGCCATATTTCTTTCCTAAAACATAGCCTTAAAATAATCTGTATATTGTATCCCCTTTAAGAAGAACTAGGCTTTAAAGACCAGGCTAAACAAGCTGTAAAAATAACTTAATATTATTTATTAAAACATTTATTAACTGTGTCCACTGTACTTGATGTAGTGTTAGGTGTTTCAGGTATAAATCAAAGATGTACAAAACACAGTTGCTGCTCAGAAGGAACTTAATTCTAAAAGAGAAAAACAGGTAGAAAAAAAGACTAATGCTATGAAGTAAAATAGTTCAAATACATAAAGCAGTTTTAAAGGCATCAGGGAAAACTTTGTGAGTGACTTAGTTTTGAAGTGGTCCTTGAAGAAAGGCTATTGTGAAAATGATAAATTTTCAAAACTCCTCTTTAGCTGATTTTCCACAATTTAGAAAATGCAAGGGAACACTAGAAGTAGACCACATGATCATTATAAGAAAAGGCATGAACTTAAAAAAATTCAGAGAGTACATGGAACTCGAAGTTTGCTAATGAGTAGAAGTAGAAATAATGTTAGACTTATTTCTTGAGTTTCTTGAGTACCTACTGGATACCAAACATTGTCTACAATGAAAAAGACATGTTCCCTCTTTTCAAGATGTTTAAAAACTAGTAGGGAAGACAGATACCTCCATAGCAGAATTCTGTGGACTTAGGGTAGTGTGGTGACATAGTAAAAGGGCATTCAACGTACACTTAAGGGCCTCTGGAGGAAGTGACATCTAAGCTAGTAGCCACAGGACAAGTGACAGTCAGGAAGGAGATATGGGGACAGTGTTCTAAATAAACGAACCAGCTAGTACAGAGACCGTGCTGGAGGCAAGAGAGAGCAAGGCATGTTTTATGAAACTGCAAGGAGTTCTAGATTCTTTGCTTTAATGAGATTAACCAAATAGTCATATATTACATAAGTTGAAGGAAGAAGGGATGGAAGAAGGAAAAACCAGTTAGGAGATTATTTTAGGGAGGCCTGGGAAAAAGTTTTGCCCTATTTTAATTCTGTCTATTCACCTGCGTCATCTCATTTTGTAAAAACCTGAATTAGTATGTGAGTGTTACAAATGGAGGCACAGGAATGTCTGTCTGAGTTGAAGCATTAAACTACTTGAACGCTTTTAATTCTGTCTATTCACCTGTGTCATCTCATTTTGTGAAATCCTGAATTAGTATATGAGTGTTACAAATGGAGGCACAGGAATGTCTGTCTGAGTTCAAGCATTAAACTACTTGAACACTTTTAATTCTGTCTATTCACCTGCGTCATCTCATTTTGTAAGAACCTGAATTAGTATGTGAGTGTTACAAATGGAGGCACAGGAATGTCTGTCTGAGTTCAAGCATTAAACTACTTGAACAATTTTAATTCTGTCTATTCACCTGCATCATCTTATTTTGTAAGAACCTGAATTAGTATGTGAGTGTTACAAATAGAGGCACAGGAATGTCTGTCTGAGTTCAAGCATTAAACTACTTGAACACTATTCATATCATGTGCTAAGTGGGTGATAGCTCCTGGGGCATAATTCTTTCACTGGGCGTGCCTTAGACCTAGAACACTAACATAGTGCCTACCTTTCAGCATAAGGAGTAATAAATAAGTGAAGGGGTAAACAAGTAGATAAATGTATGAACTTAAGATTTAATATAAAGAGAATGTCTATACATCTAGAAGCTTCTTGCATGAGTAGCAAGGCTGAAGAAAAAGTGAAAGATGATTTTTAACCTTGAGCTTAGGTAACTGGAATGATGATGACACAAAAATAGAGAACATAGGAGATGAGAATTGCAATGATAATGGGAGTGCAGCAGCGAAGAACTCCATGTTGGACATAGTTTGAGTTATCAGGAGGACATCACTTGAAAGTATCTATCAAGTGATTGGAAATGCAAGTCAGGAGCAAGAAGTCAGGGCTGGAGATAATATTTGTTGCATTTTAAGAGAAATAATTCAGTCTTTGATATATTCAAATGCTTATATTTAGTAATATTATGGTCCTCTCCATCCACACAAGGTCCCAGTACCTCAGCACACACTTTAGGGTTTTCAGCATGGACTTAAGTCTATTGATTGTCATCCCCTTACCTGCCCACCTCTGGAGTTCTAACCTTACGGGTGAACCTTTGAGAGGCAGTGATATTAAAGTATGTTGGATAGAGTGATGAAGTCTGGCGTGGTCTCTGGAGACAAACTGTCCAAGATCAAATTTTGGCCCCATCCCTTGCTAGCTGTATGACCTTGGGAAACTAACTTTGCCTTTCTGTGCCTTCATGTCTGCTTCCAAATGGCAATTATAAAAGTACCTAACTTCATAGTGTTGTAAGGAATATGTAAAGCAAAGCATGATGATTACTTAAAACAATGCTGGCCTATACAGTTGGCCCTCAGACAACACTGGTTTGAACTGTGCAGGTCCACTTCTATGCTGATTTTCTTAAATAAATACAGTCGGCCCTCATATCGCAGGGCTCTGCATGCACAACCAAATGCAGATTGAAAATACAGCATTCACAGCATGTGAAATTGGAAGATACAGAGGGCCGACTTCATCTACGCAGATTCTGCAGGGCTGACTGCCGGACTGGAGTGTACACAGACCCAGATGGTCTTGGAACCAGTCCCCCAGGGATACTGAAAGATGACTATAATAAGAACAATAATGTCATTGTTCTTATTATAAGAATATAATAATAAGAATAATAATGTCAGCTGTTAATGTTACTGCCATTTTTTCAGCTGCTCAGTTTTATCACATGTAAAATGGAGATAGTAAAAGCACAGTCCTCATAGAGTGTCTGTGAAAGCCACATAAAAAAGAATCCATATAAAGCTCTTTGCTCAGGACATGGTAAGCGCTCCATGGGTATAAGCAATTATTAATACAGCTCCTACTGGCATAGCAACAGGTAGAAGCTTTGCCAGATTCTCCTGTGTCTTGCATTAGAGTCTGTTATGGCCAAACTGATATGGGGCACCTAAAACAGAGTATATTTAATACGTGACACATAAGTTTCCAGGTGTATGATAGACATTTTGTAATAAATAGCAGTTTTTCTTGGAAATTTTTCTGACAGCTTTATCTTCTGGAAAAAAAAAAAAAACATAAAGAAGAGGGTATTTTACCATAAGATAAATTGAAAGGAAAAAACCAAAATTCCAGACCTCTTGGAAAAGCAGGATTATTATTTTGTTCTCTGAGTTTTATGTCAGCATCCCTTATTTATTTATGCAATCTTTGGTTTAAAAAGATTGTTTGATATTAAGGGTTTGAGTTTAAGTCACTTCAATTTCCAAATTATATGCTTAAAAAATTTAACAGCTGTCATTTTTAGAGAGGCTTACTTCATTTTACCTAAAGTGCTTTTCAGTCTAGAGGGAACACTTAACTGTAGTCACAAATCACTTGCAATATACTCATGGTAAGATTTTTTTAAGTTAAATTTGTTTATAAGCCTGCAGAGTCCAAATTTTGTAGATAATATTCTTTCTCCCTTTATTTAATGATTTTTACCCCTTTTCTCCTCTACTCCCAGACATGAATTTCACACATTACAAATAAGAGCACCCAAATCCCTTTTTATTTGATTAGTTCAGCAAATTGTCTCCTACACGTATGGGCTGAGGGCATGATTGGGCTCTGCAGTGATGAGCTTATTTTGCACTTTTACACAGAAAATCTTTATATACAAAAGGCACAGATAGTAGTAGTACACTCAGCATGAACAATTACAGCTTGTTGGGGGAGAGCCTCTTCCTGATGTGCCAGTGGCTTACTCCCATGAATTAAGAGGCAAATGTGCTCCAAAGTGCATTAACCTTTATGGATTTTTCTTCGGTTTTCATGTTCCACTGATTTATGGTCTTAAATATGCCTGTTGCTGCTGTTTCTGAATGAGTCCCTTGTAAATCATTTCTAAATGATCTTTTTCGACTCAGATAATACTAGTGAGTTGAATATATTTCAAATCAATTCCTCTGAGGCTTCTTTCCTTCTTTGCCTAAGTTGTTTTCCAGTTTGCTCTGTGTCTTAAAAGTCATACCTGAGAGCAGTTGAGAAAGTAAGAAATATATCTTGAAGGAGTCCTGTTTGCTGGGGGTGCCTCCTTTCTGCAGACTGAGTCGTTTCCAGCCTTTTGCATGGCCTCACTTGGGTTTCATTCCCAAATCCCATTTATCATCTGAGTATAGCTAACTGGTCACAGTTCTTTGTACAAGGATGGGCCCATGCCTGGGAGTGGATTTATTATTATGAGTTGTAGGTTGATTTTTTTTTTTACATATAAATCTACCATGGTAGGGATTTTGAATATACTGTGTTCTCATAAATAGTCCATGATTTCCCTTAGAGTGGTGTGCAGAAAGTGTCATCAGAATGCAGGACTCTGTTATTAGTGCTGTTTGCCATCTTTGTACATGGGCCCATATCTCTCCTGAAAAGTTCTGCATTTGACAGTTAGTGTTTCATTCTCATTCTGGGTCCAAAGATTATTTCAGTTTGCTGGATTTAGGGTGTTTCATTCTCATTCTGGGTCCAAAGATTATTTCAGTTTGCTGGATTTAGGGGGAAATGTGCATTTTATTTTCTCTTTGTAACTCATGTATCATTCATGCTACAGGCTTGTTATTACTGTTGTTTGCATTCTTTATATAAAACCAAAACTCAAAATCAAAGGTACAGAATTCTGATGCAGAACTGTGGTTTTTGTAGCATACGTAATTCATTCATGATGGTGTCACAAACAGTATGTCACCATTTATTGCTAATTAAAATTTTAATGTATGCTTTTATACACAATCTGTCATATAACAATATTAAATGTGACAGTAGAGGATTGGCACAATGAGGATGGGACCGTGTGGACTTATTTTTGATCCTGCAAAGCTTCCGTAGACATGTAAATGTCATGCAACTTTTCACGTAGAAATCTTGGACTAAAATGGAGATAAAAGAATTCAGATTCATTTTTTTAGTCTTTAAAATTATTAATAGGACAGATTCAGAGCTTCTTAGTAAGGATGGTACATCTCTGCAGAGTCAAGACTAGATTAGAAAACATGTAAGAGGAAATGATATGTTGAGAGATCCTGGAAAATGCAGAAGTCGTAAAGGATAAATCACACATTTCTATTGGTTGTGATACATGGAATCAGCAGAAAAATTCCCAGACCTCCCAAATATCTATATTAATGTGTACGTTATTCATCCTAAACTACCAAATTATATGTAATGATATATAGCAAAGTCAGGAAATAGAAAAGTGAAAAGTTTATGTTGTATGATACAGAGTATATATAAATGTATACATTAAAAAACATAATTAGCAATAAGCAGTGATTCAGTGTTTGTGACAGTCATGCATGAATTACTTGTGCTCTAAAACCAGAATCCTGAATTTGAATATTCTGAAATTTGTACCTTTGATTTTGTATTTTGGTTTCATGAAAAATGATGTGCTGTCATGATTAGACTCAAGTTGCGCATTTTTAGCAAGAGTAACAGAAAACAATACTGTGTTCTTCTTTATATCATATCAGAAGGCACATGATGTCCATTTTGTCCCATTATTAGTGATGTTGGCCGTAGAATTTTAAAAGCTTTTTAGGATATGAATGTAAGGAAAACTTATTTAATAAGCAATTATTTTTATTCAAATAAATAAAACATCACTGCTGTAATTGCAGCTTCTACAATACGATATAGGACCTCTCTGTTAAAGGATATTTCCAGCTGGTAGCAGCCACAATTCTTGGCTGAGATGAAATGGAAGAAATGGAGCTCTACAGTGAAACAGAATTTGTGATAAGGCTGGGCTAAGTGAGGGATGCTTGAGTGAAATTTTAATTAGTTTATAATTTCCCTCGATAGCAATCAAATCAAGATTAAAATCTTGAAAATATTGGGTGAAATGTTCGTAGTGTGTGCTCATGTGTGCATTCCAAAGGACACATAACTTGCTGCAAGAAAGTAAATTCAACAACACAGGTATTGCATATGTACATGCATTTAGAGGGCCTTTAGTTGAGAATCTGAAAAGGAAAGCTTCAATTAAATATTTATAAATATTAGAATTTAGACGACAAGAACCATACTTATTTATTTTATTTTATTTTATTTTATTTTATTTTATTTTATTTTATTTTATTTTATTATTTTTTAGATGGAGTCTTGCTGTGTCGCCCAGGCTGGAGTGCAGTGGCATGATCTTGGCTCACTGCAACCTCTGCCTCCCAGGTTCAAGCAATTCTCCTGCTTGTTTCCTGAGTAGCTGGGACTATAGGCACCTGCCACCAGGCCCTGCAGCTAATTTTTTGTGTTTTTAGTGGAGACGAGGTTTCACTATGTTAGCCAGGATGGTATCAATCTCCTGACCTCGTGATCTGCCCGCCTTGGCCTCCCAAAGTGCTGGGATTACAGGTGTGAGCCACCGTGCCTGGCCAGATCCATGCTTTAAACATTTGAAAGCAATGAGAGTCAGTTGCATACTCGCATTATTTGTTTTTTTGTTTCTCCTACTTTACAACCTTAAGTTTAGGAGGCTGATCTGAATAAGGGTCCTCAAAATCCTGTGATGAGACCCTCCCCATACAGCGTTATGTATACCCTTTTCTTTACTCTCATAGTCTCTTTTTCCATATACACAGATATACCTGTATGTTGTGTTTGCCTGCTCATCATTTGCAGGGGATAGGAAACCCCTGGTGTAAAAGTACTTCACGAGATTAAATAATACTCTTTTGACAGGGCTCCATCTGTGTTCTAACTTAACTTTGAAGTGAAGTATTTTCTTTTCTAATGAGATTCTTTTCACTGTTAAAAATTCAATGTTTTCATACTTCCATAGAGCTAATGAGGAGCATTGTTGGGAAAATTGGGCTTTTTGATTATTCTCTTCTATACCCTTGACTCTCACTCCTGTCTCCCATTCAACAGATCATTTTTAAACACTTACTAGGTGAAAGGATCCATCCAGTACACTGTGGTAAATTGGGGAAAATAGAATAAAGACTCACCAAAAATGTTGAAGAGCTGCTTGCAATATTTTAATTTGTGGAAACAATTCAACAGAAGCAAAATGAAGATGTTCCGTAGTAGCTCTTTGGTTAATAAAACTGTGTTCATTAGCTTGATAGAATGAGTCTGTAATACTCTGTGAAAGAACAGAATACAAAGTAGTGTGAACAGCCATATTGCACAAAATATAAAACAGTGTGGGATGTGGATAAGAATGAGAGAATCTGAAGATGGCCGAATAGGAACAGCTTCGGTCTACAGCTCCCAGCCTGAGCGACACAGAAGACGGGTGATTTCTGCATCTCCGTTTAAGGTACCGGGTTCATCTCACTAGGGAGTGCCAAACAGTGGGTGCAGGACAGCCGGTGCAGCACACCCTGCACGAGCCGAAGCAGGGCGAGGCATTGCCTCACTCGGGAAGCGCAAGGGGTCAGGGAGTTCCCTTTCCTAGTCAAAGAAAGGGGTAAGAGACGGCACCTGGAAAATGGGGTCAGTCCCACCCTGATACTGCGCTTTTCCAACGGGCCTGGAAAACGGCACACCAGGAGATTGTGTCCCGCACCTGGCTCAGAGGGTCCTATGCCACGGAGTCTCGCAGATTGCTAGCACAGCAGTCTGAGATCAAACTGCAAGGCCATAGCGAGGCTGGGGAAGGGGTGCCCGCCATTGCCCAGGCTTGCTTAGGTAAACAAAGCAGTCAGGAAGCTCCAACTGGGTGGAGCCCACCACAGCACAGGGAGGCCTGCCTGCCTCTGTAGGCTCCACCTCTGGGGGCAGGGCACAGACAAACAAAATTCAGCAGGAACCTCTGCAGACTTAAATGTCCCTGTCTGACTGACAGCTTTGAAGAGAGTAGTGGTTCTCCCAGCACGCAGCTGGAGATCTGAGAACGGACAGACTGCCTCCTAAAGTGGGTCCCTGATCCCTGAGCAGCCTAACTGGGAGGCACCCTCAAGTAGGGACAGACTGACACCTCACTCGGCCGAGTACTCCTCTGAGACAAAACTTCCAGAGGAACTATCAGACAGCTGAATTTGTGGTCTCACGAAAATCCGTTGTTCTGCAGCCACCGCTGCTGACACCCAGCTAAACAGGGTCTGGAGTGGACCTCTAGCAAACTCCAACAGACCTGCAGCTGAGGGTCCTGTCTGGTAGAAGGAAAACTAACAAACAGAAAGGACATCCACACCAAAAACCCATCTGTACATCACCATCATCAAAGACCAAAAGTAGATAAAGCCACAAAGATGGGGAAAAAACAGAGCAGAAAAACTGGAAACTCTAAAAAGCAGAGCACCTCTCCTCCTCCAAAGGAATGCAGTTCCTCACCAGCAACGGAACAAAGCTGGATGGAGAAAGACTTTGACGAGTAGAGATAAGAAGGCTTCAAATGATCAAACTCCTCCGAGGTATGGGAGGAAATTCAAAACAATAGCAAAGAAGTTAAAAACTTTGAAAAAAAATTAGACGAATAGATAACTAGAATAACCAATGGAGAGAAGGGCTTAAAGGAGCTGATGGAGCTGAAAGTCAAGTATCAAGAACTATGCGAAGATTGCAGAAGCCTCGGTAGCTGATGTGATCAACTGGAAGAAAGGGTATCAGCGATGGAAGATGAAATGAATGAAATGAAGCGAGAAGGGAAGTTTAGAGAAAAAAGAATAAAAAGGAATGAACAAAGCCTCCAAGAAATTTGGGACTATGTGAAAAGACCAAACCTACGTCTGATTGGTGTACCTGAAAATGACTGGGAGAATGGAACCAAGCTGGAAAACACTCTGCAAGATATTATCCAGGAGAACTTCCCCAATCTAGCAAGACAGGCCAACATTCAGATTCAGGAAATATGGAGAACACCACAAAGATACTCCTCAAGAAGAGCAACTCCAACACACATAATTGTCAGATTCACCAAAGTTGAAATAAAGGAAAAAATGTTAAGAGCAGCCAGAGAGAAAGGTCAGGTTACCCACAAAGGGAAGCCCATCAGACTAACAGCTGATCTCTCAGCAGAAACTCTACAAGCCAGAAGAGAGTGGGGGCCGATATTCAACATTCTTAAAGAAAAGAATTTTCAACCCAGAATTTCATATCCAGCCAAACTAAGCTTCATAAGTGAAGGAGAAATAAAATACTTTACAGACAAGCAAATGCTGAGTGATTTTGTCACCACCAGGCCTGCCCTAAAAGAGCTCCTGAAGGGAGCACTAAACATGGAAAGGAACAACCGGTACCAGCCCCTGCACAAACATGCCAAATTGTAAAGACCATTGAGGCTCGGAAGAAACTGCATCAACTAACGAGCAAAATAACCAACTAACGTCATAATGACAGGATCAAATTCACACATAACAATATTAACTTTAAATGTAAATGGGCTAAATGCTCCAATTAAAAGACACAGACAGACTGGCAAACTGGATAAGGAGTCAAGACCCATCAGTGTGCTGTATTCAGGAAACCCATCTCACGAGCAGAGACACACATACACTCAAAATAAAGGGATGGAGGAAGATCTGTCAAGCAAATGGAAAACAAAAAAAGACAGGGGTTGCAATCCTAGTCTCTGATAAAATAGACTTTAAACCAACAAAGATCAAAAGAGACAAAGAAGGCCATTACATAATGGTAAAGGGATCAATTCAACAAGAAGAGCTAACTATCCTAAATATATATGCACCCAACACAGGAGCACCCAGATTCATAAAGCAAGTCCTGCGTGACCTACAAAGGGACTTAAACTCCCACACAATAATAATGGGAGATTTTAACACCCCACTGTCAACATTAGACAGATCAATGAGACAGAAAGTTAACAAGGATATCCAGGAATTGAACTCAGCTCTGCACCAAGTGGACCTAATAGACATCTACAGAACTCTCCACCCCAAATCAACAGAATATACATTTTTTTCAGCACCACACCACACCTATTCCAAAATTGACCACATAGTTGGAAGTAAAGCTCTCCTCAGCAAATGTAAAAGAACAGAAATTATAACAAACTGTCTCTCAGACCACAGTGCAATCAAACTAGAACTCAGGATTAAGAAACTCACTCAAAACCGCTCAACTATGTGGAAACTGAACAGCCTGCTCCTGAATGACTATTGGGTACATAATGAAATGAAGGCAGAAATAAAGATGTTCTTTGAAACCAACGAGAACAAAGACACAACATACCAGAATCTCTGGGACACATTCAAAGCAGTGTGTAGAGGGAAATTTATAGCACTAAATGCCCACAAGAGAAAGCAGGAAAGATCCAAAATTGACACCCTAACATCACAATTAAAAGAACTAGAAAAGCAAGAGCAAACACATTCAAAAGCTAGCAGCAGGTAAGAAATAACCAAAATCAGAGCAGAACTGAAGGAAATAGAGACACAAAAAAACCTTCAAAAAATTAATGAATCCAGGAGCTGGTTTTTTGAAAAGATCAACAAAATTGATAGACCGCTAGCAAGACTAATGAAGAAGAAAAGAGAGAAGAATCAAATAGATGCAATAAAAAATGAAAAAGGGGATATCACCACCGATCCCACAGAAATACAATCTACCATCAGAGAATACTACAAACACCTCTATGCAAATAAACTAGAAAATCTAGAAGAAATGGATAAATTCCTCGATAAATACACCCTCCCAAGACTAAACCAGGAAGAAGTTGAATCTCTGAATAGACCAATAACAGGCTCTGAAATTGTGGCAATAATCAATAGCTTACCAACCAAAAAGAGTCCAGGACCTGATGGATTCACAGCCGAATTCTACCAGAGGTACAAGGAGGAACTGGTTCCATTCCTTCTGAAACTATTCCAATCAATAGAAAAAGAGGGAATCCTCCCTAACACATTTTATGATGCCAGCATCATCTGATACCAAAGCCTGCTAGAAACATAACCAAAAAAGAGAATTTCAGACCAATATCCTTGATGAACATTGATGCAAAAATCCTCAATAAAATACTGGCAAACTGAATCCAGCAGCACATCAAAAAGCTTATCCACCATGATCAAGTGGGCTTCCTCCCTGGGATGCAAGGCTGGTTCAACATACGCAAATCAATAAATGTAATCCAGCATATAAGCAGAACCAAAGACAAAAACCACATGATTATCTCAATAGATGCAAAAAAGGCCTTTGACAAAATTCAACAACCCTTCATGCTAAAAACTCTCAATAAATTAGATATTGATGGGACGTATCTCAAAATAATAAGAGCTATCTATGACAAACCCACAGCCAATATCATACTGAATGGGCAAAAACTGGAAGCATTCCCTCTGAAAACTGGCACAAGACAGGGATGCCCTCTCTCACCACTCCTATTCAACATAGTGCTGGAAGTTCTGGCCAGGGCAATCAGGCAGGAGAAGGAAATAAAGGGTATTCAATTAGGAAAAGAGGAAGTCAAATTGTCCCTGTTTGCAGATGACATGATTGTATATCTAGAAAACCCCATCGTCTCAGCCCAAAATCTCCTTAAGCTGATTAGCAACTTCAGCAAAGTCTCAGGATACAAAATCAATGTACAAAAATCACAAGCATTCTTGTACACCAATCACAGACAAACAGAGAGCCAAGTCATGAGTGAACTCCCATTCACAATTGCTTCAAAGAGAATAAAATACCTAGGAATCCAACTTACAAGGGATGTGAAGGACCTCTTCAAGGAGAACTACAAACCACTGCTCAATGAAATAAAAGAGGATACAAACAAATGGAAGAACATTCCATGTTCATGGGTTGGAAGAATCAATATCGTGAAAATGGCCATACTGCCCAAGGTAATTTATAGATTCAGTGCCATCCCCATCAAGCTACCAATGACTTTCTTCACAGAATTGGAAAAAACTGCTTTAAAGTTCATATGGAACCAAAAAAGAGCCCGCATCGCCAAGTCAATCCTAAGCCAAAAGAACAAAGCTAGAGGCATCACGCTACCTGGCTTCAAACTATACTACAAGGCTACAATAACCAAAACAGCATGGTACTGGTACCACAACAGAGACATAGATCAATGGAACAGAACAGAGCCCTCAGAAATAATGCCACGTATCTACAACTATCTGATCTTTGACAAACCTGACAAAAACAAGAAATGGGGAAAGGATTCCCTATTTAATAAATGGTGCTGGGAAAACTGGCTAGCCATATGTAGAAAGCTGAAACTGGATCCCTTCCTTACACCTTATACAAAAATTAATTCAAGATGGATTAAAGACTTAAATGTTAGACCTAAAACCATTAAAATCCTACAAGAAAACCTAGGCAATACCATTTAGGACATAGGCATGGGCAAGGACTTCATGTCTAAAACACCAAAAGCAATGGCAACAAAAGCCACAATTGACAAGTGGGATCCAATTAAACTAAAGAGCTTCTGCACAGCAAAAGAAACTACCATCAGAGTGAACAGACAACCTACAGAATGGGAGAAAATTTTTGCAACCTACTCATCTGACAAAGGGCCAATATCCAGAATCTACAATGAACTCAAACAAATTTACAAGAAAAAAACAAACAACCCCATCAAAAAGTGGGCGAAGGAAATGAACAGACACTTCTCAAAAGAAGACATTTATGCAGTCAAAAAACATATGAAAAAATGCTCATCATCACTGGCCATCAGAGAAATGCAAATCAAAACCACAGTGAGATACCATCTCACACCAGTTAGAATGGCCATCATTCAAAAGTCAGGAAACAACAGATGCTGGAGAGGATGTGGAGAAATAGGAACACTTTTACACTGTTGGTGGGACTGTAAACTAGTTCACCCATTGTGGAAGTCAGTGTGGCGATTCCTCAGGGATCTAGAACTAGAAATACCATTTGACCCAGCCATCCCATTACTGGGTATATACCCAAAGGACTATAAATCATGCTGTTATAAAGACACTTGCACATGTATGTTTATTGCGGCACTATTCACAATAGCAAAGAGTTGGAACCAACCCAAATGTCCAACAACAATAGACTGGATTAAGAAAATGTGGCACATATACACCATGGAATACTATGCAGCCATAAAAAATGATGAGTTCGTGTCCTTTGTAGGGACATGGATGAAGCTGGAAACCATCATTCTCAGTAAACTATCACAAGGACAAAAAACCAAACACCGCATGTTCTCACCCATAGGTGAGAAATGAACAATGAGAACTCATGGACACAGGAAGGGGAACATCACACTCCGGGGACTGTTGTGGGGTGGGGGGAGGGGAGAGGGACAGCATTAGGAGATATACCTAATGCTAAATGACAAGTTAATGGGTGCAGCAAAACAACATGGCACATGGATACATATGTAACAAACCTGCACATTTTGCACATGTACCCTAAAACTTAAAGTATAATAAAAAAATAAAAAATAAAATAAAAGAATGAGAGAATCCTCTGTCAATAAGAATTACTGGTTTACATTCTAATGGTGGAGATATGGGATGATTTTTTAAAAATTTTGTATTGAAATCTGTAGTCCAAACTCTTAGGAGAAGGGCATTACATGCCAGATAGATTATGTCCTAGTTTCGGGAACTATGGGTTATGATCAAAGGACCTTTTAATTATTTTATCCAATATTTTATCCAATAAACATTTCCTACAAGTCTTCTGTGTGCCAGCCATAGAGTAGCACTACTAGGCATGAAGGATTCAGCAGTTAGCAATTTACACTTTGCGCCTGGCCACGTGGAGTTTTTTGCTCATTCCTACATCCATTTATTAGTGAAATATTCCAAGTATTGACCTAATGGTCTGAATTGTCAGCTAGGGATGATTAGATATGAAAATAAGGGAGCAAAGTGAAAAAAGAAATCATACAATATTTCACACTTTCCTCTAATCTCCAGCCTCATCAGGGTTTATGTAAGATAGTAATTCTAAAAACCACAGCAGCAGCATTTACTAAGCAGTTACTGTGTGCCAGTTCCTGTTTTGAGTGCTTAATTTTTATTTCCTCATTAAACCATCAAACAATCTTGTGAGGTAGATAGTGTTATTGTAGCCAGTTTACAGAAGACACAAGTAAAGCTAAGAGAGGCTAAGTAACCTGCTCAAGACTGTGCATTCCAGGTCCAAACTCTGGAAGCCCTACTGTTAGTGTTCCTCTCTTGACCACTCTCCTTCTCTAAGTCACTCCCCTCTGCAGAGTGACAGTGAATGAGGTTCATCTCCTGGATGGCTAGGAAGGCTCATTTTCTGTGTCCTTCCTGCCCATGAAGGGTAGGTTGCCCATTTAATGTCACTACTTTTTTTCATTTTTCATTTTTATTTATTTTTAATTGAAAAAGAGAAATTATATGCATTTATGATATACATGTTTTGAAATATATATATATTGTGGGATGGCTACATTGAGCTAAGTAACATGTATTACTTCACATATTTATTTTTTGTGATGAGAACACATAAACTCTGCTCTCTTAGTGATTTCTAGTAGTCACACATTGTTACTAACTATAGTCACCATGTTGTGTATTAGATCTCTTGATCTCTTGAATTTACCCCTCCTGGAGATTTTGTATCCTTTGACCAACATCTCCTCCCCTCCCCCATCCCTTAGACCCCATTCTACCCATTTTTCACTAAGGTAAAGAAAGGACTGGCGAAACAGCCTTAATTTTTCTTTCGTTCTCACCCACATGTTTTGTGCTTCTGTACAGGGAGGTCCCTTGCAGCTCTGAAAGCAGATTTGGAAACATGTTGAATGAGTCCCCTCCAGTTATGGCTGACAACATCAACCTGTATGTGTCATGTGAGATGGATGTGTATGCTTTAGGGAAAAAATGATTTGAATTTGAAAGAAATCACTCAGCCAAAAGCGATAGGGGCCCCTCTGTCTGTGCTGCTCAGCACAATTCATATTTTAGGGACATGAAAGGCAAATATGGGACTAGAAAGAAAGAAAATGAGGCTAATTTAGAGTCTTCTGCCCATCTGTTTAGGAGCAGATTGACTAGTAAAAGTTTTGTTCTAATAAATGTTAAATACTTTGAAAATGTCGGAATTATACTCAGAAAACTCTTTTCCAAAGTCCCTTTGAAGAAAGTAGAGATTCTGATGATTAATTCTCGTAATATTAAAAAACAATAAAAAGAGTTTTGGTGTATTTACTCATTAGCAAATTAATAACAGTGGTTTTCTTTTGGAAGGCAACCAAGCAGACTAGGATGCACCTGGGTAGAGCATCTTTTTGAGGGTTAGATGAGAACAGAAGGGGTCATCGCAGCAGGATGTGGTATTTGGAGATCTTCAAATTGTGGCCATGCTTAACCATCTACTCTTATTTCTTCATCTTTCCCTGCCTTCTTTCACTCACCCTCTCTTTAAAGATCCATTATATTTTGTTTTTGGTTGTATTTTATTTTTCTTTCACATTGATAACATCAGTTTAGAAGCCTCGATGCTCTTTCTTGTGCCTTCTCAATTTCATCTTTCTTTAAAGGAAAGCTACTTTTTTCATTGTGATAATCCTATATATACACCATCTTCATCCTCCCACCACACATACACCCCAGGGGTTAATAGAGCGTTTAGCTGGTAATATGTAAGATTAACTGCAATGTATTGATTTAGGAAGTAAAGAAAACTCTTTATTAGGTTAAACAGCTAAACTTAAGGAACTATTTATACATCACACTTTAAATGTGTCCTAATTAGACAGCAGTTTATTAAATATAGTCTTTGATATGTGTAGGCAATTTTTAAATTTTCTAATTTAATGTTATTTGAGTAGCTAATACATTAACAGTTTTTAACAATCAAATGATTATTAAAAGTTATAATTCAAAAGTCTAATTTCTACTCCTCTCCCAGACCTGACCCCCACCCCTGCCTCCTATGAGTACTTAGTCGTTTTTTTGAGACTTCCCAGGATGTCTTTATGCTAAAATAAACAAATGGATATATAATTGTTATATAGAGGTTAGTGTAGTAAATACTGCTAACCGTAGATTGATCTGAGCTTGCTTTTTTTCTTTGTAACAATATGTCCTGGAGGTCTTTTCATATTAGTACATCAAAAGTTTCCACATTTGGGGGTAGAGAGAGCTGTACAGTATTCCAAAATGTAAATATCCCACAGTTTATTTAATTATTCCCGAATTGATGAACTTTTAGGTGGTTCCCAGTCTTTTGCCTAAAAACAATGTTGTAATAATCTGTATACTCTGTATGTAGATCATCACATCCATATTTAGATATAGCTCTCAGAAGAATTTCCCAGGAGTCAGATTTCTGGGCCATAAAGAAATGCATCTGGATTTTTGAATAATAGTGCCAACCTGCCTTCCATAAGGGTTGTACCATTTTTCACTCATATCAATAATATATGAGAACCCCTGTTTCTTCACACTTATAGCAACAGAGTGTGTTTTCAAACTTTTGGAACTTGGCCAATTGCATTGTTGTAAAAATTGGTATCTCAGTATAGTTTATTTTGCATTTTTCTTATGAATGAATAATTTATTCTAATGTTTAATGGTCATTGTATTGACTGTAAATAGTCTTTTCATGTGTTTTGATCATTTTTTTTTACTAAGTTATTTGGTTTTTTTTCTTGTTGAGTTCTGGCTATCATCTGTGATATAAATTGCAAATATATCTTCCCAGTTGGTTATTCGTTTTATGTTTTCATTTATTTTCTTCTCCCCTTTTTTGAGAAGAAATTGAAGTACAATACAGCTCTTGCTTTCCATAGCATTGTGGAACTGTAAAAATGACCATGCAAGCTGAAACCATGCAAAGCAATCTTAATCAATGAGGATAGTCACAATTGTTTCATGACTTTAAAATTTTTTGTCAAAACATTAAAAACTTTTGGGAGGCCGAAGTGGGCAGATCATATGAGGCTAGCAGTTCAAGACCAGCCTGGCCAACATGGCGAAACTCCATCTCTACTAAAAATAGAAAAAAATTGGCCGGGCGTGGTGGTGCATACCTGTAATCCCAGATACTAGGGAGGCTGAGGCAGGAGAATCGCTTGAACCCAGGAGATGGAGGTGAGCCGAGATCGTACCACTATACTCCATCCTGGGTGACAGAATAAGACTCTGCTTCAAAAAAAAAAAAAAAAAAAAAAAAAAACCCTATTCCTGGCATTTATAAATATATACAGAAATGAAAAATAAGAAAACTGATATGTATTTAGTACACTGTAACATTAGGAACATTGACAATTAAAATGTTTTATTTTTTGTTAAAATCTTATCAAGAGTAGTATAGCAGTGCTTGCCGCTGTCTTGTATGCTTTGCAATATACAGCAAGCATCTTTTCTGGGCCTCAGTGAACTATCATACTTCTGAGTTTGGCTCGGTTGCCAGCATTTTATCCTTTATTTTTTCTGTTTTGTGAAATATCTCCAAGAGTTTTTTTAAGTGTGAAATTTGTTGCCAACATCACTTCCTCTGGCATCTCATCTCTCTTCATCCTCTGCATCCCTTTGGTCACAACCACCTTCCTCATTGGTGCTGGCCTTCAGTCTGGCTATGCCTCTCCAATGGCAGCAGTGTCAACATTCCCAGGGTCAGCTCTTTCTCCTGTAACTCCATTTACATTCAATTCAAATTTCACTTCCAGTGTTATCACTTTGCCATACTTTTATCTTTGTTGGCCAATTCCCTCTTTCAATTATCCATTTTTATAAAATGCCACATGGATTTATCAGTGGGGGACGGGGAGGTACCACAGCTGCATGCTTTGCTGCCTGTACATGAAGTGAATAACAAATGCACAGTGACCAGTTGCTAATAGACATTGGAAGAAGGGATGTGATTGGTCACTAATCATGATGAACACACATCAGTTATTTACATAGGGATTTCAGAGGAGCTAACAACAAAGTTTATACTTTAGTTACTTAAATTTAATGTACTGTGGTGACTATACTGTGGTATTGAGGTATTTAAACTATGTAATTGATGGACTAATGTTATTTAACTAAAAAACAGTAGTGACTTCAATTTGTTCATATTAAACCACACAAAGCAGGGCTGCCTGTATAGAAAATTAAAAAGAATTTTAATGATAAATTTATTTTGTTATTAAAATAAGAATTTTGATAAATATCTATATACTCATCTCCGAGACTTGACAATCATTAACATTCTGTTATGTATTCTTTAAGGGTTTTTAATAAAGGAAATAGATCATTACAAGTAAGGTTGGAGTTCTCCTTTGTCCTCCAACTCCAATCCCATTCCCTTTCTTAACCTCTGAACTCACATATCATCATGAATTTTAGAGTATCCTTCATTCTCTCTCTGTTTCTCTCTTTTTGACATTTATATCTATACATGTAAAGCAGTAGTCCCCAACCTTTATTGGCACAAGCACTGGCTTCGTGGAAGACAATGTTTCCACCAACAAGGATTGGGGGAAAGATGGTTTCGGAATGCAACTGTTCCACCACAGGTCAGACATTAGACTCTCATAAGGAACATGCAACCTAGATCCCTCACATGCACAGCTCACGGTAGGGTTCATGCTTCTATGACAATCTAATGTGATTGCTGATCTGACAGGAGGTGGAGCTCAAGTGGTAATGCTCGCCCAGCTGGCCGCTCACCACCTGCTGTGCGGTGTGGTTCCTAACAGGCCACAGACCCGTACTGGTTCATGGCCCGGTACGGGTCATGTATTTCCCACTGAAACCTTTACATCAGAGTTTGTACCCGTACTATATGGGTACAAACTCTGATGTAAAGGTTTCAGTGGGAAATATGTACTCTTCGGGGATGTGCTTTTTAATTTGCACAATAATTTGTGTTTTTTGTTTTTCACGTTTTCCCATTGTTTCTTGTAGTCTTATCTCCTTCTGGAATTAAAAATAGTTTTTCTCTTCTCGTTTCCCCCCCATTTTTAGAAGTCATGTTTTCTGTTTCATCCTATTTCTATTCAATTAGTGGAATAATTTATATTTTTAAAAGATTAAAAATTATATAGAGATGAGTATTATTGATGACCTGCCCTCTTCACGGAAATAGCCAACACTAGATATACTCATGTCCTCATGTCATATTTATATAACATTTTCCTCATAAATTTAATAACCTTCTTACTGTTTGTCTTCCAGATTTATTCAGGAGATTGAGCATGCCCTGGGTCTTGGCCCAGCCAAACAGTGTCCTCTTCGAGAGTTTCTCACCGTGTACATCAAAAACATCTTTCTCAATCAAGTCTTGGCTGAGATCAACAAGGAGATTGAAGGAGTCACTAAAACATCTGACCCTTTGAAGATTCTGGCCAACGCAGACACCATGAAGGTGCTGGGAGTGCAGCGGCCTCTCCTACAGGTAATAATACACTTTGAACTTATTATTTTTATCAGCAATTTTCATTGACTTGGCAAGCGTCATAAATTTAAAAAATAAGAATTACCATCTGTTTCCATATTCATCAGGGACAAAACAAAAGAAAATAAATAGGCACTAGGGAAATTTAGATTTAATGTAGTTGGATAATGGAAGTTCCTTAAGATCTTTAAGAAAAATTAAAAAAAAAAATGGTTAGCTTTGGATATGAGAGGTGATGGATCTCATTAACATGCAGGCAGTTCCTCATTATTATGCCTGGAATTTGTCCTTGAAAGGAACTATTTTTCCATTGGTGAATGCATCCCTGAGTATGAAGGATTAACAGGAAGGAAGTTATGATGCCCAACTTCAATTACCAGCAGGAAACCCTCTATACCTTTTTGGGGCAGACTTAACCTTTCAATGACTTGGCTACCTCACAGGGAATTTGAACCAGTAAACTGGCCTTTAAAAGTCAAATCACTGAATTCACATGATGATCTTGTTAGTACTGAAAATTTTACTTTATATAAAAAAAAGGTTTCTTAGCATCAGAAAAAAATAAAATAGTCTGTCAGTAGATATTTTTGATTAATAGGCTTGAGGCATATATTTTATATACATTTTAGCTGGTAACTTGGAGGTAAATATAAAACTAAAAGAAAATTAGTGGGAGTTTAAATTATAGGCATACATTAACTATTATTACGTTGGAATTGAATCCTTATTGTGTTTCTTCATTTAAGAGTAGGATGGGCACAGTCTCACACTTTTACCTAAATTGTACAATATGGGACTATTCAATGTGTGGAAGGCTTGAGTTTTTCAAAGAGAAGTTGTAGATATGGAAGGGAGTTATACTTGTTCTAGTTGCCTGCCCTTACCTGCCTTTACATATGTTTCCCTTGATTTTTCTTTGAATGTTAGAATTTACAGAAGTGCTGGACCTTTCTTAGAGAAGTGTCCTAGTTATGAGCATTCTTTTTTATGAGCAAGCTCTTTTATGATATTGATAAAATAGAATAGGAAGGTGTTCATTTGGATGGTCTGGGTCTCTGTTAGCCATGCGCCTGGTGAGGTATCTGTACTGAGTGTTGGGTGCAGAGAAGGGGGAATGCCAGAGGAACCTGCTTGCTTTTCCTTCTGCTGGATATCTCTTCCAGCTCTTTGCATGGCTAGGGTCTTCTCCTCTCCGGGTGTCACTTCAAATGTCACATCCACTGGAAGGCTTTTCCTGACTGTCCTGCCTAATTAGGTCCCCTTTCCTGGTTATTCTCCATTCTCCCATTTTTCCTTACCACCACCCCCATCCATTATCAATACTGAGGCCAAACCCTATGGACTGTGTCTGTGGACTGTGTCATGGAGGCCCCCTTGCCAGGTAGCTTCTGATCAGGTTCTGCCGATAGGCAGCACAAGTGGAAGATTGGAAAGTGGGAGGAGAAAGAGGATGGGTGATTTCTTCTCCCCTTCCTCTTCACTTTGGATCATGGCCCTGGCTGTGGGTGGCTCCCTCCATAACAGGAGATCCTGCCAGGTGACACATCCTCCATAGCCCCAGCTCTCACTGGACTCTGGCAATGTCATTTCTTCTCCTTGCCTCTTGATTTCAGCTTTCTGCTGTTACAAGCCTCTGGATGCCTCAGTATCCCTTGTTGGCTGCTTTCAACCCTGCCCATACCTCTGTAAGTTATTTCTTCATTCATGTTTCTTTATTTGAGTCATCTGAGTGGAATACTTTTTTTTTTGTGAAGATCCCAGATAGATCTCCCCAGTTAATCAGGATTTTAACACTTTGGTTTTTTCTTCCTAACACTTATCACAACTCTAATTATTAATTAATTTTGCTAACTTGTATATTTTCTGTCTTTTCCCACTAGACGGTAAGTTCCAAACACGTATTATAATGCCAGGCAGCAGGAAGGTGCTCAGTGAATAACTTACTGAATGAATGCATGTTGGATGGATGGATGGATGGATGGATGGATGGATGGATGGATGGATGGATGGAAGGATGGATGGAAGGATGGATGGATGGATACAGTGAATAAGTTTTGAGAGTCGTAAGTACCCGCAGAGTCAGAATGAGGAGATGAGAAATAGAGAGTGACAAAAATATGTTTACTTTTATGTGTTGTCTGACCATATCATTAGCCTCATTTCCATCAGAAAACCTTTCAGTATTTATTGCTCTGAAGTATCACGCTATATGCCATACAGAGCAACTTGAACATGTTTAGTGTACTGAATTTAAAAGGAAAAAAAAAAGACAACAGTACACTACAGAGTGAGTCTGTGAAGCAATAATACTGGCTTATTAAATGTGATAATTTGCAGCTTCAGTAGCAAAGATGCATTAAAACTCATAACTCGTTGACTACAATCTAGGCCATGTCAAGGCCATATGCTACCAGCAAAATGACATATCTGGGCAGTCTGTCCATGTGCCTGTCAGATCACTCCCAACCTCATCACCAGCCATTTTGTACATGTTACTGTGCCTCTTGTCCTTTAAGTCACCGTGAGGCTAGGTAAGAATTCCAGCTTTACCTGTTCTCTCTTTGACCTTGTCAAGATATAATTATATATAAGTGAATAAGTCATGAGGCTAAGACCATTCAAGCTATTAACCTGCAAATTTTTTTTTCTAGAGTTAACACACCTGCTTCATTTTTTTTTTTTTTTTTTTTGGTGATTATGTTGCTCTCCTTTTTTTCATTAAAAAAATTATTTTATGAAAATGCAAATTATTTAAACCATATCAATAAGTTTGTTTAATATTCTCAGAGAGAGTTATGCAGTTTAAAAAGTGAACAAGGAGATGGTTATGTTTTTTTCCTATCTTTGGTATTTTCCTGCCTTATAGTGATTGTAAATTGTTTTCTAATAATTCCCCATACTCAAGCTTCATTCTTTTTTTGTCTTCCTCTACATGCACAAGGTGAATTTTATTCTTGAATGTGTTTCTATGTTTCCTTAATATTTTATTCCCAGCTAATTGTAGGTGGCTAATCTGAAAAAAGAGTAAGAAATAATTCTCAAAAATTTTAGCTGAGAATCCAAAACAAATGCTAAGAAGGAGCTTGGAGAAATATGTGTATGTGTGAAAGATGCATGTGGGTTAAGTATTCAATTACAAGAAGCATAAAAATATCCTTTAAAATTCTTCCCTTTGCTAAACTGTTGTTTGGTCACAGAGTAGAAGAGAGGACGTGCCTTTCCCTGAGGCAACACCCAGTGCCACATAGCATCAGCCCAGCCGGATTCTCCAGGGAGGGTGGGAGGACAGCTGTCTCAGTGATGCTTCCAGTTGTTTGATAACAGACAGACACGGTGCCTAGGAACCCTGTAAAGAGAACCCCAGGATACTTTGTCCTTGTCCCTCTGAAGTGGCATCTGGGCAGTACAGACACTTGGATTATTAGAGGCATGTCCATGGGTGCCAACATGTTCTCAGTGATTTCACTTTCTAGTCACAGGTTCCATAGGAGGGAAGGAAGAAAGTCGGTAGGAAGGAAGAGATGACAAGCAGCATTTTATACATAAAACAACTGTGCAAGTGTTGGCCCAAGCTGATACAGCAGAGTAACACTAGTGGTAATAATAGAAGAAGTAAAAACAGTAATGATAGCAGTTATAATAGTAGATAGTAGTAATGATAGCAGCTAACACTTTAGTAGCATTTACTGTGAGTCAGACACTATTCTGGGTGCTTTGTCTGTATTGATTGCAAGTGTTTAAAATGTATGGCAACTCTGAGTGGTATTCTTTTTATGGGGAGGAAACTGAGAAACAATGAAATTAAATAACTTGCCCACAGTCACATAGCTGCCAAGTAGTAGAACTGTAATGCAAACCCAGGCAATGTAACCCTGGAGTCTGTGCTCCCAGCCAGTTCTACCCAAAGTGGATTCTGAGGATTATGCTTGTCTGCAAGCTGTTTGTCACCAGTCTGCTATGAGACATAGAGAATTTAGGAGTGAGCATTTAGACACTTAATTTTTTTTTAGCATTTTGACATTGTCTGTTGAATCTAGTAATAAAAAATTGGGCCTCGTGTTTTGTATATCTTTGTGGGTTTTAAAATTTCTTTTTTCTAGCAATTCATTTTTACGTTTTATAAAAGTATCAATGTGCAACTGATTGGGGACAAAAACTGGGCTCTCCATAGTTAGAGAAGAACTGTCTAAATCCCTTACTCTTTGGTACTGCCTCATAGAGAGGTAAAGCACAGAACCATCACTTTTACCCCAGTGCCTAAAGCATTTTTCAATAGATAGATAGAAAAGCACCGATATGTGTTGCAGTTGGGTCTCTCCTAAATCCCCAGCTCCTAGAATAGTGTCTGCCATAGAGGAAACACTCAATATTTAATAAATGGATGAATGAATGAGTGAATGAAAATGAATGAATGAATGATGACTTCCTTAGTACCAGGACATGGCTGTGTTTTCTGCTCATGGTATAAAACTCATGATCTTGGGTTTAAGGTAGTTAATGGTGCTAAAATTAAAATGTCACAGTTCTTATGCCTCTAATGCTCCCAGGATGAGGGCAGGATTGGATACATCTCATGGTCTTACCATTTGAGATCCCTCTGTTGCCATCACTTTTTCTGCAGAATGGCCTCCACCTGTTGCAAGGAAAGCATGTTGATTCAAACTAAGGAAATATCTTAAGAGAAATTATTCATTTCTCCTGAGTCAGATTCTGAACATGGAGTTCTGGAAACAGTCCATTGAAGTGGATACCATCTCATGCTTTATATATCTCCCAAATTATTCATTCCTTAAACATGAGGAGACAGACTGAACTGATTCACTTCATTTCTCTGGTTTACCATTGATTTGGAGATGCCATTTAATTTATTTCTTCTTTGGTGTCTCCATCTGAAAAAAAGAGTGAGGGGACTAATGCTTAAGGTTTTTAACCCCTTACCTATCAAACTGCTGAATGGGCAACTATCTATGTGAACAAATGGTACAAGCAAACTTTCTTCCTCTATCCCCAACAGAATATGTCATACCCTTGCTACTTAGAGAGTGTTCTGTGGCCAAGAGCATCAACCTCTGATGAGTCTGTGTTTGTACAGAATCTCCAGATGATTTGTATGTACATTAGAGTTTGAGCAGCATTGCCTTATACCAGTGCAAGAGCAAGTGTGGCCCATGGACGGAGAGCATCAGTGTGACCTGGGAGCTTATGAGAAATGCAGATTCCTGAACCTCACTCCACTCTGGAAATCTCTGTTCAAACCAGCCCTCCAGGTGATTTTGGTACTCGCTAAAGTTTAAGAAGCATACTCTTAACATAAGGTCGTCATGATACCCAGCGTGAAGTTAGGAAATGGGATCTAATGTTGTGGGGTTTTAGCTTTGTGGTGAACAACAGTAGTCATTTTTTAAAAAGTATTCAGCTTTGTTTCATGCAGGCCCAGGAATTGTAAAAACAATATTTGCTGCAGCAGCAGAAGCTGCTTCCTAGTCTAGCACATTGATTTTGCAAAGTTGTTTCCAAGTACAGGATGAGCCTACATTTTCTGGCTCATGCAGGGCAATGTGAGACAGAGGCAGCTTTTCTAATGCTCAGGCTTAAACTCCCACATCATTGGAGGAACAAACATAAGCTGTGCAAGTACAAATTCTGGGCAATCTTAAAATGTTTAGAGCATATTTTCATTTTCCTCTCTGCCCCAGTATTTGTCAGAGTAACTTTTGAGAAGTGAAATGGCTAGAATCCGCCTGCAAACACCACACTGTCGTCTCTTCCTCTGCCAGCTGCACTTTCCACTTATATCTGCAGGCTTACAGCAGTAATTCTCATGAACACTACCCATTAGAATCACCCAGAACTTCCTAAAAATACCACTTCCCAGGTCCCATTAGTTGGTCAGGGGTGGGGCGTGCTTGGGCATCAGTGTTTGGTATGATGCCCAGTTGATCCCAACATGCAGCCAGAATTTGTACCTCTGGCCTTGATCTTTCAACTCCATTGTATCAGTTATTGCTGGCAGAGAGAGTACATCAAAAATTATTGTTGAAGGTCAGGCGTGGTGGCTCACACCTGTAATCACAGCACTTTGGGAGGCCGAGGCAGGTGGATCACTTGAGGTCAGGAGTTCGAGACCAGCCTGGCCAACATGGGAAAACCCTGTCTATACTAAAAATACAAAAATTAGCCGGGTGTGGTGGCACGTACGTGTAGTCCCAGCTACTTGAGAGACTGAGGCAGGAGAATCGCTTGAACCCGGGAGGTGGAGGTTGTAGTGAACCAAGATAGCGCCACTGCACTCTAGCCTGGGCAGTAAAGCAAGACTCTGTCTCAAAAATACATACATATATATATAAATAAATTATATATATATTATATATATAGTTGAGGCTTTATTGAATGCAGCCAGGTTTATAAAAGACTGCTGTGTTGTATACTTTGAACCAAGCCTTGTACATAAGCCTTGGAATCAGACACAAATGGATTTAAATCTCAGCCATTTCATTTGATAGCTTTGTGGCTGTCACCAAATTGCTTGATTTCTCTGTACCTATTTCTTCCCCTATAAAATGGGAATCATAAAATCTGTGTCACAGCAACACTCTAGTGGTTAAGTGGAGTAATGAGTGTAAAACATGCCCTCTCCTTCCTACCCCGGGTCACCTGTGAGCAGGTCTCTGCGTTGACTGCTCTGATGTGTTACCTGCCTGCCCCTTAACGCCTGCCTTCCTTCCTGAACTCTACTGACTGCTCCCCAACCCCTGCCCTTTCTGCCCAGATTTTCAACCTGCATCTTCTTCTCATCACCAGCTTGCTGTTTACCCACCTTCTGTTCTTTCTACTCAAGCACCCAGCTGGTAACTTCTCTTTCCTGCCTTCTACTACCCTGGTGTGACAGCAAGAGATGATATTGTTTCATCTGCTTTCTCCTTTTCCTGGAGTTTGTCAGCTGGCCATTTATTAGCAGTGGAAGCAGCGTGCAGTAATTTTGTCCATTAAAGCTAGGGGATTAGTTTCCTAGGGCTGCCATGACAAATTACCATAAACTTAGTGCCTTAAAACAACAGAAATGTATTCCTGTGCAGTTCTGGAGGCCAGGAGCCACGTTACCTCCAAAGCTCTGGAGTACAATCTTTCCTTGCCTCTTTCAGCTTCTGGTGGCTCCCGTTGATTTTTGGTTCTGGCAGCATAACTGCAATCTCTGTCTCTATTGTAACGTGGCCTTCTCCCCTGTGTCTCCATGTTTTCTTTTCTGGCTCTTGTAGGATACTTTCATTGGATTTAGGGTTTGTCTGAATCCAGGACGATCTCGTCTCAATCCTTACCTTAATTACATCTAAAAAAATTTCCAAGTTAAGTCACATTCTGAAGTTCCATGTAGAAATTTGGAGGGAGACACTATTCAGTCCACTACAGCTCATAACTAGAATGCAATCGATTCAATTTGCTATGTTTTCCTTGAAGACTCTCTGGCAGGAAGCAGTGTGGAAGCATTGTCGTTGGCCAGTCTGGGTGGTACACACCTGTAATCTCAATACTTTGGGAGGCCAAGGTGGGAGTATTGCTTGAGGCCAGGAATTCGAGACCAGCCTAGGCAACATAGCAAGCAACTGTCTCTAAAAAAAAAAAGAAAGAAATAAAGAAAAGAGAAAGAAAATTAGCCAGGTTTCATGATGTATGCCTGTAGTCCCAGCTACTCGGGAGGCTGAGGCAGGAGGGTTGGATCACTTAAGCTCAGAGTTTCAGGTTGCAGTGAGCAATGATCATGCCACTGCACTCCAGCCTGAATGACAGAGTGAGACTCTGTCTCTAAAAATAGATAAATAAATAAGTATTCTGTTAAGGCAGTAGGCCCAGGGTGGCCTAAATTCTAGATGTCACCAAGGTTCAAAGTGAAAGTTTTTGGTAGGCTGAGTGATTGCTGGAGCTCTTACTGAAAGTTGGTGGACACAGCTGCTTACAGTGTAATAATTTGCTAGAGATAATTATACTGCTGCTGAAACCTATTATCTCCCCAGCCAAGCTAAGGCACTGCCAGTAACTTCTTCTGGTTTCCCAAGGAAGTGTGGCCAGCAGCAGTAGCATATTGTTTTCATCATATCACATTATGTTCATATGAAGAATGTTGCATTTGAGTGGCGTTTGCATCACAGCCAGTTGTTGCCCTTCCACTCTCTGGTACAGAATAGATTCAGCTTTTATTAGTGTAAATAGATTAGTCCCATTTAAGTTCTGCTGGAAGTCATTATGAAAATCATTAGGTTAAAAAGAGAACTTATCAATTGATTTTTTTTCCTCCTGTAAGCTCTGAGAGATGGTGCTAATGGTCTCACTGTGCTAAAACAAGTCTTAGAACCAAGATGCCTTGGGGTCTAATCTGATTCTTCAGTGTTTATTGATACCTAAAGAAACACTAACTTACCACTCAGAGTTTTGATTTTCTTTACATTTTACTCTTGTTATTTTATTTATTCACTAACAGTATTATTTTGCCTCTTCATGTCAAGAAATAACGACTTGTGGCAACCTAAGACTTTATTGAGGAAGATGGAGTGGAAGATGCCTTTGTTCTTGTCTTTGTTTAGATTGTCCAACACTCACCTATTCACTTCCAAGATACCAGAGCAAATTAAATTTTTTATTACTAATAGAGACTTTTGGGATCTGATAACATTCATCCATGTTTTCAGATCATTTTTATCAAGTTGTGTTACTTACATATTGTTAATTCTATTACTGATTTAGTACATTTTAATTTAGTAGTTTTGTTGTGATTCTTTGTAGCCATCTTTGAAAGTGCTTACTCCTACGTTTCATCATGGTGAGATGGGAAATGCATATAAAACATAGATTTGGTCTCCATAATCATCACCTCGATAACCTTAGACAAGTCCAAGCTACTTGCCTTCTCTGCGCTTCCCCTCTCTCATGTATAAAATGAGAATGACACTTGCCCAGACTACCTCCAAAGACTAGGATGAGAAGTACTGTGGGATCATGGATTCAGCAGGGCTTTATGAAGTCTTCTACCTATTGATCTGTTTCATAATTATTATTAGTGGTCCACATACCCACATGATTGCTCCATTCAGAAAAAAATCCACTAGCATTAAAGAGAGTGGTGCTAAGAAAATACCTACATGAATAAAAATATTTTCTACTAAGTAGAAAGCTTCACTAATATTTACTGGTTTGTTTCATACATGATTAGACAACCAGTATAAGAACCTGGCAATATTTTTTCCCCGGTTTATCACAAAGATGTTTTAAATATACAAAAAATCAAGAAAAAAATGTCCAGTGAACACCCACATACTCACCACCCAGATTCTACCATTAACATTCTTCTATATTTGTTTTATAGCATAACCAAACCTGGTCATTTTGATTCCTCTTCAGCCTTCACGGAAATGAATTCCCCATCATTCCCTGAGTACCTTACCATGGTGCTGTTCCCAGTATTTTAATCTTAGAAAATCTGAACATACAAAGAGATACATTAAGTAAGAAAGTAGTTGCTTCAAAAGAGTATTTATTTTCTAAAAGTACTCATCTAAACATTTCCTTCACATAGTGTCATGGAATAGGAAATTGACCAGCTCATTCTTATGATTAATCTATAAGTAGTGCCTTTATTGATGTAATATTACAAAGAAACTTGTCCTCATAACTGTTGGTGAAGAAGGCTGTGAGTTGAGCCACTGAGAGATGGTTTTTTAATATACAGGCAGAACAGGCCCATTATATGGTCAAATTGAATTTCCATAAATATCATTAACTTACTGTCTTACCTTTGAATGAAAAAGAAACAGGATCTCATCTGACTGGCTGGTTTTCTTAGAGAAGCTCCTAGTTAAGTAGACTTCTGTAAGTAACTTTCTACAAAGCAATGACAGAAAAAAAATTATTTAACTATATTTAAACTAGCTTCTATATAATATAGCCAGCTAGGGTTTTGGAATAATAACAGAGGGACTAGAGATAAACATTATTTTCTTTTGTCTTCAGAAAATCATCTGCCACCAACCTTACACATTTTATAAGGATCCTTAATGATCTCAGCATTTTTTATTTTTGAGGTCAACCATTATTCTGAATGTTTTCTTCAACAATCTATCATCTCTCATAATGTATTTGGAACAGATTTTAGTTTAGATGCAACTTTTAAAGAATTCATCTACTACATCTGGGTTATGAGGTCAGTTTAAAAAGAATAAACTGGAGGACTTTATCTCCTTGGGTAGAGGAGTCATGAGGGACTACTGAATGAGAAAGTAATTATAGTCAGTGACACTTGTTTACCAGTTTTGCTTGGTGCCAAGAAACTTGTCTGAGCACGAGGCTGTTTCAGTATGACATCAATATAGGGATAACCCCTGGGTTTTAAAGGAGGACTCTGAGATTACTTTCTATCATGAGTAAAGGAGCCCCACTGATGGTCGTCTTAGTTGTCACCTAGACTGTTCTATGAAACAGGGCTTATTTGAGGTAAGCATTTTGAGGTTTTGATTGGCTGCTGTCCATTTTTATCTTGCCTCAGCCCAATCCTTGGTGGATAAGCAGGAGAGAAGGTAATGACTTATGACAGATCTGCTGACAGAAACTGAAATACATTAACACTCTGTCACTCAGATCTTTAGAGGGCTGCCTTTGCCTGAAATATATTTGACTTTACTTGCTAACAAAGGCATCTTCAGATTTATTTCTTTTCCTTAAATGTTAGAGAAGAGGAAGAGCATTCCCATTGAACGATACTGGGAAGAGAAAAGCCTGGCTCGACAGCCCAAGCAAATGATAGTTATCATTCTTGGGAGCAGCAGAATTGCTGATCATGTGAGATTACTAGTAGGAGCCAGATGAGTGTAGACAGAGAACTGCTGTACTTAGGTAATTTTTAAGGTTCTTGTCCTAAGCAGTTTTTGCCTTATGTGGATGTTGCAGCTCTGGCTTAGAGATGTTCTAGTGAGAAAATGAAGAGAGAGAAACAAGACTATCTCAGCTTCAAAGTTTAGTGGCCCTTTAAGATTAATAGTTCAAGTAAAGCAGCTGCTTTTCTTCATGCTTTTCAAGGATCCTGCCCTACTCAAAAACTTGTGCGTACTTAATCGTAGAATAGACAATCTCAGATGGGCTGGTGAAACCTGATACATCTCTTATAACGAGTGGCATGACACAGTGAAAGAATTTCCACCACTGAAATTTTAATAAAATGATTAATATTTATTTGACACCTGCTTTGTACTAGACAAGGTAATGTGGGGATACAGAATAAACTTAAAGCAAGACTCTTTCTTCTTAGGAATTTAGTAGGGATCCATTAATTAGGAAACCAGAATTCCTCACACCTACAAATCCAAGAACAGTAAAGGACACTTTATAATTGAATACTGAATGTGATGGTTTAGAAGATTTTCACTATAAGAGCTGAGGAGAGAGACACAGAAGGCTGGAGGATTCAAGAGAGACCTTAGGCAAGAAGTGGGCCCTGGGTCATTGTAGGATGTGTAGAAACAAGGCAGAGGATAAAAGTGACCTAAACAGCGGTCACAATGTAAGCAAAGACACAAAAGGTAAAACTGACCATCGCGTGTTCATGAGACAGTGAGAGTCTAAATGAGTGAAGGAATGAAAGGAGAATGAGAAAGAAGGTTAACGGGGGCACAGAACTCTACCAGGGAGGTCTCAAACTAAACACACCAGTTTACTTTTGAAGTGGAAATGATACAGAATGGTGAAAGTTTTTAGAGAAGGTACGTGTTCAAATGGATGCACTTTTAAGGAACAGTGGGCTTTGGCAGTTCAAACAGGATTAGGAGGCAGAGAGCCTGGGGTCCCAGAGGCAGCTAAGGCAGGGATCCACTAGTTCCGCTGTAAAGGGGAGACGGAAAGTTTTATGTGTTTCTCTCCAGACTAAAGTTTTGGGTGATGACGTCGTGGCTGCCTGAGATTCAGTGAGCCACAATGTTGTGCTGAGCTTAGCATTTGTCATCAGTCTTCTGAATTATTGTCCTAGTTGACGACACCACCTCAACAGTCTGACTTTCTGGGGTAAATATTGCACTCATGAATCTCCATGAGGGTGTTCCCTGCTGAGCCGTCTGAGCCGTCAAAGGCATGACCAAATGGGATTCATCCGCACCTCTGTGTCCATAGGAGCAGCCATCTTGGCTTTAACACACTCACATTTATTTAAAGATTAAGCTGTACATTTCTCATTCGTTACTTTTTTTAGTAACAGACACAGGAGCTCTGTCAGTTAAAGTCCTGCTTTGGGGAAAAGGCAGCATGCAGCCAGTTCATTAACAGGTTATCTATGTCATTATGTCCTTTTTAGATTGTGCATATTGGAAATACAGTCTTTTGAGGAGGAAAAAAAAAGTCATCTAGGCTTCTAGTTTCCCTTTCTTTTTCTTCTTCATTTTTATCTCCTTTTTTCCTCTTTATAGTTACAGCTATTCCCCTGATGGATGGTCATATCTGTGGAGTCCAGAATACCCTGAGTATTCACTTGCAAATAGCTACAAAGTCAAATACAGATAACTACACTTAAATGAGAGCTATTCTCTACCTCTCCTCACTGCACACACACTACTGCTCTTTGCCCCATTTCAACCACAGGAGCTTAATTGCTTCTTCCTTTTTATTCCACAAAGCATTTCAGAATTTGTTGTCCCCTTGGTCATTTCAAGGTCAAGGCTGCCTATCAGGCACTTGCAGAAGTGCTCCGGTGACCTTGCTTGCTGTGTTCGCCCATGGCTTCTGAGGCTTTACCAGAGTGAGCAGCCTGCCCGAACAGAGAGAAGGCTGGCCTGCCAGTTAATTTCTTGCCTCTTGAACAGGAGGAGTACACTTTTCTTCCAGCCTTTCAAAATGGTGCTTCAGAGCCAAAAGAAATCTTTAACACATAGTAGGCACTTATTTGCTAAGTGAATAAATGAAAATTGCCAACAGCTATGTTAAAGTGTGGCCTCTGGCTTACGTGGTTAGGGGTAGGGTATGTAAAAGCAAACCTCTGTTGTTTGCCAAGGAAAGGAGTATCAAATATTTGTGTTTTTAAAAAATAAACTGTTTATTTCAGAAAAGTTATAGGCTTATCAAAGTTGCAAAGACAGTACAAAGAGTTCCCATATACCACCGCTTTCCCTATTATATTAATATCTTACACCTGTATTACTATGGTGCATTTGTTACAATTAATGAGCAATATTGACACATTATTATTAACTAAAACCTATACCTTATTCATACTGCCTTGTTTTGTGTATATGTGTGTGTATTTTTTAAACTTAATGCCCTCTTGCTGTTCGGGATACCACAATATATTTAGTTGTTATGGCTTCTTAGGCTCTCTTAAATGTGACAGTTTTCTCACTTTCCTTTCTTCTGATGACCTTGACAGTTTTGTTGTTGTTGTTGTTGTTGTTTTCGAGATGGAGTCTCGCTCTGTCGCCCAGTCTGGAGTGCAGTGGCACAAACTCGGCTCACTGCAACCTCCGCCTCCTGGGTTCAAGCAATTCTCCTGCCTCGGCCTCCCAAAGTGCTGGGATTACAGGTGTGAGCCACCATGCCTGGCCGACCTTGACAGTTTTGAGGAGTGCTGGTTAGGTATTTAGTAGAATGTCCTGCAATAATGTGTCTATCTGCTGTTTTTCTCATGATTTCACTGGGATTACGTGTTTCTGGGAGAAAGACCACAGGCGTAAAGTACCATTTTCATCACATCATATCAGCGTATACACTATCAATATGACTTAGCACTGTTGATGTTAACCTTGATTACTTGTCTGAGGCAATGCTTGTCAGGTTTTTTCACTACAGAGTTACTTTTACCCCCTTTCCATAGTGTATTCTTTGGAAGGAAGCCACTTTGCCCAGCCCACACACTTAAAGTGCAGGGAGTTACGCTCCACCCTTGATGATGGAGTATCAGTATAAACGATTTAGAATGCTTCTATATGAGCGAGCTAGCTGTTCTCCTTCGTTTTTGTAATTATTTGGTTATTTATTTGTCAGTATAGACTTATAGATTTGTATTTTATACTTGGAGTTATAATCCACTTTATTTTGCTGCTGAAATCGTTCTAGCTTTGGACATCAGGAACTTCTTCGACTGGCTTCTGTTATTTCCTAAGTCCCCATCATTGTGATTTTTTTTTTTAAGCATCTCCTTACTTTCTGGCACTACAAGGTGTTCCTGGCTCATCTTTTATATTGCCTGCCCCAGGCCTAGAATCAGCCATTTTTCTAGGAATCCTAGTTCCTTTTATTAGAGACTAGTATTGGAAAACAAGATCTGGAGTTTTAGAATGTTCTTGTAACTTGAGTATCATTATTTCTAGGCCCAGTCAGCTGACATTGAAAGGAAATATATGTGTGTGTATACTAACACTTGAATATATTCATATCTGTATATATTTCTATATGTAATCATTTACATCTGTATTAAGCTAAAAATGAGTTCATACTGATGTCTCCAACACTAATCCATTACTACACGGAGCATTCTAGCCTCCTCTCAGTTAGGGGTGACCTACCTCTTCCTCAGTGAGAAACCTGGCTCCCACCATCTCCCATTAATTTACTTAACTGTATACATGGAGTCTTGTATACATGTGTAGCAATAACACAGTCATTCAATTCCAGTATATACGTATAGCAGTGTCAGAATCGTTAACCCATACCCTTGTGGGAAACAACTTTATCAGCTAGTGTACAGTGCTTTTATAGTTTATTTTGCCTTTAGTCTTATAGACTATACTCATTTCTGGTGTTACTTGGGTCAGTACCTTTTCTCCTCAACCCCTTCAAAGACATTGTTTAACACATTTGTAATAGATGGTTTTGTCACATTCTGCACTAAATCCTAGGATTCCATGATATCCCAAATGATGTTTTTAATTTGCATATATTAATATTCTTTGTGCTTTACAGTTCTATGAGTTTTGACAATGCAAAATGTCATGACACAGAATGGTTTTTACTACCCTAAAAAATTCCCATGCTTCACCTGTTCAACATTTATCCCTTCTCCTTAAGACTCTGACAGTCACTGATTTTTTAACTGTCTCTATAGTTTTGCCTTTTCCAGAATTTGTATCACTGGAATCATGCAAGAAGTAGCTTTTTCAGACTGGCTTCTTACACTCAGCAATATGCTTAAGATTCATTCGTGGCTTTTCACGACGACTTGATAACTCATTTCTTCTTATCATTGGATAATATTCCATTGTATTGATAAACCATAGTTTCTAAAATATGTTCACCTATTGAAAGACATCTTGGTTGCTTCCATTTAGAGTTATTGTAAACAAAGCTGTTATAAACACTTATGTTTAGGTTTTGTGAGGATATAAACTTTCAAATCAGTTGGTTTTTTTTATGTATTGAAATTGTAGGGGTCAGTGGGCTTGTGGTGGTGGTAGGGGCAGATTTACAAGTAAACAAGTATATCACAGTGGTAAGTGCTTTCATAAAACTATAAATATAACATGTAAACTGTTGAATCTACACTAAGAAAAAGGCAAAAGTAAAAATACTTAAATCATTCTTAGGCTCTCCTATAGAAAAGATAATATTTATCAGTTCTTTCCAGGAAAAACACTCCCTTAACACACACATGCACACACACATAAACACCCCAAACCAACCTAACTTGCTGAAGACACACTGTTAGAGCTCTAGCAAAGACCACAAGGCAGGCGGTAGACTCTTGCAAAACTTAACACAATGATTTTTCTTCTTCCAACTCAAATAATAGGAGAGAAATTTCACGTAAAGGTGAAATTTCCCCTGAGAAGGAAAAAAAAAAAAAAAAAAGCCTAGGGGTGTTTAGGTATCTGGAAACCTGGAATTCATTAATAAGACAAAAGAACAAATATAGTTATTTTACCATATATTTGGTAAATAAATATAGTTTACGAAATAAATATAGTTATTTTACCAAGTCATTTAGAGATAGCAACAAGTCATTTTTTCTGGGATTTGGGATTCCTCCCAGATATTTCTTATAGAGGCAGCTAAACCTGAAGGAGTGCACCAAATGGTAAATGAAATCTTCCTTTGTCAAGAGCTAACTAGGAGTTGTTTTTGTTAAGCTTCTGGGAAGAGATGGCTTTGACCAGGAGGCCTTTCAGAGGCGTCTTGCTTCCAGCTTGCATACCTTTGTTTGGTTGGTTGGTTGGTTTTTGAAACAGGATCTCACTCTGTCACCCAGGCTGGAAAGCAGTAGTACAGTCATGGCTCACTGCAGCTTTGATCTCCTGGACTCAGGTGATCCTCCCAACTCAGCCTCCCAGGTAGCTGGGACCACAGGCATGTGCCACCACACCCACCCAATTTTTTTGTATTTTTTATAGAGATGGAGTTTTGCCATGTTGGCCATGCTGGTCTCAAACTCCTGGGCTCAAGTGATCAGCTTACCTCGGCCTCCCAACGTGCTGGATTTATAGGTGCGAGTCACCGTACCTGGCCCTTGCACAGCTTTCAATACTAGGTGGCTGATTCAGCTGGGCCAGTTAGAACCTCACTTATATACCAGTTATTGGTGAAGAAGGTAAAATAGAGAAAGAAAAGTAAGTTTACTGCCTAGCAGATGGAACACACAGAAAGGGGTACCAAGCACACCCCCCTTGAATGCACAGTGACCCCTGCATATTAGTAAGATATAATCTCAGAGGCTTGATTAGATTAAAAAGCTCTCTTCATTTGAAGCAGAATTGTGGAATATGATAAGGTTTCTCTTCTTTTATTCTTTAGTTCATAGTAACCCCCCACCACCCTTTTCCCTTTCTCCTCTTTTATTCTTTAGTTCATAGTAACCCCCCACCACCCTTTTCCCTTTTTCTCCTTTTTTTCCTTTTTGCCTTTGTTAGATGCCCAGGCATGCCACAGTACCAGGCATTATCAGTACCAGCTCACATTCCTTTCCTTATTTGGAAAGAGGACTAACTTTCTAGCTCATTACAGACACCCGTTCCCCTTCCTCTCCACTTTCTTTTAAGAGCCCACCTTATCTTAAAAAAATCAAATGTTTAGCCAACCAGGATTAGTTTAGATTGTACGATCCAACCCTGGCCAATGAGGAAAGGGTACGGGACAGGACTTGCATCAGGAATAAAGGCTCTCATGCCCCTTTGTTCAGGTGTGCTCTCATGGCAACTGGCCAAGGAGGCACCCCTCTGTGCAGAAGTAAAATTGTTTTTCTAAGAATCCTTTGTTCCAGTGTTCAATTTCCTTAGGATTTTGAGTATTATTCCTAACAAGAATTAATAAGGTGGAAGGAGTATGAGCAAAGGAGCCAAAGTATAAGTGCAGAAAGAACTTTCTCTAACAGCCAGCATGACAAGAAATTTTTAAACAGCAAGTGATCAGAAGCGTTTTGATACATAGAACATAAATAATAGAAAATTTAAGATTTCTCTTTAAGTGAATGATATAGTTTGGCTGTGTCACCACCCAAATCTCATCTTGAACTGTAATTCCCACAATTCCCATGTGTCGTGGGAGGAACCCGGTGGGAGGTGATTGAATTATGACAGGGGGCAGGAGGGGGTCTTTCCAGCACTGTTCTCATGATAGTGAATGAATCTCATGAGATCTGATGGTTTTAAAGATGGGAATTTCCCTGTGCAAGCTCTCTTTTTTTGCCTGCTGCCATCCATGTAAGACGTGACTTGCTCCTTGCCATCTGCCATGATTGTGAGGCCTCCCAAGCCATGTGGAACTGTAAATCCATTAAACCTCTTTCCTGTATAAATTTCCCAGTCTTGAGTATGCCTTTATCAGCATATGTGAAAATGAACTGATACAGCGAAAAACAAAAAAGTCAGAGATAAGTTATAATTTATGTTATAGTTGTGAAGCCCAAATATCTGAAACAGGTCTCAGTAAATCTAGGAAGTTTATTTTGCCAAAATTAAGGACGCATGCCCATGACGCAGCCTCAGGAGGTTCTGACAACATGTGCCCAAGGTGGTCGGGGCGCAGCCTTGTTTTATACATTAAGGACACATGCGACATCAACACATGTAAGATGTACATTGGTTTGGTCCAGAAAGGTGGGACAATTTGAAGCGGGCACGGGGCTTCGTGTTCATAGGTAGGTAAGAGACAAAGGGTTGCATTCTTTTGAGTTTCTGATTAGCCTTTCCAAAGGAAGCAATCAGATATGCATCTATCT
Source organism: Symphalangus syndactylus (assembly GCF_028878055.3). Taxonomy (NCBI): domain Eukaryota; kingdom Metazoa; phylum Chordata; class Mammalia; order Primates; family Hylobatidae; genus Symphalangus; species Symphalangus syndactylus. The sequence continues at coordinate 123,806,197 of NC_072428.2, forward strand.
CGGTGAGCAGAGGGATGACTTTGAATAGAATGGGAGGCAGGTTTGCCCTAAGCAGTTTCCAGCTTCACTTTCTCCCTTTAGCTTAGTGAATTGGGGGTCCCAAGATTTATTTTCCTTTCACATAGTTTAGTTGGTGAATGTTTTTAATCAGTCCCTGGGTAAGTATATTTTTAAAAATCATGCTATAGTTCATGTATTTGTCTAAAATGCATTAGTTAAATATTTATGTGATTATATATTTATAATGTCAGCTTTTTATGGAGTAGTTTTATAGAAATCATCATAAATGAATGGAATGAAAGCTATCTTTACTCTTTCTCAACCAGCTTTATCTAGGGAAAACCAAGCTAACTGGCTCATGAAACTATTGACCAGATTAACTTCATGATTACTAACCCAGTTATAGACCTTGTGCCTGGGTAGAAATAATTAATTGCCTTAATGCTAGCTTAGCAAATGCAAATATTTCAAGTAATAGCAAAAATTCTATGCTTATTTCAATTCTGTTTCCTTATTTCTTTCAGGTTCTGGACATACAGGCACAGGCTAGTTTACTTACATGATGGAAATGTAGCAGACAGGCAATGTTTTAACCAAACTCATATACATAGGATAATTATTCTAAGTCATAAATCTTTTTAATAAAAGCCTGATTGTGTATAGTTAGCCTACATTATTAATTTTCCCCAGCTAGCATTGGTATTCTTTATCATATAAAGGCTAGACTTCAATAGAATGTTAAGGCTGGAAGGTATACCTTAGAAATTAATTTCTTCGCTGGAGTCAAGTTCAACACATTAAGTGCTTTGTCTAAGATGACATATCTGGTAAATAGTAGATCCAATAGTAGAATCCAGGCCCTTCTCCTTCTGGCCAATTCTATTTCTCTTCTACCTGTTAACCTTTCATGTGCTGGATGGTTTATTTATATTGGATTTTAACAGCACCAACACTTGTACTGTAAAAGAAACACTTGGTTCTGCTGAAGTTCCAGAAAAGTAGCATCTTAAACCACCTCCTACTTAGGGTGACTTTGCCTTTCCTTTTGCTCCTCTCTCTAAAGGCAGAACACGTTTCACTCCAAAACCAAATAACACACATCTCTTTCCTAATTTATGGTTTTCAAATTTTCAGAGTGTTTTTTTCCCCTTGCTGTCCAGAATGCTGTCTGAAAAGTCACAATGATTTAAATAATTGATGGCTACTTTATGAAATTGTCAGCCTGGATCCATCCTCCTGCCTCCCTCAACCGCAAGTCCTTGAGCAGCTAATCCTTTTATGTTGGATGCTTTATTTTTCCCTTCCTGGTTTCATTTAGATAATTATATTATTCACCCTGGAATATAATTGCCGTTATACTGTGGGGGATGTGGGAGTGAAGTAGGGTGGGAGCTGCCTGCTGCTGGCATCTGCAGGTTGTAAAATGTCTGTTACACTCTAGCCTCTAATTTTTTTGCCATCCCACCTTTTAAAGATTTAATTATACCTGTGTAAAAGCATAATTTGAAATCTGACTTATTCTTTTGGAAGATAAAAAAGATTAATCCATTGTTAAACATGAATAAGCATGGTACAGTGGAAGAAACTTTGGCCTGGAATTCAGTTGAACTAACAATTTTTGAATGCCTACTATGTGCCAGGGACAGTACTAAAAATTAGGAAGTGCAAAAATTTAAAATAAAGAAAAGGACTGTCCTCTAGGAGTGTTCCTCCTGGTGATCTCCTACTAAGTTGTGACATGTCTTTGCACAGTACACTTAATCTGTCTGGGCCTCAATTTTCTCATCTCGAAACAGAGGGTATTGGACCTCTTCTGAATTTTCTCCTAGCTGTAACATTTGGCAGTGCTCCAAAAAAAAGACCATAAAATAGCAGCCATGTTGCTTCTTTGTCAGATTTAATTGGAAGAATAGGGAGTGGTAAAAGGTTTAAATTTTCTGTGGCAGAAGTCATTTTGTCATCTCTGATTTCAGCTCTTGGACAAACGATTCCTTTATCTTGAATGCATTTTCTTCCTGCTAAGTCCTGCATGCCCAAAACAGGGTGTCTTTGGAGGCAGAAGGTAACAATCTCCAAGTAACTGAAAGTTAACAAAGCAGCAATAACTTTCTCTTTCAAATTATTGCCTGACATCTTCTTAGCTCATGAAGCTGTTTTTCCAGTGAGGATTCTAATTCTAACGTGGTTTTCACAAGCCTAAGCTTCACTGTTTATTGGTTAGAAGAGAAAGTCACAAAATGGGTTTTGTGCTTCTTTATATGTTATGCTTTTCTCTTTGGAGGTGTCTAAGTTGGATAAGGTAAAACTTCCTAACTGGAAAACTTAGAAAACTTAAAGATCTTGAATGTAAATACAATAGAGCAGGCTTTACAACTTTAAGAGGAAATGCTGTTCATCTCTGTCAGACCCTTACAGCGCTGGATAAAGTAAACCCCAAATGACAGCATATAGCCTATTACAAATGGAACACAAATAACCCATGATAAAATAGAGATTTAGAGTGGATTTTATAACATGTTTATTTTCAGGGAGCAAATCATAACCCATTTGCCTTATTGGAAAAACAATTTTCCTGTTACACAGGGAGAATGGAGTATTTAAAAAGGAAATGAATATGACAACCAAATGGACTTGATTGAAATCAGCAAATTTGTTTCTTATTTACTCGTTGTTTTTGTACTAGAGAGAATGATATGGGGCGCAGACCATCTCTCAGCAGTAATGGTTCTTTTATGAAAGAAAGAAAACAAAATACCTAGCCATCTGAGTTAAAATAGTTTTCACATGTCCCGTAGTCTCTAAGGGTATAAATTGATGCTGTTTAATAGAAATCTCTCCCCTTCATCTGCAATATTAATGTGTTCCCTAATTTGCAATCCACCTCCTTTTCTCTCATCTTTATAAAAATCTTTGCAAGCAGCCCTCTTCTCTGCTGTCTAATAATAAAATATTATGAGTCTAGTAATAATCCCACCCCCTTTCTGGTGAGTTTATTTCTCTTTATACCAGTGCTTCTAAACTTTTAATATTCACTTTCATCACCAGACACATCTTAAAATGCACATTCTGATCCAGTCAGTCTGGTTGCAGCCTCATGTTTTGCATTTTGAACAAGCACTCAGGTAATGCCTACGCTGCAAGTCCATGGTACTACTTTACAGTAGCAAGGCTGTAGACCAGGGGTCAGCAAAGTTTTTCTGAATAGAGCCAGAAAGTTAATATTTTCAGCCTTGTGGTTTATATCATCTCTGATTGTGCCATCATAGTATAAGAGCAATCACAGATAATCTGTAAATGAATGAGCATGGCTGCATTTCAGTACAATTTTACTTACAAAACAATGTGGCAGCTGGATTTGGCTTGCAGGCTGTAGTTTGCCAACCCCTGCTTAGGCAATGTATTTGAAGTGATTTGTTGTTATTTTTAATGTAAAGGTTGTCATCCATATGTCTACATGGGATTGTTTTATAATGATGTTAGGCATACATACAATGAGTAGAGGTTCATTCATGGTATACCTAGGTATTATGCAAGAAAAATTTTAAGTCAATTAACAAGATATATTTTTTCCTCTAGAGAACTTATAAGGCGAGAGGCATAATGGCTTAGCTCTATTGTGGCATAACAGTGCCAGCATTTTGAAAAATCACTTCTTTGGCAAACAGTCATTTATACTTGTATATTGCTGTGTGCCTGCCTTTCTCCAAACTCTGACTTTTTCCTGCGTATGTGCATTTCTTTTATCCCATCCCTTGCCATATCATTTGGCTCTGATCCTATTTGGATAATGAGGTAGTTTGTTGTGCCTGCAATGAAGAAAATGATTTTAAATGTTTTTTAATAAGTTAACAGGAGCAAGTCTTGAAATTACTGTAATGAGATAATGACAGTGTAGCATATTGCTTTGAAGATTGTGCTCTGGTGAAAAATGTATGCTGTTAATAAATTCATTTTCACTGTATTTTCCTCAACAAGATTGTTTAGCATTTGCCTATTTGCCTACCAGTAATAGGGAAATGGTCATAGGAGTTGGTAGTCAATAAAGAATGAAGACCAAAGTTGATACTCAAGTAAGAATTCTATTGAGCTTTAAGATATCAGCCATGGAGGAGTTGTACCAAGACCCGAATCCTATAGTGACAGGTGCTTTATAGGAATATTAAAATCCAGAACCTCAGGCCACTATATTAGGTTCATCCTTTTAATTTGTTCATTACTGGTGATCACATGTATTTCCTTTCTTTGAAGTTCTAAGTATTACACTTGAGAGTTTCTAACAGTCCATGCACTTATTTAGCCAACATGTATCATGTGTATATATTCAATCCATAGCACAGTCTCAGACACTGGAGCAACAGAGGTGAAGGAGACCTGAGTCCTGCCCTCAAGTTTATTAGAGAAGGGCAGATATATTAATAAATCAATGTTATATCTGCCATGACCTACACATGTATATGACACACTGGGAGTTCAGGAGACAGTGGTCAATTCTACCTTGAAGGTCATTTTAAAAAGATTCCATAAAGAAGATGATGCTTAAGCTGAATCTAGAAAGGTAGATACATTCCAAATGAAGGAAAAAGTATTAACAAAGATATAGTGGCATACCTCATTGAGGGGAATAGATACATTGTCATATATACCTATAATCGAATCCGATACAGCAGTGAGAGTGAATGGATGTACTGCATGTTATACATAGCCTGCATGAATCTAACAGTGTTGAAAGAAGCAAGACACAAAAGAATATGTAAAATTTGATTCTATTCGTAACAGGCAAAATTAAGGTATATAGTGTAGGGATGCATATCTAAGTGGTAAAATCATAAAGGATAGCAACAACAACAAAAATCTATTACAAAGGTTACCTCAGATAGGAAGGGGAGAAGATTTTGATTGGGCAGGAGAGCACTTGGGATAATGGAAAGTTTTATCTATTATTTTATTTATTTATTTATTTATTTATTTTGAGACGGCGTCTAACTCTGTCCCCCAGGCTGGAGCGCAGTGGCGCAATCTCAGCTCACTGCACGATTCTCCTGCCTCAGCCTCTTGAGTAGCTGGGACTACAGGCACGCTCCACCACACCTGGCTATTTTTTGTATTTTAGTAGAGACAGAGTTTCACCGTGTTGGACGGGATGGTCTCCATCTCCTGGCCTCATGATCCACCCGCCTCGGCCTCCCAAAGTGCTGGGATTACAGGCGTGAGCCACTACGCCTGGCCGGAAACTTTCATTTCTTTATCAAGTTTGTGATTCCATTGTGTGTTACCTTTATGATCATTGAGATGTGCATTCTTATTATAAACTTTGTCTTAAATATGTTATGTTGCATTTCACAATAAAAGAGATTTTTTAAAAGACAGTGAGGGCCTGAATAAGGCAGTAGGAAATGGAAGAATGGGTATTGTCATAGGCCATTCGGGCTGCCATAACAAAATACCACAAAATGGGTAGCTCATAAACAACAGAAACTTAATTCTCACCGTTCTGGAGGTGGGGAAGTCCAAGATCAAAGTGCTGGCAGATTTGGTGTCTGGTGAGGGCCTATATTCTCATTCATAGTTGGCTGCCTTTTCTCTGGAACCTTACAGGGTGGAAGGGATGAGGGATCTCTCTGAGGGCACTAATCCCATTTCATAAGGGCACTAATCCCATTTACAAGGGCTCTGCTTTTATAACCTAATCACCTCCCAAAGTCCCCATGTCCTCATACTGTCACCTTGGGGGTTAGGATTTCAACATATGAATTTGGGAAGTGGTTCCTAAACGTTCAGTACACTGAAGATGTGAAGAGTGTTAAGCATTAGAATCACCTGGCCAGTGACAGGAGATGGGAAGCCAGGGTCTACCATGGTTCCCAGGTTTCTTCATTTGTTGACTAGGAAGATGGCATGTACCGAGATGGGGAATATAATATCCACAATGGGCAAGGCTTTTTCTGCTGCAGCTTTTTTTTTCCTTTTAGGTCCATTCTTATTCTACAAAAAGGTTGTTTTTCCTGCCTACTTCTTCAGATAGGTATAAATCAGTACCATTTCTGCCACAGTCCTGCCAAAATAACTACTCAATTCCCCATCTTTATGTATTTATTTCCAGAAAGTTCTTTTTAAACTCTTATTTTAGGTTTAGGGGTACATGTGCAGGTTTGTTATATAGGTAAATTGCATGTTGCAGGGGTTTGGGATACCGATTATTTCGTCACCCACATAATAAGCATAGTACCCAATAGGTAGTTTCTCAGTCCTCACCCTCTTCCTACCCACCACCCTCAAGTAGGTCCCAGTGTCTGTTGTTCCCTTCTTTGTGTTCAGATGTGCTCCATGTTTAGCTCCCACTTATAAGTGAGAACATGCAGTTTTGATTGTCTGTTTCTGCATGAGGTTGCTTAGGATGATGGCCTCTGGCTCCATCCATGTTGCTGCAGAGAACATTAGTTCATTCTGTTTTAGTATTCTATGGTGTATATGTACCACATTTTCTTTATCCAGTTTACCAGTGATGGGCATTTAGGTTGATTCCATGTCTTTGCTATTGTGAACAGTGCTGCAATGAACATATGTTTGCATGTGTCTTTATGGTAGAATGATTTATATTCCTTTGGGTATATACTTAATAATGGGACTGCTGGGTCAAATATTAATTCTGTTTTAAGTTTTTTGAGAAATCCTCAAACTGTTTTCCATAATGGAAGAACTATTTTACATTTTCATCAGCAGTGTGTAAGTTTTCCCTTTTCTCCACAACCTCACCAGCATCTGTTATTTTTTGAGTTTTTAGTAGTAGCCATTCTGACTGGTGTGAAATAGTATCTCATTGTGATTTTGATTTGCTTTTCTTTAATGATCAGTGGTGCTTGGCATTTTTTCATATGCTTCTTGGCCACATGTATGCGTTCTTTCAAAAAGTATCTGTTCATGTCCTTTGCCCACTTCTTAATGGGGTTGATTTTTGCTTGTAAATTTGTTTCAGTGCCTAATGGATGCTAGATATTAGACCTTTGTTGAATGCATAGTTTGCAAATATTTTTCCCCATAATATAGGTTGTCTGTTTACTCTGTTGATAGTTTCTTTTGCTATGCAGAAGCTCTTTAGTTTAATTAGGTTCCATTTATTGATTTTTCTTTTCATCACAATTGCTTTGTTATGAAATCTTTTCCAGGTCCTATGTCCAGAATGGTATTTCCTAGGTTATTTTCCAGAGTTTTTATTTTTAGGTTTTATATTTAAGTCTTTAATCCATCTTGAGTTGATTTTTGTGTATGGTATAAGTAAGGAGAGGGTCCAGTTTCAATCTAATGCACATGGCTAGCCAGTTATCCCAGCACCATTTATTGAATAGGGAGTCCATTCAATAAATGAGCAAATTTCTTCATTGCTCATTTTTGTGGATTTTGCCAATCAGATGGTTGTAGATGTGCAGCATTATTTCTGCTCTCTAATAGGGCTCTCTATTCTGTTCCATTGATCTGTGTGTCTGTTTTGGTACCAGTACCATGCTGTTTTGGTTACCGTAGTCTTGTAGTATAGTTTGAAGTTGGGTAATGTGATGCCTTCAGCTTCGTTCTTTTTGCTTAGGATTGCCTTGACTATTTGGGCTCTTTTTTGGTTTCATATGAATTTTTAAATAGTTTTTTTTTTTTCTAATTCTGTGGAAAATGTCATTGGTAGTTTGATAGGAATAGCACTGAATCTGTAAATTGCTTTGGGCAGTATGGCCATTTCAACAATACTGATTCTTCCTATCCATGAGCATGGAATGTTTTTCTGTTTGTTTATGTCATCTCTGATTTCTTTGTGCAGTGTTTTGTGACTTTCATCGTAGAGATCCTTTACCTCCCTGGTTAGCTGTATTCCTAGGTATTGTATTCTTTTTGTGGCTATTGTGAATGGAATTGCATTCTTGATTTGGCCATCACCTTGGATGTTGTTGGTGTATAGGAATACTACTGATTTTTGCACATTGATTTTGTATCCTGAAACTTTGCCAAAGTTGCTTATCAGATCAAGGAGCTTTTGGGTAGAGACTGGAATTTTCTAGGAATAGAATCATAGCATCTGAAAACAGGAATAGTTTGACTTCCTCTCTTCCTATTTGAATGCCTTTTTTTTTTTTTTTTTTTTTTTTTTTTTTTGTCTGATTGCTCTGTCCAGGACTTCCAGTAATATGTTGAATTGGAGTGGTGAGAGAAGGCATTCTTTTCTTGCTCCAGTTTTCAAGGGGAAGGCTTCCAGCTTTGCTCATTCAGTATCATGTTGGCTGTTGGTTTGTCATAGATGGTTCATATTATTTTGAGTTATGTTCCTTCAGTGCCTACTTTCTTGAGGGTTTTTAACCTGAAGAGATGTGGAATTTTATTGTCAGCCTTTTCTGCATCCATTGAGCTAATCATGTGGTTTTCGTTTTTAGTTCTGTTTATGTGATGAGGTCACGTTTATTTATTTGTGTATGTTGAACCAATCTTGCAGCCCAGGGATAAAGCCTGCTTGATCATGGTGGAGTAGCTTTTTTATGTGCTGCTGGATTCAGTTTGCCAGTATTTTGTTGAGGACCTTGGCATCTATATTTTATTAAGGATATTGGCCTTAATATTGCCAGGTTTTCGTATCAGAATGATTCTGGCCTCACAGAATGAGTTAGGGAGGAGTCCCTCCTTCTCAATTTTTTGGAATAGAATGGTACCAGCCCTTCTTTATACTTCTCGTAGAATTCAGCTCTGTCAGTTTCTGTCAATTGCCTGTCTTGAAATCCAATGACTGCCTCAAACTATTTCTAATCTCTTTTACATTTTTACCCAACCAATTTAATTTCTTGGATTTCCACACATTCCTTTTTTTTTTTTTTTTTTTGAGACAGAGTCTTGCTCTGTTGCCAGACTGGAGTGCAGTGGTGCAATCTTGGCTCACAGCAACCTCTGCCTCCCAGGTTCAAGGGTTTCTCCTGCCTCAGCCTCCCAAGTAGCTGGGACTACAGGCGTGCACCACCACACCCAGCGAATTTTTGTATGTTTAGTAGAGATGTGGTTTCACCATGTTGGCTAGGATGGTCTCAATTTTTTGATCTTGTGATCTGCCTGCCTCAGCCTCCCAAAGTGCTGGGATTACAGGCCGCACATTCTATTCTTACCAGCTTGGCAAATGGAGAACCTACTGCTCATTGTTCTTCTCATTGGCCATACCTCCCTACCATGCTTCTATAGGTAGAACAGCATCCAAGTATCATATGCCTCAAACTCAACTCAGGTGTTTGTAACCAAGCTTAGAATCCCCTTCACTAGCCCATTTCTGACTAAAAAGGAGGTCATTTCAGGCACTCTCTGAAACATGACCTGAAAACACCCATGTCCACATTAAAACCACACTAGATTTTCTACTTTGTAGCAAATTTCATTGTATCAAATATGAATTTTATTTGAAAGGGCCTTTGATTAACTCAAGCCTGAAAATCCAAAGTTATATCTTAACACTGAAATTTGTATGTATAAGTAGACTTTACATCCTGGGAACTTTGGGTTGTATTGCTTATGTGTTTTCTCTTTGTATGAGATAGAGTGAATAAACTATTGCCTATTTAGAAAGATGATATGGAGGCCTACTCTGACTAGGTAGACATGTGCTTTATGTTGCTTTTCTAGTGCAAGAGCTGCAGTTGCATGGTCCATGCACATCCTATTGCCTGTTTTGTTTTACTACAAATGGCCCACTGGGAATATTCCCTTCAGTTAAGATGTACTGAGCACCCAGCATGGGCTAATTAGCATGATAGGCAGGTTAGGAGTGTGTGTGTGTGTGTGTGTGTGTGTGTGTGTGTGTGTGTGTGTGTGTAAAATACAATATTATATATAATATACATATACTATATTTTATATATATTCTTATATATACTAGATAGATATATATAAAAGAAATATAACGTTTGCCCATTATACTAATTGAAGATATTTGTGAGTTAGATTCATCCCGAACTGTCCAGTATTTGCTTCTCTTAGAAAGGCCAAAAGCTTTTCACGTAACTTGGTGGGCTTTCTCCCTGACAGAAGCATTTCACATATGCCTACTCTCTAGCATGTCATTCCTGCCATGTATCTCAGCCATGGGCATCTCCCTCTCAGCTAGTGCAGTCTATCTTGATAGCTGCTCAGAACTTGGTATAAACAAAACTCTATATACTTCATGTTGCATGCAGTGAGCTAAAGGAAGCTTTGCTTACTTTCACAAATTACAGGTTTATTTTATAATCATGCCATGAACACAAGTCAGAGTAATCTGACTCTTTGCTGCAGTGGCATTAGAGCACTGATAGCACACCCTCCTTTTTCAGGGAGAATGTTGTGTGTTTGGTTGGCTGGATAAACTCTTCAGTCTTATAGGATTTGAAAGAACATTAAAGGCAGGCATTTGCTTACTATAATAAAACAATAGACTTTGCAATGAATTCTGTAGTAACTGCCTTTTACTCCTCACAACCCCCCACACACACACACACGAGAACTTTATACCAAAAAAAAGTTAAACGTCACGCTTATTTTATTTTATATCTCTGAAGTTGGTCTTCAATCAAGCAAAAAAATAGGGGATAAAGTGAAAGGAAATTTGAGAAAAGACCCTGCAGGAAGCAAGCTGAGACTAGAATTTCATAAAATCCATTTCTAGCCCTGTCAGCTGCCTGCCTCATTACCTTAGACTTTCATACAATCTTTTAAGTCTTTAGTTCAATCTTTCTACTCAGTTATTTTTCTTCAGTTCCTTGTAACCTTCAAAAATGCTAACAATAGAAATCACAGGCCAACCTGAAGTTAATCCAGTACCTTGTAACCACAGCCTTTTACCACCCTTAACTGAGCTGTGTGTAGGTGGCATGCATCCCACGGTTGGTACTCTGGGCTTAGAGAGTCCTTGCATGCTGTGTGGGTGGCGTTCATCCTGTAGTGTTCCTACGGGTTTAGGGAATCCCTTTCCAGTACCCAATCAGATATAGATTGTTCTTTATATGCTGGGCTGAAAGATTCCATACTTTTGTTTCTAGGAATTTAGGACCATTCAACTAAGATAATACGGTATAATGCAGGGACCAACAATCTTTCTTTTTGGGCTATGCAGTCTGTGTTGCAGCTACGCGGCTCTGCTTTTGTGGTGGGGAAGTAGCCATAGACAACATATATATAAGTGAATGCATGTGGCTGTGTTCCAGTAAACTGTATTTACAAAAGTGGGTGGCAGGCCACATTTGGCCCTCAGGCCGTACTTTGCTGACTCCTGGTATATGGACAAGATTGCTGGGTTTCGAGCTGAGGTTTCACATGGGGCTTGAGACCCATATAATCACAGAATGGTCTCAAATGGGTCTCATACTTTTGTATGTATTTGTAAAGTTCATGGTAATAGCACTTGCCATGCCTTCCTTAGAAAGTTACATGGGATAATTTAATTTTTAATTTTTGTTAACATTCTATAGACTTAAAAAATTTTTTATTTCACACATTATACATATTGATGGAGTGCAATTTGATACTTAGCTACATGTGTATGCTACATAATGATTAAGGTAGTTAACATATCCATCACCTCATGTATTTATCACTTCTCTGTGGTGAGAATATTCAAAAGCTTCTCTTCTGGCTATTTTGCCATATATAATACCTTACTGTTAACCATAGTCACCCTACTGTGCAATATAATAAAGAGCATAATTTAGATAAATAAGATGTGTTCACTATGATATACTGTGTAAACATAGCCTTTTTCCCTAATAAGTATTATTAGCAGCAGCAAGGGCAATTTTTCTAGAGGGGGAGAGGATTAGGATTCACTTCTTTTATTTTTTTAATTTTCTTTTTTTTTTTTTTTTTGAGACTGAGTCTCGCTCTGCCCCCCAACTGGAGTGCAGTGGCGTGGTCTCTGCTCACTGCAACTTCCACCTCCTGGGTTCAAGCGATTGTCCTGCTTCTCAAGTAGCTGAGACTACAGGCCTGTGCCACTACACCAGCTAATTTTTTTGTGTGTGTGTATTTTTAGTAAAGATGCAGTTTCACCATGTTAGCTAGGCTGGTCTTGAACTCCTGACCTCAGGTTATCAGCCCACTTCGGGCTCCCAAAGTGTTGGGATTATAGGTGTGAGTCACTGCGCCCGGCCTGGTTAGGATTCTTTTTTTGTGGTGGCAAGAGAGTGGGGGACAGAGTTTCACTCTTGTCGCCCAGGCTAAAGTGCAATGGCATGATCTCGGCTCACTGCAACCTTCTCCTCCCAGGTTCAAGCAATTCTCCTGCCTCAGCCTCCTGAGCAGCTGGGATTACAGGCACCCGCCACCACGCCCGGCTAATTTTTTTTTTTCTTTTCTTTTTTTTTTTTTTTGTATTTTTAGTAGAGACACAGTTTCACCATGTTGGCCAGGCTGGTCTCAAACTCCTGACCTCAGGTGATCTACCCGCCTCGGCCTCTCAAAGTGCTGAGATTACAGGCGTGAGCCACCGCGCCTGGCCCAGGAATCACTTCTAATTCCCCACAGCTATCCCAGAATATCTTTAAACACAGGATTTAGTGACAGAACCACAACAAGCCCTATGAGAGCCCCACACTGGGCGGTACACTGCACCTGGAAATGTGCGTGTGAATGTGATTCTAATCTGAAACCCCAGCAACAGATCACCTAGCAAAGGGAACAAATGTGAAAGGAGCCTTTTTGCCTGCGTGTACAGCTTCAGGAGGAATGCAGAGGAGAAGAGGAGGATGCCCCCAGGGTCTGTGATATTTTTATATCAACTCTGGCAGTCAATGAGGTGATAGGTATTATAGGTATTTTAGCTGGTTTCCCTCCCATCTAAGTGTTCCCATGTGAAAATGTTCAACTTGCCAAGATTTGATACACTCAAGGGACATCATATTATGACTTTCCCAGCCTCTGAATCTTTAACATTAATGAAGCTAGCAGGCAAACTTGTCTGTAAGGACAACTGTGGAAGGGAATTGTATCTTAGATAGAATGGTGTATTCTATATAACACAGACCTTCTCATTGGTCTAGTTATTGTCCCTGAATGCATACATGGCATTTTCTTGACCCCTTACTGTTCCACGACTCTCCCCCTCTACCTGAAATATCTTTCATACTTTCCTTCAGCTGTCAGATCTTATCCATAAATACACCTCATCCCTTCTCTGGGATCTAAAATGTTCTCATTTTCTAAATTTTAATATCAGCTTGTCTGGACCATCATGTAAAAGTTACAGTTTACTCATTTTATTATTATCTTTTCACATCTTCTTAATGAGATTAGAAATTTGGGAACATCAGGACATTTTTAGTTCAGTTCTGCATCTCTCTCAGAACCTCGCATGTGGTAGGTTGTTCAGTACATATTTATTGAGTAAAAATATGTGTAAGCAAAAGTAAATACAGTTTTGTTATAGGAGAGCCCTTCTTAATCAAAACTACCAGAATACAAAACTCTTGTTTGATAGCTTTTACGAGGCCTCATCTGTTTTAACCTGAAGCCTTGAGACTCTGGAAGAAATGTACAGTAGCACACCATTATACAGAATTTTCATCATACGGATATAACAGATGCAAATAACCCCAAGAGCATAGAGACCAGGTGTGCTGAGTCACCCCTGTAATCCCAGTGCTATGGGAGGTGGTAGGTTTGCTTGAGGGCAGGAGTTTGAGACCAGCCTGGGCAGCATAGCAAGACCTCCATCTCTACAAAGAAAATAAATTAGCAGGCATGGTGGCACATGCCTATAGTCTGAGCTACTTGGGAGGTTGAGGTGGGAGGATCGTTTAAGCCCAGGAGTTTGAGATTAGTGAGCTATGATTGTGCCATTGTGCTCCAGCCTGGTGATAGATCAAGATCCTGTCTCTTAAATTAAAAAATAAAAAAAGAGCTTAAGGAGTAGTAAAATATATAATAAGATGACTGGGAAGTGAAATATTTTGAGTATTACCATTGTTTTTAATAAATCTTATTTAATTGTACACTTAATATAGTTTTTAATGATGGCTATGTTTAATAACTGACTCGTGAAAGTCCTAAAAATTTAAGTCCACGCTTATGAGCCAAAAGAGCCAGCTCCAGCACATCACTATTCTTATCACAATTTATTATAGTGGCTGATTTCATTTTCTCTTTTTCCCTAAATAATGAACTTCCTGAAAGCAGCGATAATGTCTGTTTGCTCACCATTGAATCTCTAATGCCTAACATGTAGTAGGTGCTCAAGTATTAGCTGACTGAATGAATCAATCCAATCTTTTGCATTCTTACCAAATTAATACAACTTAAAACAAAGGAAAAAGGTTTCTTGTCTAAAAATCACATTTCATTTTCTTTCTTTTGGTCAGCTTTAACAATATGCTATAAACGTTCATCACTAAGCACTTCAGCATATGAAATATTAATGTTTTCAATATCATCCAAGTAAGTGTATCTGAGTTATTCATGGCCATAATGTTCACAGAAACAACTCTCAATGTAAATATGTTCAGGAATTATTTTTCAGTAGAATGTCACTTTCTTTGAGCTGCATGTGTTCTTCTAAACCAACAAAACACTGCCAATTCCTGTGATATGTAGATTATTTGTTTTTATAAAATTGCAGGAAATTGAAAAATTTTCTCTGGGTACTATATCTTTTCCACATTTTTAGCCTAGAGCTTTGGCACTGACCAGAATGTAGAAATAAGAATTCTTCTATTTTTGCATTTTAGGGTATTCTAAGGAGAAAAGAATTCTCTCCCTCTAGTATAGGCTACCATTTCCCAAAATATATTCCTTGGGATCCAGCTCTGTGGGATGTTAATAGGTACTGTATGAAAACTGATTCATTTCCAAATAGGTTTGGAAAAAATTGGTTCAGTATTGTTTTTTGTTTTTTCTTTTTTTTTTAATGGTAGTACATCACCAAACAGGATATAGTATATAATATTTCCCAAATGATTTTCTTTTCCACAAGAATGTCACAGGGACCTAATATTCTGTTTCTCTTTGGGAAATGCTGTATTTATGTATGAACTGTCTTATAGAATCATACGTTCAGACATGAGAGGGCTTAAAGGTTATCTAGGTTACCCCCCCACACACACCCATGTCAAAATCCATTTTATATCACTCCGACAGATGGTCATCCAGCCTCTGCTGAATACAGACCTTAGCAGGAAACTTCCCATTCCAAAAGTCATTCTACTCCATGACTGGCCTCCTTTCCTTTTTTAACGAAGATTTTCCTTATAATTGAACCAAAAATCTGTCTCCCTGTAACTTACTCGTTTCTTCTAGTTTTGCCATCTGGAATATTGGCAAAACAAGTTTGCTTTCTTTTCTGCAAGATGACCATCATATTTCCTGTTCACCTTCTCTTCTTTAGATTGACTATTCCTAGCTTATTCAACTCTTCCTCATATGAGGAAGTTTCTAGAATTCTCAACATCCTGATTACTTTCCCCTGGAAAACGTCCAGTGTCCCTCTCAAAATAAGATAAGTAGAATTAAACACAGTTGGCTGTGATCTGTCAAGCACACATGTTTAACTTTTTATTCAACAAACACTTCTGGAGCCACTGTTCTCCTTTGGGCACTATTCTGGAGGCTGGGGATACAGCAGACAAGAAGACAGGCAAGGTGGGATATTTCATGGAGCTTCTAGTCTTGTAGTGGAAAAATCAGGTAAACCAGGAAACACAGAAATAAGCAAGATGGTCTCTAGTAGTCAAAAATGTTACAAAGAAAATAAGATCAGATAATATGATAGGAAATATTTGCAGAGAGGTGGTATGTTTTTTATTTTGTTTATAGAGACAGGGCCTTGCTATGTTACCCCAGCTGGTCTCGAACTCCTGAGCTCAACCCATCTTCCTGTCTTGGCCTCCCAAAGTGCTGGGACTACAGGTGTGAGCCACTGGCCCAGCCAGGGTGGCGTGTTTTGATCAGTGATGGGGAAAGCATCTCAGAAGGTGCCATTTGAGCTGTTCCTGAATAATACAGAGGAGCCAGGGAGCGAATGATGAACTGGGGGCAGCGCATTCCAGCCAGAGGGAGTGGTACATGGCAGGCTCTGTGGTGAACATGAGTCTTGTCAAAAGAAAGAGAGGTCGTGTGGAAAGTATAGCAAGAGAAGAGGAGAGTCACTTCAGCAACATCAGAGAGGAAGGCAGCAGCCAGCATATTTAAGGCATCAAAGCTGTGTTACCGTGGCTCAGGTAAGTATAGTTTGTAAGCATAGTAGGTGGCCATTGGAAGATTTTAAGCAGGAGAGTGTCACAAACTTCAACAGTTCATTCCAGTTGATTTGATCTTCCCACGAGTCATCATACTACATTATACTGCTGTTAGTCCAGCCCAGGATTTTTGGTTGTCGCCATTGTTTTTCTAAGAGCCTAGTCAAACTTCTCATACAAATTTATTTTTGGCAAATTAAAATACCCAGATCTTTTAAAATTTTCTTATAATCTTGACAAAACCAGTAATTTGGAACCTCAGTGAAAAACATTTGTTGCTCTTAAATTTTATAATTTTGTTCTCATGCCTTATTAGAATAATGTTGAATCTTGACTTTGTCATTAGTAATACTAGAGCATTCTCAGCTTTTGGGTTTTAAGTTTAATAAATAAATTTTTTATTCAAAGTTGGCAATAAAGTCATTGTATACAGCATTTTTTTTTTTTTTTTTTTTTGAGATGGAGTCTCGCTCTGTCGCCCAGGCTGGAATGCGGTGGTGCGATCTCTGCTAACTGCAACCTCTGCCTCCTGGGTTCAAGCCATTCTCCTGCCTCAGCCTCCCGAGTAGCTGGGATTACATATATAGGTCATTTCTAAGGACTATAGTCTGTTACAAGTATCCCTTTAGTTCAAAGAATCCATTAAGCAACCTTGTCTCAGGATAGCTTTTCAACCACCTGCTAATATTTGACTACATGAATTTTCATTTCCTCATATTTTTACTGCAAGGATAGCCCATGAGATAATTCAACACATATAGATCTCTTAGTCTGCTAATCCTATAGGAAAAGAAAAGAAAATTAACATAATATCTAGGTGAATGTATAATGGCTCTTAGTTAACATTTCTTTGTCTAAATATTCATAACCCAAGGGATGATTGAAGTTTAATCAATAGTTTCTAAAATCCTTTCCCCCGCTTTTAAAAAAATAAGCATAGCATTTTCCTGACTCCTGTCTTTGGGATGGAGATTGGGGAACAAGTAAAAGCTTATAGAGTCTTGGTTGATAAAAAAACATTTTTTTCTAAGGGAAAGGAATAGCAACATTTGCTGCCACTTAAAATCCATCCTTAAAATCACACAAAGCACATTTATTGAGTACTTTCACAATGATCTAGGGACCAAAGAGTAACAAAAAACAAAACAATAAATAAATACACAATCGGGCATCTCTGCTCTCAAGTATTCCTTGAAGGCCTGGCAGAATCTGACATGGATTAAGTTACTGGAAGCTGGATTTAGTCAATTACCTGTCTTTTTGCTCCTAATGTTCAGAATCCAGTAAATGGCTGTAGCCTAAGGTAAAGAAGTACCAGTTAAGTGCATTTTGACTGTGGTTTGAGCAATTGAGGTCGTCTCCAGCTTCTTTGGAACAATGCCATTCTTTAGCATGACATGGAGGGTAACTATGTGCTTATTCACTAGATGGAACACCTGCTTCATGTAGCTGGCTGGGCTCTGTTACCATCTGTTTCTTTCTTTGTTTCTTTCTGTCTGTCCCTCTCTCTCTCTCTCTCACACACACACACACACACACACACATTTTAGAGCCATGGAGAGAGGGTCTCATTATGTTGCCCAGGCTGGTCTTGAACTTGTAGGCTTAAGCAATCCTCCCACCTCAACCTCTTGAGTAGCTGAGACTGCAGGCATGCACCACTGCACCTGGTTTCAATATTCGTATTGTCAATATCTCATCTGTTTTTGACCATTGCCACCTCTATCTATTTTATAGGGAAAGAAAATCTTTCTTTGCCCCAATATCTAAGTAGCTTAGGCACACCTGAGAACTGGGAAACCATTCCCAACCATTGCCAGTGGGGAGACATCCTGCTTCAGTGTGATACAGTTAGCCAGTGTTTATTGAGCCCTTCCCCATGCTTATGTTTGTATTCATCTCTGGAGGATGTCTCTATAGTGATCCTATTCTAGAGGCATTTCCCCCCTCTTCTGGACAGATTAAACCCAAGAAGAACTTGCTGGTTCCTGTGAGCTGAGCAGCCTGTTTGTGCTGTGCCCTCATTCTAGGTGCATTCTTTGGCTGGTGTATTTGTGGGCACAGAGTATTCACAAACAAAGTTTCAGCAGTTTACAGTCCCTAGGGTGTGGGGTGAGTCAAAAACATTGACTCTGTTTCCATTTGCCCTCTGGAGGCAGTGTTTAACCTCCAAGTGGATGCAGTGCCCAGAGGAAACAACCTCAACCAGGAGCTGGCAGGCACCTGCCTCATCAGGGCATCAGTGTGCACGGAGAGAGAGGGAGTGTGTCAAAAGGTCCAGCCCATTTGGCTGTGGGGAGAGGCCTCATAATAACACATCAGTAGCATCACTTTACATGTGCCTCTGCAGACACCAGCTGTCCAGCTCCCTGTTCCGCAGGGTGAGGCTAGGGTAGAGCTGGGAATGACGGACTCCGGGGACTGATGGAGGGCCGTACCTTTGAGACCGAGGACGGTGTTCCCTTGCACGTGCTTGCCACCTCTTATTGGTCCTCCGATTCCTAGGGAATTTTCTTTAGCATTCTTCTCAACTGGGCTCAGCTGCTGAAAGAGCACACACACACACACACACACACACACAGTCTTTAATCCTGTGCTTCACATGCTGTGAAGCTAAAGAAGAGTGCAAGAGGAAAGCAGCTTACATCAGATCTGACAGTCTTACTGATCGTTGCTGATAAAAACTGGCAAAGGGAAAAGTAATCGGAGCCTCGGGAATTCAATTCACTCCTTTAATCCACTCAGCAGATATTTTATTTTTAAAACATAAGCACAGCCATCAGCAAAATTGAGAGGCTGTGTGGGACCCCAAGGCACTTTAAACTTTTGAGCCCTCCTACCTCCCACTCCAGCCCTACCTTCAAATAGTCCCTCTTAGGTATTTCATCTGCTTGAGTGTATCCTCCTCACCATCCCTTTTCCTTATTCCCAAGAAACCAATAAAAAAAAAAAAAGAACTTGCCTGTTGGCGTTAATTAAAAAAAGAAAGACACCTTATGATCTAGATCATCAGCTAGAGACTTGTGCAGTATATTATCCCTACTTTTTATGATTCTCATATTGTCTTCATGTCTTTCTCATTTGCAGCAAGTAGATGACACAGTGCTGCCCTCTAACTGATTGTTGGATTATAATGGCTTCTCTATTCCTAAGGCCATATATATATATATATATATATATATATATATATATATATATATATATATATTAGTCAGCAAAGGGAAGTGGACAGTTGTTTTTCATGTACGGCTTACCCCAGACAATCAGTAGAGCACCTCTGCTGCTTTATACTCTCTCAGTCCTCCTGAACCAACCTTCCTGGAATAATCTAATAATCTAAACCAGAAAACCAACTTAGTTCCACAGCCGATTTCAACTGTACCTCTACATTACAGCAGGTACCCTGTCAGATTTCGTCCATCAAGAAATGAAAAGATGTACAAACGCCCATGTCTGTATGTCTTCCATTTGTCAGGCAGGCAGGATTGATTATCTCAATTCTAAAGATATCAGCACATTTGGAGATATGTGGCTTTTATTCTAGGACCCTAGGATTCATATTTTAGCCTATAACCTTCAAATCTCCAGATTCATTTTCTCCACCCTAAGTGCCTATGTAGTGATGTAATAGCACTGTTAATATCATAATAGAATGATCAATGATTTTGAAAAACATAGTGTATACCTTTCTCTTTGGGAGGAGGGTAAAAGCAACTACTGACAAGAAAGTAAGCCTTAGCCAGCTCCCCACGATCCATCTGCCAGTCAAAGCAGTTAATCTTATATACCCCTTCCCACTCAAGAAAGTTAGTGAACAGTTATTACATGGCTGCAATAATTATCTGTAAGTGTTATATCTGCAGATGTAGACTGTGTCTGTCTACAGAGAAGGTGCTGATTTTAGGCCTGGTTTGGCACCTAGTTTTAAGCCTTTGGCTTTATCAACGTACGTAGGTTGTCACCCATATATATAGGTAGGTTGTCACCCATATATATAGGTCCTATCCCTCACCATCCTGAGCCTTGATTTTCTTACCTGTCATCTGAGATAGTTACCTCACAGAACTGCCAGGAAGGTTAAAAGATATGGAACACGTAAAAGCACTTTGTCAAACCCTACATGCTTATTAATTTTAAGAAACTGCCCTGTGTCATTAAAAGAGCATGGGCTTTGGAATGAGATGTGGGATCAGATTCCAGACCTGCTTCTCACTAGCTATGTGGCCTGTCACAGGAAGCCTACCATCCTCGAGCCTTAGCTATAAAACGGAAGTAATACCAATTTACAGCACCAATATGGGGATTCAATCGGTAATGTGTTTAAAAGAAGGTCAGTCCTACATAGATTTAGGTTATTTGGTGCCATTGTAAGTGGGAAAATAATATGTGTGATGCTTTAGTGAGTTGTGAGAGAGCATCCAAATGGCTAAGCACCTGGAGCACACTGCCTGGGCCTGATCCATGACACTGCCATTTACTAACATTGTGGTGTCACATTTTTTGTAATTGCTTGTTTACTTCTGTCACTCACAAGTCTGGATTCCTTGAGTATAGAGAGATTGCCTTCTCACTGTGTGTGCAGCTCCTGGTGGAGTATCCAACATGTAGTAGAGAAAGTGTGTTAAATGAATAAACATGTGATTTTTATCATCTTCCATACCTTTTATACTATGGTACCTCTTAGATATCATTTACATTTATAAAAATAACTATGAATTGGAATTGGTAGGGCAGTGCCCAATTAATGTAGCTCATAGGAGATCCAGATGCTTCAGTCTGCATCTCTAGGCTTCTTGATCCCTCTTGGGCCCTGCTTGATAGGTTCTTATCTAAAGCCATCAATGCAATAGAGAAACAGAACATTTTAAAAAATATTACCTCCACTAAAGTCTGGGCGTGGTAGCTCAGCACTTTGGCAGGCCGAGGCGGGTGAATCACGAGGTCAGGAGATCCAGACCATCCTGGCTAACACGGTGAAACCCCATCTCTACTAAAAATACAAAAAATTAGCCAGGCCTAGTGGCACATGCCTGTAGTCCCAGCTACTTGGGAGGCTTTGGCAGGAGAATCGCTTGAACCCGGGAGGCAGAGGTTGCAGTGAGCAGAGATCACGCCACTGCACTCCAGCCTGGGCAATAGAGAGAGACTCCATCTCTCTCTCTCTCTCTATATATATATATGTATATATACGTATATATACATATATATACATATACATATATATACACATATATATACATATACATATATATACACATATATATACATATACATATATATATACACATATATATATATACATATATATACACATATATATACATATACATATATATATACACATATATATATATGTATTACCTCTACTTAACCTCCCTGGATGATTGTCTTAGTGTCACAGGATCCTTCGGGTGTCACTTCACCAGCCAGAACCCTCTGTGGCCCGCGGCGCCTCTGCTTGAGTTTCACTCATGCCCGTCGGGCTTGTTCTGTCCCCTTGGGCTGACAGGCTGTGCTCGGCTCATGCTACAGATCCAGACCCATGCCCGCTGAGGGCAAGCCAGCCATGGAGCAGCCAGGGGTGTGTGCGCGACTAAGCATGGGGTCCAGCCAGTGCGCACAGCCAGACACCCCAGCTGCTGCGGCAGGGCAGGCAGCTCCAGGCTCCGTGCAAGCCTACAGCTGGACTAGGCATACCACAAGCAGCTTCTCTTGTGGGTGCCAGCATCTGGATGAGGGGAATGTGAAAACTCGGAGATGCCAGCAACCACAGAGCCCCAAGGGGTGGGTGTGGGGACGCTCTGCAGCTCTCTCGTTTCCACCACCCACAGATCGACGGATCGGGGGTTGGGGGGGGGGGCGTGTTTTTGCCTCATTCAGTCCCACCACCTCATTCTGGCCTACAGCTCCCAGGCTGCCCTGACCCCATTGCTGCTTCCCGTCACATGGGGTAGCCGCCCAACACCAGCAGAGGGCAGGAGGGCTATAGTGCTACAGCTCTGGCTTGGGGAATCCTGAGGTCTGGGCCCACAGAAGGGTCGCCAGTATTCACTGCCACAGTCTGATGAACAGGAGCATGTCATTGTCCTTCACTCAGCGAGCTGGCCAGGAAAGTGTTACAGCCCTTCTCGCGCCCACCATTATGTGTGTCCTGAATTCTTGTCCAGCATCCAGGAAGAATGAGTTTCCACAAACAACTGGAGGGTAAGCAAGGCAGGGAAGAGTTTTATTGAGCCACAGAACAGCTCTCAGCAGAGATGAGACCTAAAGTGGGTAGCTGCTACCTGCAGGCAGGCAGTCCTCACATGTGGTTGAGTCTGGGGGTTTTTATGGACTCAAAATGGAGGAAGTGTGTGCTGATTGGTTCATGGTTGGGAGGAAGTGTGTGCTGATTGGTCCATGGGTAGACCTGGGAAAAGCACCGTTTGATTGACCCAAAGGCATTAAGGAAGTTCTCACTGTGGGTAGTGGATTCTCCCAGAGACTGGCAGCCTGGCTTTCAGGCTTCCTGCTGTATTTGGCGTGAAGGTCAGGTATCACCAGGGACTTGCCTCTTCTTGCCTAGGAATTTGCCTCCTGCTGCTATCATTAATAACCTGCGACAATACAGACATAATTTTGTTGGAAACTTCTTGAGGATGGAGACCTGGTATGCGCAGGTGCTCATCAAATGTTGATTCGGAAATGGAGTGGTGTTCTGTTCAGTTCACAAACATCAGAGTCTTCCTGTACTTTTACCCCAGGGCAGTTCATCCAAACCCTATAGAATTAAATTATTTTCAAATTAGTCAAATCAGTGTTACAGTCTTAGGTATCTCTATGCTTCATCTGTTCTGAACAGCAAGTGGAATCTTGTTGCAGCTTGCTATCCAATCCCAAGATGCATTTCAAATTCCAGGCACCTGTTCTGTGACAGCCTTCCACCCTGGCAGGTCTCTTTGTTGCCATCTTTTTTAGCATCCTCTGGGTATTTGACTCTTCTCCCCTGCCTCAAAACTTTGCAGAACCCCACCCAGCGGCACCAATTTGTTTTTCAAAAACCTTATTCTACTTGTCTCATTGTTTCTGTTTTCGGCTGAGTTAAATCTACAACCACTGCTTGTGGTTCTTCGTTTTTCCAAGCAGCCATTAGAGGCAAATGGCACCACAGCTCCTGCTACATTTCAAGCTTATGTCCCAGAGGTGGCAAGACAGAACATCAATCTTCAATGCCACCTGGCTCCCTGATAAGCTTTTGTTTCATGTGTGGCTATGTTGTCAGGAGCTTCACGCCCTCTCTTCCCACTACCTCACCCAGAGAGCTTTTCTGAATATGACAACCATCTAAAGACGAATTATCTCCTTGCAAAGTTAATTTCTGTTTCTCAGCAGGGAGCCACTGGTTCCCGCTGGGCTTGAAAGTACTGCTGTTTGTTAATGGATGAGTGTCTCTTGGATCCTGGTACCCACACTGGAACTGCTGCAGCGCCTGGCTTTCCATTTGCTTTAATTTCCTACTTGCAGCTGGTGTTAGGAGACCTAAATGGGTTTATTCACGGAATAGTGGCTTACAGTCATTAGCACTGGGAGGAAATCATATTGAAGACAAGGACTAGAGAGCTGTTTTCATGCCATCCTTGAACACTTAGGACAGTTTGGTTGGTTGGTTGATTGGTTTTGGCTTTTTTAGAGAGCAAATTCACAAACTCCTTCTAGAGATAGAACAAAAGGCCTAACATAAAAGGTTTATTTCTGACTTTTAAGAGTTAGAAAAAAAACAGTCTTTTTTTAATGTCTTCAATGTACAGAATGGTGAAGATAAAATAAGACGCTGGTTGAAAATTGCTCTGAGCACTTTTAAGTGTAATAGTCAATGTTGCTATTGTTTGGTATGCTGAAGCTCTTTAAAGTGCAGGAAATTTTGTTACAGAGATTTGTGCTGTCTTCTATAAAGCAGAGCCAGCTGCAGACCAGAAAACTCCAACCTGTAGAACATCTGGAATGTTTGTTTCTATTCGTTATGAAATTGCCATTTTTGTAGGTCAAACAAGGTCAAATGTTGGCAATTTCCTACTATTCAACCTATGCAGTTTTGTTTTTAGATAGAATTCTGAAGGCCAAGAGAGCACCATAGGTATGTTTCCTGCCTCTGAAAAAAAATCCAAAACCTGTAGGCCAATGCCTGTTTGTCCTTGAGAGGAGCCCAGTTCTAAGCTGTTAACTGTGTGAATCTGAAATGTGCCTCAGAATTGCTATGCTAGGAGAACATCTGGTCACACAGACTGGCTAATGTCGGACAGCTCGCTTTCCCTTTCTCTGCCTCGTTTTCCACAGCATTTCTACATATTACACTGTCAAGCTAACAGAGCATGAGAGAACATCAAACTAAAAGTTCCGAGCAAGAAAGTACAAGTGCAGGCAATTCCTCATGCCTAAAAAGTGCCACTGACAATGAAAAACTTTACTACTGGTAACTCCAGAGATGGCAGTGTGTGAAAGGGAACAAAGGACTATGGAAAAGAAAAAGAAATCTCTCCCTCCTTACAGCTGCTGTGTGACTTTGGGCAAATATTTTCATATCTACTAGTTTTGATTTATTTTAGAGAAATGCTGTTGAATTGAAGAGAATCAAATAGCTAAATATCCCATATAGAGCCAACACACACATAAGTGCTTAATAGATGTTACTTCTTTTTCCTCTTTACTTTGTTTTCAAACATGGGATTTAAATGCTTTAATTTAAACCC
Source organism: Symphalangus syndactylus (assembly GCF_028878055.3). Classification (NCBI taxonomy): domain Eukaryota; kingdom Metazoa; phylum Chordata; class Mammalia; order Primates; family Hylobatidae; genus Symphalangus; species Symphalangus syndactylus. The sequence continues at coordinate 123,831,134 of NC_072428.2, forward strand.
ATGAAATAATAATAATAATAATACCCTTTGCAAAGCCCTCTAAAACTTTAAAAGCACTTCCACATACATGCACGATGTCATGATCTACCTAAATCCATTAATACGTATGATCTCAACATGTATGTGTTTGTTTCTCTATATATGACTAGAAATAATCCAAGCACTTAAGCCAAGCCCAGCTGCTCCCTTTCCCCTCACATTCTGAGAGAATTCTTGCTTTTACATTCTTACCCCTTCACTTTTCTCTATTGAGAATGCCCTTGCACCCATCCAGAGATAGCCAAATATTACTGACTCAGCTGCCACCTCATCAGCTGAAAGTAACTAAACAACCTCATCAGCTGAAAGTAACTAAACTGTCCTCAAGTCAAAAAGGGAAGAGAGGCATGTGAAGAGAAGATTCCTTCAACGCTGACCTGTGCTTTAACAGTCAGCACTAAGTCAGAGAAGAGAACCCGAAGGGTTTTCAGGAAATGAGGAGAAGCTACAATAGGGCCAGAAACAGCGGTTCTTAAATTTGGGTGCATGAGAATTACCTGAGGACCTTGTTTAAAAATGGAAAAACTATCTATTAGGTACTATGCTAATTACCTGGGTGGCAAAATAATCTGTACACCAAACCCCTGTGACATGCAGTTTACCTACATGACAAACCTGCACATGTGCCCCTGAACCTAGAATAAACGTTTAAGAAATAAATACAATTTAAAAATAAAAACAAAAACGGAAACTCCTGGGCACCACCCCACAGATTCTGATTCTCTACATCTGGAGAGAGGATCAGGAATCCACTTTTTTTTTTTTTTTTTTTTTTTTTTTGCGACAGAGTCTCCCTCTTTCATCTAGGCTGGAGTGCAGTGGTATGATCTCTGCTCACTGCAACCTCTGCCTGCCGGGTTCAAGTGATTCTCCTGCCTCAGCCTCCTGAGTAGCTGGGATTACAGGAGCCCACCACCATGCCTGGCTAGTTTTTGTATTTTTAGTAGAGATGAGGTTTCACCTTGCTGGCCAGGCTGGTCTCGAACTCCTGAACTCAAGTGATTCAACTGTCTGGGCCTCCCAGAATGCTGGGATTATAGGCGTGAGCCACCTTGTCTGGCCAGGAATCCCCAGTTTTAACAAGCACCGAGGGTGATTCTGTTGAAGGTGTTTCCTGGACCTGCTTTGAGAAACACTGGTTTAGAGGACAGGTACCTTTCATATCAAGGTAAGGCATGATACAGAGGTAAAGTTGGGAATGTCAAAGGGATGCTTTCACAGTTTCATGTGAGATCAAGCCCATTTTTCTCTGATGATTACACATAAAAGTCATGAGACAAGGTACTTGGTCAGCAGTTGTTGTGTACATAGCTTTAGAAGCATTCCCATAAAGCCATAAGATTTATATCAGCACTGGCTCATATGGTTCATGTCTTCAGTTCTTTCTTTCTTTCTTTCTTTCTTTCTTTCTTTCTTTTTCTTTCTCTTTCTTTTTTAATTTTATGTGCTTCATTAAAAAGAGCTTTATTCTAGGTCGGGCGTGGTGGTTCACACCTGTAATCCTAGCACTTTGGGAGGCTGAGGCAGGCGGATCACACCAGGAGTTCGAGACTAGCCTGGCCAACATGGTGAAACCCCATCTCTACTAAAAATACAAAAAAATTAGCCAAGGTGGTGGTGCACGCCTGTAATCCCAGCTACTCAGGAGGCTGAGGCAGGAGAATCACTTGAACCCAGGAGGCAGAGATTGCAGTGAGCTGAGATCTTGCTGTTGCACTCCAGGCTCAGCGACAGAGCAAGACTCCGTCTCAGGGAGTGGGGAAAAAAAAAGAGCCTCATTCCCAGAGGCTTCATTAATTAAGGCATTTTATTTTTGGGTTTGATTGATTGACTGACTGACTAAAGTACTAGTTACAACAGAAAGGACGGCCTTTAGTTAAACAAAATCATTGCTTTCCAGCTGTGAAACTGATGGCTGTTGCTAAGATTTTTAGGATGTCTACAAGAAGTCAAATTTGCTCTTTAAGCTATAGATACATACATACTACATACATATACATGCATACATACATATTTCTTTTTAAAACTGAGGTAGTTATTATGTAGGGAAAACATTTTTATAAAATTTTTTTGTTATGTTTGCATTTGGCAATGTGACAGATTTATGTTAACAGTGAGAAATTATACCAGAGCAAATATATGTGAGTAAAATTATTTGAAAATTAACATCTAAAGCATAGTTATCAGTGTGAGAATCTCTGAGTTATCACACAGATCCATTAATCAGAATTATTAGGGTTCGTATGTAAGTGTACTATTTGTTAACATGGGTAAAAGCTATAATGATAACTAGAAAATAATAGTAAACATTGCTGAAGTTATAATATCTTTGGGTAATTAGATATATTCTTTATCAATGAATACTGAACATACAGATGCCATCATGGGGAGATCCGCACAGTTTTTTTTGTTAAAAAGAAATCGGTGGAACATAATAGTAAATCAAAACCAGACCAACCTCTGGCTATGAACACTGCCATTGCAGGGCCATGGGGGAAGGGTAGTCCTTCCATACTGGTGCTGGATCACCTAGATATCCAAATGAATTTTAAAAATTCGGAAAGATAAAATAGGAGAATATCTTTTTGACTTGCAATTAGGCAAAGATACAATGGAATATTATAGCAATGAAAAATAATACACTCTGACTAAATGCCACAATGTGGAAAAATCTCATAGACATAATAATAAACCAAAAAAACCCGAGACACACTAACCATATACTGTGGTATTTCATTATATAAAGTTCAAAAACAGGTCAAAGGAATCACAGGGATAGAAGTCAGAGCAGGGATTACCTTTGGGCAGGGATAGTGACTGGCAGAGTCCAGTGAGAAAGGCTTCTGGAGTGCTGGCAGTGTTCTCTATCTTGATTTAGGTGGTGATTTCATTATTGTGCTCTATACTTACAATTTATGTACTTTGCACTTTTCTGTTTATATAGTTTCTTTCACTTAAACATATTGCCAAGAAAATCAAGGCTGTATTAGAGGATGCTATCTAGTTTGGAATGGCTTTCGTGCTTAGAAAAACTTCCTGCTAGTGACTGATAGTTGTGACATTCAGCAGTTCTGTTACAATCTACTGACCAAACAGAGCTTTGAGCAAACAGATTTCACAAAAGGCAGTGGGTGGCCATTGAGTTGTTTGTTTTCTGCTTGTATCTGCTTAGGGTGGTATTAGCAGCAGTAATAAGTGTATCTTCTGATGTTGATTCTGGACTTTGTTATTTGTTGACTTACTCTCATCATCATCATCAGTTCTTCTTTTGTTGATTGCTGACCATGTCTCTGCTGTAATCTCTGATGGCTAATTTGCATAAATAACTGTGCTAAAATAAAATAGTACAGAGCTTTGTGTGTCCACTGTAGTTTTTGTTTACAGGTTCTGAAACTTGATTTGACTAGGCCCACTCGTTTATATGTGGAAATTGATATTAATGAATGTCTGGATAACATTTTACTTAATGCCTTTGTGTGTATCATGTGTACAACAACTCTGTGAGATAGGTTATTTCTTCTATTTGGTAGAGAGGGAAACTATATGACTTAGTTAATACAGCACAGCTAGCAAGTGGTAGCCCAGGATCTAATATCCAGATCTTCTAACTCTGATTTTGTGTTCTTCTCACTCTACTACACCTCCTCTTTTGGATCAGGTAGGCTTTAAGGGAGTCTCATTAATTTACAAAAAGCTGGTAAAAATTATGAGATGCTTTAACTAGCCCTCAAACTTTTCCTGTATCTGTTAGTATTTAATAACTTACAAATTATCATTCCATGACATATTGGTAAGCAGTAAATTGCCAAATCCTTTCCTTCTGATTTTATGACGTTTACATTCAAATTAGGAAAAGCAGGGGGATTTGGTGAGTATAGATGATTATGGAACAAGAGTTAGATCTTCTGTCACTAAAACTTTGGATTTTGTGAGTATATGTGTCAGAAAGGGAAACAAGCATTGTCATGTGTGGTTCATCTGGATTTAGCAGTCTTTAATGGTAAGAAGTGAAAAAACGCAGGAGTGAGGCCAGATATCAGATTCCTCAGAGCAGGAGTCTCAGGGCAGAAACTCCAGGCATGGACATCTTTGTCCCCATGAGCCCTGATAACACTTGATAAGTTTCATGGGATAGGGATGTTATCTTAACTAATTTTATTTGCCCAATCAGATTTAAGGTGGTTTCTAAGATTTTTAGTTTTACTGATTTTCTTACTTACTAAACTACCTGTTAGGAATTATTTAGGAAATCCTTGTCTGAAAAATGAAAGTGAGTAGTGAAGGATTATTATACATGTAATTTAAAAGATATTACTGTTTTATATTACTTTTTTCTTTTTCTTAAATAAATTTCATGTAACAGGGATGTTATCTTTCCCTAATTTTATCAGATTTAAGGTGGATTCTAAGATTTTTATTTTACTGGTTTTCATTTCCTTAAAAAAACCACTGTATATCAGTAGAAATGAAGAATGAGAAATTCATTGGCAGTGCATTGAAACAAACAGATGAATACATAAGTATAGTTTGTTTATAATGAAAACCTCCAGGGTCCTCTCATGTATTTTACCTAGAAATGACATATAAATTCAGCAAATGCCAACAGTTCTTTTAAATCATGGTAATATTCTGAACATACAATTGTACTACGTTATTTTCCCATCTCTAGCATTTCCGTGTTTATTTTTATTTATTCCTCTGTAGAAACACTTGTATCTTAGTTGCTCTTTTAAGCAACTAAGATATCATTAGTAGATATCTCTACTAATGATCAATTGTGTTAGTCTGTTCTCACACTGCTATAAAGGACTACCTAAGACTATATAATTTATGAAGAAATGAGGTTTAATTGACTCACAGTTCCATAGGCTGTACAGGAAGCATGGCTGGGAGGCCTCAGGAAACTTAGAACCATGACAGAAGGTGAAGGGGAAGCAGGCACATCTTACCGTTGCGGAGCAGGAGAGAGAGAGCAAAGGGGGAAGTGCTACCACTTTTAAACAACCAGATCTTGTGAGAACTCACTAACTATCATGAGAACATCAAGGGGGAAATCCACCTCCATGATCCAGTCACCTCTCACCAAGCCCCTCTTCCAGCACTGAAGATCATAATTCAACATGAAATTTGAGTAGGGACACAGAGCCAAATCATATCACCAATCATTGTGAACTTGGAGACATCTATTTTGCTATGCATATTTTCTTAATAAAGATTATAGTCATTTATCAATATTTTCTCAGAGAAATTACCTTCTTTCAACTAATATTTATGAAGGGGGACATATAATAACTCTGGGACTGACAGCTAACATTTATGGTGGGAAACTATTAATAACTAACAATTACTAATAGTAGGCACATTACTATTGAGTAACATGCTTTTCATATATATATAATCTCGTTTAATCTTTGCAACAATACTATACTACAAATACTTTAAATAAGAGAAATCGAGCAACTTCTCAAGTCACAGAGTGAGTCACTGACAGAGGTGGAGGTGCATCCCAGCTCTCCTGTCCCTACTACACACTGCGTGGCTCAGGTACTTGGCTTACTGGGTACCAGACATTGACTAGATGCTCAGGAGGCACCTGGCCTTGTGTATCTCAAGGCCTACTTGGTATGAGATGTTTGGGGGCAGGGAACTAAGGAATAGGGGCACAGGTGTGCTCTTCACTACAGCTGTGGAACATGGGGGAGGTAGCAAGAGATAATGTAGCTAGAGAGGCTCTACTGGTGAGGCTGCTGTCCTGTTTTGGATAAGGGGTAGCTAGTCATGTAGGCTGGGCAATGGGATTGGTTAATTTGAGACATCGCCACTTTCTTCTTCCACTAAATCTCAGCTCTAAGAAGTACCTTTTAATTTATTTATCTACTTTCCTTCTTCCAAAGTAAAACTCATTTTGATTCATCACTGGATCCGAGAGCCTATGTGCTCTAAAGCTTTCAGTTTTAAAAAAAAAGTGCCAGCTTTACTGAGATAATAAAAATAAAAATTACTTATATATAAAGTGTACAATGTGCCGACTTGATCTATGCATCCATTGTGAAGTGATGCTGACAATCAAGCTAACTAGCACTTTCCATTTAAAACCTTATTTGGAGAGCTTTATAAGAGTTGTACAGCTTTCTCTCCTGAAGAGAGAAATGTGCGTGCCCTCTCTCCTGAAATGGATTCTGTCCATCGTTGTCTTTGCTGAGAGGATCACTTGCAAGTCCCTTCAGGAGATTTGAAAACTTTTGGCTCTGCTGTGCCCTGTGATCTCTCCACTCATGCCAGTCAAACTCAACCACTGGAGCCTATATGGAAACTAGCGCTCCTCAGTCCAGGCATTCCCAGGCCAAGGATCTACTATGAGTAAATAAGCCAATGGGCTCTGCAGCCAGACTGCCAGGGTTCAAGCCCTGGCCCTCCCATTCACTAGCTGTATGGCATTAGGCACATTATTTATCTTCCCTGTGCCTCAGTTTTCTCTTTTGCAAAATGGCAGTAATAGTACCTTCTTCACAGGATTGTTGCAAGGATTAAATAAATTGGTATGTAAATTTCTAACTTGCGTATTACTATGAACACTTTCAAACACAGTAGTCAGTCAGTACTCAGTAAATGTTCAAGTTTGTTCTCATTACCATTATGGCATCAATCCTTACGAAGTATATAAAACCTCTTACCCCTTCCCATTGAGGGCAGTCTCAGCTTCCTCTCTCAAACACCTGGCTGGTGGATTTTTAGTGGGACATTTCTTGGAGCAAAGGAAGCTGTTAATCCTTTCCTGGGGAACCATTCTTTTCAAGTGAGGGCAGAGAAGGAGAAAAATACCTTTGGGGTGTTTCTCCCCCCACCCCCCACCCCGTCCAGTTTCCTGCAGCAGTTAGAACAGAAATTAGGCTCTCAGAAGATTATCCTGCCACATTCACTTAAATGTGATGCATAGTATGACCTGTAGGATAACAGTAGAAAACCCTAATCAGTTACTTAAACCTGCCACAGACTAATTTTTCGAAGTCTCAGAGGTGGGTGTGCATATTAAAAGAGACCAGGTCTTTTCTGTAGAACCCTGAGCAAATGTGTATTGATTAACTTAATTAAAGGAAGATTATGACTTGTGCACTGCACTGTGTGTTATCTTACTGTATGGTTTAAGGGATCTTTAAAGCCTATGTGCTAATGACCTTCTCTTTTAAACCAGCATGAATCTGAGGTTATTTCATTAATGTGGTAAGCAAATAATTGCCAAGAACACAGAAGGTAAAAAGCCTTTTCTTCTGTAAATAAATTAAAATACTTTAAACTGTTTCTTAGTTTTATATGGAGTTTGGTTCAAAGAGATCCTTTTTATTTTTCAAATATTAAGGAAAGGAGTTCTTTAGCTTTTATTTATTCTTCTCATCTTACCTCTTGGCTTGAGCTAGGGTCATAGAACCATGAAGATTTGTCTGGGCCATTTATTTGCGAAACCTCCAATGTCAGTATGTTTAGGTCTCTTGTCTTAGACCAGACTCCACAGAGAATGATTCTCTAATCTGCTTTCTGGAGATTGAAGGCCTGGCTGCCATTATGCGGGAAACCAAATGGGAAGAGGGTAGAAGAGAGGTGGGAATTTTTGGCATCCAGTATATGTGAATTCACTTAATATTTGTGTTTTCTTCCACCTTAATCGTTCATGCAGTCTGCCAGTCCAGAGACCCTCTATTTTATTCCTTCCAGAAAATAAACCTTCAGGTTTTTGCTAGGGTGAAGAGACAGTTGCCCAGTGAGGGCCTGAGGGATCTAGCGATCTGACTACTTCTTCGATAGGCTTTCAAGTAATTCTTTTATGAACGACTCCCTCCATTTTGCCCCCACTTCCAGATGTACCCGTGGCTGTCGGGAATTCAAAATAGAGATTAGGTTGTTTCTCAGCCTTCCCTCCTATTCACAGAGGATTCCATTTTCTTGAGTCTATTAGAGGAACTGACCTCTCTAATCTGACTTCCAGCTTCCAAAATGACGTTGCTTTTGTTTTCTCCCTCCTGTTCTCCTTACCCTTGTAGGTTGATGTCTTGGGAAAAAATAATCTCTTTATCATCATTTCAATGGGGTTTCAAGAGGGAGGGAGAAGAAATGTGTATTTTGAATCTGCTTTCTTTACCTAGAAGTAAATTCTCCCCTCGATAACATCTCTCTTTCCTGCTCCCTGTGCCCTTACTTAGAAGACCCTGCCCTGCCTCTCCCAGCAGGCACCTGGAGGAATATGGAACACCCACCCCCCTTCTTTTCTTCATGTGCATGCATTGCACATCCAGCCTTTCTAGTTACCCTCCCTGAAGGCCCAACTGAGATTCTAACTTGTCTAGAAAGCCATTCTAGAGCACTCAGGGTCATGATGAACGGCACTCATATATACCTCCTGTGGGCAGCTGTGTATGCATCTTTTCTGTCCTCTTCAAGAAGACTGAAACTAGATCAACTAGATTGCATTTGCTCTCATGCCAACGCCTTGCCTGATAATTCTTGAAAGAAGTTGCAATGTGGTATAATAGAAAGAGCAGGCCTTGGGGTAGGACCAGCCTGGGGGCAGCTCTGGGCTCCACCACTTACTAGCTGTGTTCTCTTGGGCAAAGAACTTAACCTTTCTGTAGCTCCCTGTCTTCCTCTGTAAAATGAGGCATGTGAGGACTAAATGAGATGAAGTCTTGTCCCTGCTTAGCATAATCCCTGGCATGGAGGAGGTATTTGATAAAAATTAGTCTCCTGCCCTTTCTATCCACACATCTCCATAGCATAGTGCATTCCTTGTAGTAGGTGCTCAAGAAATATTCACTAAATGATTGTCCTGGAAAAAGAATTTGGTAGAGGTTCTTCATTAGACATAGTTACTCTATTTGTATCCAGCTGTACCACATCAAATATGGCAGGAAAGTAGAATCCCTTCTTTAAACTAGAATCATGTGGCAGGAAGTTCTTATCACTTAAGGGGCACGAGGGAACAGAAACACAGTGTTCAATAAAACTGAAAGGGCCTCAGTCTCAGTGTTGGCTTCACCAAAGCCAACCTGAGGCTTTCAGCTGTGCCTCCTCTTTCCAATTATAAGTGAGAACTGTGTTAGCTAACTTCCAGTTCAATCCACAGCTTGCCACTTGGGATCTGGAAGCTAGCTGATTTTTTGACCCAAGGTGCTCTGCTAGGTAGGGTTGCCAGTTGTAATTATATGGTCAAATGTCAATTAGCAGAACAGCCTATTATTTGGCAGTTTGGAGTAATGAGATGGATCTTGCGCTAATCTTTCAATTCAGCAAGCGTTTGATAAGTACTTTATAAGTAAAATTCTATACCGTGCTATATCTAGTGAAGATTGCAGGAAGAGCTGGAGGTAAAAGATTGTTAAGTGTGTATCCCTTTATGAGCTCATGAATTTTCAAATATCTTAAGCAATAAAGAAAAAGGCAGTGGGTTTTCCATTAAAAACATTTTTTTCTCACACACATCTCCCTACCTCCATTTGTACTTAAGTGACAAAAATTTTTAAAATAGTTGCCTCATGGAACAGATATCATGGAAATCCATTTAGTGGAAAATTCTTCCTGAGTATGATTGTACTAGACTCTGCTTGTTTCTGGGGAAAACTTGAGTGAGACAGATTGTTGCCCTCCAAGGATTTCTAGTTGCCTTTGATATTTGACTTTTTCTTCTCTACCAGAGCTGTCTGTGCAAATTTTTCTCAGTGCTACATCCAGCTTTTTGCGTAATTGGTTTTCATTAAACTCTTGAGTTGTATTTTCTTTTCACACAGTTGATTATTGTGGCTTATCTAAAGAGGGTCATTTGATGAAATGTCTCTACTCCTTCTTGACCTCTGTTTCCTGTGAGTACAAATCTCAGTAGAACAGAGAAAGAAGACACAAGACCTTGCTTAGGGAGTTAAGGGTAGGTGGCAAGGTGGTTTTGTTTACCACTCATGGCCTATAGCCTGGTAGAGAACACAGACTCAGCCCTTCTCTAGACTTGCCTTCTCAAACTCTTTCACACTTGACCTCTTTCTCCATTCTTCAAATTAGAGTGGGTATTCTGTTTTTCATAAGCTCTGTCATTTTTATTTTCCCCCTTTCTGCATTTATTTCCTAGCTATGGTAAATTTAGGATGTTGTGAAGATCAAGTCTCAGTTCACTCTCCATCCACCTACTTGAGAATAGAGGTACTCGGGTAGTCATACTCACGTTCCCTGTGCTCCAGGGAGCTAGTTGTCAAATTTTCTGAAATTTTGTGAGCTGGTTGTTAAATACAGCCATTATTAAAAAGCAAATTCTATAATATGACAAAGGTAATAAATACCAAGACTCATCACTTCTTAATTATTTTTTAACATTTCAGGATTATCCATGTTCTTCAGGGTATCTGCATGCATCTATTCTTGCTGATAGCAGAGTTATTATACCTTACTACTGTTTGTGTTGCTTTTCATCTCTTCCCAACTCTGAGTTCAGCAACATTTTTAAGTTCAGTGACATCTCGGTGGTAGCTTGAAACCAGCCATGGTGGGACTATTTACACCACAAAAACCACCAAACACCACAAACCAGGACCCCTCCATTTCCCTGGAGAGCTGCTTGTCAAAACATTTACCAGCACACCGCTAGTCATGCTCTTCTGTTCCTGCCAGTCATGAGTGATTGTGAGCCACACCAATTACCATTCATCTTAAAGATGGCAAAACTCTTCCTCCAAGGTGGTTACACCAGCCTCACACATTTTTCCCCCACAGCCTTATGAACACCCAGCCCAGATTTTTACTCTGGATCCATGGTTACTCTTAGGCTGCCTCTCCCTCCATCTTTCTCATCCCCAATGACTCAGTCATTAATTTCTCTCTTTCTCCCTCTGTTTCCACTTCTCATCCTCTTCTTCCTCCTTCTTCACATTCCTCCTCTACCAGTGGTTAAGAGCAAGGGCTCTGGAGACAGACTGATGGGCTTTGAATCCGGGCTTCATGATCTACTGGTTATGTTACCTTGGGGTTGTTACTGAACTTTTTGTGCCTCAGTTTTATCATCTGTAAAGTGGAGATAATAACAGTATCCACCTAGCATAGTTATTATGAGGACCAAATGAGTTAATAATTTTAAAAGCACCTAGAATAATGGGTGGCTTATAGTAAGCAATATGTGCATATTTACTTAATAAAATAAACACTTGCATTTGTCATCCAGCCCTTCCTTATGTGCTAATGTTCAAGGCCAGAAGGAGAACAGCACAGAACACATGAGAATAAAAGAAGAGGCAAAATGGCCTGGGGTTGTATCACAGCAATGGTGTGACAGTTCTAGGGAACTAGGAAAAGAGTCAATGAAAGGAACTGGAGGAAAGGTGGGAATCAGGAAGGGAGACAAATAAGAAAAAAATTACATTTCAAAATAATCTGCAAAGATTAAAATATATATAATATTAGCTTTTAGTATTTTATTTCAAATATAAACCCCAGGAAAATAAAGGGACATTTTTTATAAATGCATAGAAAGTTCCCATTTTGATGTTAGCAGTTAATTCAATTTTGGTCTTCATCCAAGGCAGAAATGTGGTAGCCACATATTTAAGGTACTTAGGCTAAATCAACTGTGTACTGAACAAGAGCCATGGGGACAGAGTGAGAGATGTGTGTCCGTATCTATCAAAAACGCAAGCCGGGAGCTGAAGTACTCATTTGTCTGACCATCTGGAAATCTCTAGTGGTCTAGGCACTTAATTTTACCCTCATTGCTAGAACAAAAGGGAAACAATAAAAGAAGAAAATGGGCAGCAGGGACATTTTACTTTCCATTTAAAAAAAAAAATCTTAGTGATAAAAGGAGCAGAGAGTTTAAAAGAAAAAAATGAGAAACCATTAAAATGATTTGAATGCTCTGTCTATATTTTGCGGTGAGCTCTATTGTTTTCAGTTACATGGGAACTGTGGTAATTTTATGAATCATTAGAATGTTTTTCCAAATTATAACTGCATGTTCTTAAAATCCCTCCTAAGTAACCCACAGTAAGAGGCTGTTGAACAATTTCATTTAACACTTTTGAATTTCATATTAATTTTATATTTTAAAAAATGCATACTTGATAGCCAAAAGATAAAATCATGATAACCGAGTCCTTGTATGTTTTCTTTCCTCTGCTTTTTAAAACATATGACCCTATCTCTGTTCTCCTCCACAGTCTAGTGACAGACTTGAGAAAATACAAAGCCTGGTTTGGTAGAATGACTTCTCAGTTAAAAGCAAAATCTCAGTTGGGCACAGTGGCTCACGCCTATGATCCCAACATTTTGGAGGGCCCAGGTATGAGGATTATTTGAGGCAGGAGTTCGAGATCAGCCTGGGCAACATAGTGAGACCCCATCTCTACAAAAAAATTTAGCCAGTTGTGGTGGTGTGCACCTGATTGTACTACTACACTCCAGCCTAGGCGGCAGAGCCAGACCCTGTCTCTAAAAGTAAATAAATAAAAATAAAAGCAAAAGTTCCTCTGCCTCACCCAAAGTTGAAAACGATCACAACGGTCAAACGTTGTTTTTCGGCATGTCTCATCAGGCATAGTCATCTGTGAAATGTGTACTCTGTTAATGCTACCTCACACCTCCCTCCTAGAGGATGGTTCACAAAAGCCTGTTCACTAACCTGGGGCAGCCAGTCCAGCATGTGATCCACAGAAAATGGGGAAAGTAAGGTCACAGTAGTGGGTAGTGTGGATGTGTGCGAGGCGGGGTAAGTGTGAAGATGTTACGTTTATTTTCTTAGAAGAGGCTGTCCTTTTTTCTGACGTTATTTTCCTCCTGTTTTTGGTGTTAAAACATTGCCATTATTTTATGAAAACAGTGGTAATATAGATAATCTCCCTTTGTTTTGTTTTAAACATTTTAACTTGATAAAATGAAAAATTGGAGCTATATTCGTCCATATTTTTTTCCTGGTTGGTGAAATCTGAAAGTTTGAAAACTATCCTACATTCTAAGTGTTGGCTGTCTCCTTCCCAGGGTGTAGGTGTTTCCTGTGTGAAGAGATTGTCTCAGAGGGAAACTTAGCAAAGCTTTGATATTCTGACTTTTAACCACTAACTGTTCTTGGACTTGGGAGAGAAGCTGCTTCCCTGGGCAATACGTGGGTGGTACCATTACTGTTCCTTTCATATAAACTTGGGCAGGATGCCACTGAGTTTAGTTAATCAGAATGCATTCTAGTGATTTCCAATATCATATTGGCCTATCTCTTGACAAATTATGTGCTTTGATAACTAAAATCTAGGAAATAGAATGACTCATCTCCTAAACTCAGGGAGACAGTTAAGTTAAAGCCTAAGGTTACTTTATGGTGGGAAGGCTGGAGATTATCACCATGGTTCCTAAAGAATATCATAATCCTTGCAAATGAAGAAAAGGAGAGCAACTTGTTCAATATCTCAAAAGTCAGCCAATGTTAAAATTATGTTTGGAGCCCGGGTCTCCTGTTGGCTAGCTATTTGATTTTTGCCCAGTGGTGCATTTTGTTTTGCTCGGCATGGAAAAGTCATATAAAGCAGTTAAATTTATTTTTGGAATGAGCTAGAATGCTGGGTTCGCAACAACCAGTTTTGTTAAAAACAAGAACTGCTTTGAAAATTCATTAGTTCTTCTCAAGTGTTATTGTCCCTCCCAGTAGGAGGCATATCCAAGTTGAATCTCCACTCCTGAACAAATTTTCCTGTGTGTGTGTACACTTGCTTGCTTGCACACTCTCTCCCTCAAACAATTCCATATGTTCTCTTTTACTGGAAGCCAAGCTGCCTGCTCATTCTCCTCCCTAGAGGGCTCCAGATCTCACCTCTGAGGTGCACGCGTAACTGAGTCTGAAACAATTTGTAGGGAAACTTGTCAGCAAAATTAATTATTATATGATGTGAACCACTAAAGACAGGTGAGCCTGCACATAGCAGAACAAATGTATATGTAGTATGCATCTCCCACTGCATCTAACCAGACTTCCTCCTTTGACATGTTGATTGATACGTTTGTAGCTCTTCCCTAATGAATCATGCCCCGTTGTGGGTCATTGGAGCCTCCTGCTGAATAGACCTTACCTTTGCTAGCAAAAGGAATAGTAAAGGTTCTCCTCTGTGCATTTTGGGGGTTTATTGGCTCTAAAGGAGTGGCTGAGGACGTGTAATCTTTAAAAGGACAAAATAATCACATAAAATGTCTAAATAACATTGCTACATCAAGAGGGGCCTCTGTAACTACAGATGCTTTGCGACATGACAAACTAGTTGGTGTGGAATGCAAATCTGAGATACGTGAAGAAATGAAAGCATTTCAGACCACCTCTGGTGGCAGCTTGATATTCTGGAGTTCTTTGAAAACCTTTTTCTAGTGTTATGCTTGTTCCTTGAAATGGCTTTAAGTGTTAGACTTGTGATAAAATAGGGATGATAATGACTGCTCTACTTTCTCACAGTCTGTTTGGATATTGATTGAGATATTTGCAAGTACTCTGAGTTCTGAGGAGGAAGGGTGTTAGGAAATGCTACGGTGATGTTTTTAGCAGGGCATGGAAACCTATGCTAAAATAATTTCAGAAAGATAAGTTTGAAGACAGGTTGGATTATTGGCCTGTACCTGTATGACAATCGTATGTCCTTCTGGTCTGTCCTTTTGTCTTTGGTATCAGTTCTGAGTGAATTTAGAGGTCAGGGTTTGAGGAATGTGGGAAGAGAGAAGAGATCTCGTTGGCCTAAAACTGCTCACAAATTGTCTGTTGGCTGTTGGCATTGGAGTGTCCTGTGCTTCCCGAGGCTGGTCACATACAATGGTCTACTGATGATCAGGAGGGTCCAGTCTTCATTTCCTGTCCTGACGCCATCCTATCCACTTGCTGAGTTACTTACACCTTTTTTTTCACTGATGAATGTCTCCAATGACAGTCTCTCTTCCCGCACCACACACTGCCTTCACAGCTTCCTGTAAACCTAGTTTTGGCCTCACCAATCCCACCATTGGAACTGTCATCTGAGGAAGGTCACAATAACCTTCTTCCACAAGCAGTCTTCATTCATCTTTACCATGCTACACCTGGCATCATGGACTACCTGAAATGATTGAACTTACTGCTTTTTGTTTTTACTGGAAGCAACAAAAAATAGTGGTTAAGGTATGGGCTCTGGATTCAGACTGCCTGGGTTTCAGTCATAACAGTATAAACTGTTTTGCTGTTGCATTCGAGAGCATAGCATAGTAGCAGTGCCTGGCACATAGTAGGTGATCAATAAATATTGGATGGATTCACAGATAGGTAGGTAGGCTTATTCTAACATTCACATTTATATTATAATATAAATGCTGTTGATATAATTATCTACAGATATACCCAAAATAAGAGAAAGGAAACAAGAGTACTTGGGTATTTTACCTTGTAGGGGCTAGAATTGGTTATCTTTGAATATATATCTGTTTGCTATAAGCTCATCTATATTTGTGGCTTTTCATGTCTTTTATCTTTTATATGGCTTCTTGCTATTAATATTTTTCCTTTAGTAAGTTACATTTTAAAAAAATAACTCATATTGCTTAGGTTAAAAAACAGAATGAAGGTGTGTGTGTGTGTGTGTGTGTAGACTGTAGAGCAGGGAATCGTATTGGGCCCTTTGAACAGGAAAATAATATTTGGAAATATACAACTGGGAAATAAAATTTCAGGGGACATCATTACCTCAATCGAGTCTTCCCAGGTTGTTCTTTCTTCATTGGAGGATGTGAGTAGGTGGTTTGTTTCTTAAAGGTCAAATGTCCATACATGATCCAAGGAACTCTTATTTTTCTTAGCTTAGCTTTTATCACACTTAGTCATCGTCTTCTTCTTCTTCCTTCTTCTTTCTTTTTTTGATCTATGTTATACTTCTTTTTTTCTCTGTTGGATCTTCTTTTTTCTCATGGTACCACAGTGCAAGCCACCCTAGACTACTGCCAGGGCTTTAGTCAGATGCCTTACTGTAAACTCTCACTTCTCCAGGCCACCCCAGTGTGTCTGCCAAGTCTTTATCGCATACCATTTTCCCAGAGAGGGGGCACAGTATAGGGTGGTAAAGAGAAAATCAAATTGGGACCAAAAAGGCCTAGATTCTTCTTTTTCCTTTCAAATCTCATTTCTTTCTTTCTTTTTTGTTTTGTTTTTCTGGCTGTTTTTTTTTTTTTTTTTTTTTTTTTTTTGAGACAGAGTCTCGCTCTGTCGCCCAGGCTGGAGTGCAGTGGCGCGATCTCGGATTTTTCTACTTATCACTGATTTTCAGCAATTCGATTATTTGTGACTTTCTATAGTTTTTGTTATCTTCCATTTGAGATTTATTGAGCTGCTTGAATCTGTGGGCTTATACTTTCCATCAAATTTGGAAAATTTCCAGCCACTATATCTTTTTATATTTTCTCTGCACCCCCCACCCCCAGTTGTGTGTATATTAAGCTGCCTGACATTGTTTTGCAGTTCGCGGACTCTCTGTCCTATTTTTTTTAATCCTTTTTTCTCTCTGTGTTTTATTTTGGATAGTTTCTATTGCTGTGTCTTCCATTTCTGTTTCTGCCGTGTTTATATTTTCCATTCTGTTTTTAGACATAGGACCCTATTCCTAATAGCTGTTTTAACCTCCTTGTCTATTATCTGTGTCATCCCTGGGTCTGTTTCTCTTAACTGATTTTTCTTCTCCTCATATATTTTCCAACTTATTTCCATATGCCTGGTAATTTTTTTATTGGATGCTAGACATGCGAGGTTTTTTTTACATTGTTAAGTGCTGGATATTGTTATAGTTCTTTAAATATTGTTGAACTTTGGGAACACATTTAAGTTATTTAGAATTATTTTCATCATGTCAACCTTGCTTCTAGGCTTTATCAGACAGGTCCAGGGTAGCTTTTACTCTAAGGCTAATTTGGCCCCCGCTACTGAGGCAATATTGTTTTCAAGACTACCTGACACCCTATCTATCAGGAGGTTCTTCCACTCTAGCTAGTGGGAACATGGACCATTCATTGCCCTGTGTGAACTCTGGGATTATTCTGCCTGCTCCATTGAGGTAGTCCTCTCTGGCCTCAGTAGTGTCCTTTACACGGACCAGTACTTGGCCAAGGTTCTACACAGAAGATCTACACAGATCTTATGCTCACACATGCTCCCTTTTGCTCACATGTGCTCTCTTTCTCTCCCCACCCTCCTCTCTCTTTGTGAAGCTCTCCACTCTTCAGTATTTTGCCACAGTAAACTGTAGCTGCCTTGGTCTTCCAAAACTCCAAATATTGTCTCCTCAACCTAACAAGACTGCCAAGCTCTGTCCAGGTCCCTTCTTCCTGCATTATGGCCCAGAAACTCTTCAGCCGGGGCACTCAGAGGGCTTACATCATTTGTTTTTCATCTCTGGTGTCTGAAACTATTGTTTCCCATATTTTGTCTGGTTTTCTAATTGCTTAAAGCATGATTTCAAGCTATTTTATACTGAAATACTTTAATTTTACTTCCCTGCAGAGCAAGAGCATTTTCTTCATTATCATTAATGCATTATCAAGATAGCATTATCACTATCACAATTAGAATAAGTTTCTAATATCTCCATATTTCTAATATGTAGTCAATTTTGCATTTTCCCAGATGCATTGTCCCAGAAATGCCCTTTTCAGCTGGTTTGTTCAAACTAGGATTCCATCTAGGACCATAATCGTTATGTGACTTAAGTCTCTTTAATCCCTAACAGTCACATTTTTCATGACACTGATACAGTGAGCGGAACCAACCAGCCAGCCATGCTGTGGCATGTTCCATCTTCTGTATTTGTCTGATTGCTTCCTCTATTTCCTGTTACTAGAAGTTAGGTCTGAAAGCTTGATTAGATTGAAGTTAAATGTTTTTAGTGAGAATATATCATAGATGATGTTATATTCATATTCTATCTCATCCATAGACCTGTAAGAGCTGGCTTCCTTACGTTAATTAGGCCAAGCTCGACCCCTGGATGGGGCTTGTGACCTTCTAATCCCTCCATTGTATAGTTTGATTTTTGTTGTGGGGAAGTAGTTGATGTTCTATAACGTTGATCCTATGTGGATGTTCATTTCTGCAATTTCCTGGTCAACTTTCATTTTGTTTTTTTTTGTGTTTGTTTGTTGGTTTTTGAGATGGAGTCTCGCTGTGTCGCCCAATCTGGAGTGCAGTGGCGCGATCTTGGCTTACTGCCACCTCCGCCTCCCAGGTTCAAGTGATTCTCCTGTCTTAGCCTCCTGAGTAGCCGGGACTACTGGTGTGCTCCACCATGCCTGGCTAATTTTTGTATTTTTAGTAGAGATGGGGTTTCATCATGTTGGCCAGGCTGGTCTCAAACTCCTGACCTCAGGTCATCCACCTGCCTTGGCCTCCCAAAGTGCTGGGATTACAGGGGTGAGCCACTGTGCCTGGCCTCAACTTTCATTTTATCTTAGTACCAATGGATAACCTTTACCTGAATCAGTTGTTTTATTAGGGGCCACACAAAATGGTTTTTTTTGTGTTTGTTTTTTTTTTTTGAGACGGAGTGTCACTCTGTCGCCAGGCTTGAGTAGTGGTGCAATCATAGCTTACCTGGAACACCTGGACTCAAGCGATTCTCCCACATCAGCCTCCAGAGTAGCAGGGGCTACAGGTACACACCACCCACCACACCCAGCTAATTTTTCTGTTTTTTGTAGAGACAGGGTCTTGCCGTGTTGTCTAGGCTGGTCTCAAACTCCTGGGCTCAAGCAGCTCTCCCGTGTCAGCCTCCCTAAGTGCTGGGATTTCGGGTGTGAGCCACCACATCCTGCCTTATTTTGTAATTATATTATTTTTTCTACGTTTATTAGCTGGTATTCTTCCTTAAAATAGGACTTTTTGAATTTGGTAATGCTGAAATATAGTTCCTACTGGAAAGATAGCACAAATGTATAATTTTTTATTTACCAAATTTCAAGGACAATTTTGTTTTAATAGCCATCTTAAATGGTGACAAATGAGTTTTGTCTGACTTTCTCTCTTCGTTGATTTTTCATATTTTTCAGTACGTGTAATTACCTGTAATCATTTATTTTTTCTGGTGCACTACCATCAGCTTTGGCCAGAGGGACTCACAGAGCTGGATTCTAGATTTTGAAGTATCATAGACTATCTACATATTTAATATCTTTGACAAGCCCTTTAATATTTGTTATGGTTCTTTTTTTAAGCCAGAGAATTAGACTAGATAACAAGGTTAGCTTTCAGCTCTAGAATTAGGATCCTGAGCTCTGCTACCAAATACACTGCCCTGCTTCTGTCCAGCTGCAGAAAACCCTCAGCCTGTCTGTCTTTCAGGCCTTCCACAAGCTGGCTCCCCCATCCATTCAACCGTTTCTCCAGATTCCTTGACAGAAATTCCCTCCTCCAGCCACACTTGTCTCCTAACTGCTACTCATGACCAGCTCATCCTTCATCCCCAGCCTTCACATACACCTTTTCCCTTGCCTGAATACCTTGCCTCTGCCTCTCTAAGTATCCAAACCTCCCCGTCCTCCAGATCCCAGTTCAGGCTCTCCCACCTTTTTATTCCTGTTCCCTTACCTGGTCTTTTATACTCATTTCCCTCTTCTCTTGGAATATCACCGTTTCCTGTTCTAATTGATGTTTTCCCAAGTAGATTACCATCACCCCTGAAAAGAAAAGCCCATGCTTTTTACCAAGAACATTGCTAGGCCCAATAGAAGTACAGTATCTGCTAATGTCATTGTTATATTTCTATATCTTTTCTAACATGTAGCACCTTCTATTTAGCTGAATAAAAGCCTTAAGGTGCTTTTGAAGTGTGCATGGGTGTGTGTGTGTGTGTGTATGTGTGTGTGTTGGGAAAGGAGGGTGTTGGGGATATTTCTTATAAATGCTAATACTTTCCTATTCATTGATCTATTTCTACCCGTATGTAATGGGTTCCATTACATATCAAGAGGTATTGACAACTTAGCCATAGAGTTGCATTGATTCAAAATACATAAGTCAACAATTACTGCCTTATTATGTAATATTAGCTAGGGAAAGAAAGATGGCCCCTGGGATCATATGGTCTAATTAAGCACAACTGTTGTAGACTTTTTCCTCCCTTTCCTGCTGTTATGTTTTGTTGTGTTGTGTTGTGAATATGAAATCACAAACCCCCAAATAAGCCTCACAAAAAGACAGCTGTGCTTATAAGATTATGTTCGTCACAGATTTTATTCAACCGTAAATTATTTCTACTCAAAATGTTAAAAATATATATTATTGATAATTTACATCATATGCATTTTCCATGTTTTTATTGGCAAATAAATTTAACAGTAACTTATGTGAATTCTAAAGGCATATAGTTTTTTTGTTTGTCTAAAATTTGGCCTCGTATTTTTTGTTTAAGCCTGTTTGTAAATTCTGCGTAACTCTTTAGCCTGACAGAGTTTCAGAGTTTGTTTGTTATATAAGTATATTCATCTTTTCTGAACAGTGAAACTTTTTGAAATTATCTTCTATACTTGAAGTGGATCATCTAGTGATTAGTGACATCAGATTGAATAAATTATTTACATTTTCTTGCTGGAAATGAGTGATATTCCAAATGTTCAGGTACTGTGTGTGTGTATATATGTATATATGTCATTAAAGGACATTCATGACTTGGCTTCTGACTGTCTCACTGAGCCCTCCCACCTGATCACGCATACATACACCCCCAACCCCCACTCCCCTACACACCCCCTTCACCCCAGCCATGAACAACCACTCGCAGTTCCCTGAATCCCATGCTGTTTCATGTTCATACTGCTCCATCTACTTGAAGTGCTCTTTTTCCATCTTTGTTCTTTCTACAAATTGCAATTATTTATCTTGCAGGACTCAATTCAGTTGTACATTCTTCCTTCTCACCTCTGTCTTTCTGCCTTTCACCCCAGTCCAATTAACTCTTTCTTCCTCTGTGCCTCTACTGTACAATGTGCAGATGCCCATCATAGCACCTAGGACATTTTATTGTCCCTATTCGTGAACTTATTTTCTTATCCTGCTAGTATCTAAGATTGTTGGAGGGCAAGAATCTTATCTGGCTTTGTATCTCCTACAGTTAGGCTAGTGTTTGGCATAGAGAAGGTACTTACTTATTTATCTATTTAATCAATTAGCTAAGTTCCCTGCTGTTTCCCCAACTTCCTATCCTCTCCAGAACAGTTTTCATCTGGTAGTCAGTAGCAGTATTGCCAACAATACTGCTATGTCTTCACATTTTAAAAACATATCACAAGTAAAAACCATTGTATTAGAATATCAATATACCTAAATGTATTCTTAAAGGTTTTCAAAGAGGTGCCTGTTTGTAACAATGGTTGGAAATAAATTGTTTTAAATTGAGGCTTAACATGCATTCATGTAACCACCAACCAGATGCCTTTCCCAGTCAATATCCTCCCCACACTTCTCTAAAAAACAAAAACCACTCTTCTGATTTGTCTCACCATGTATTAGCTGTGCCTGATCTTGACCTTCACATAAGTGAGATCAAACAGTATATATCTTTTTGTGACTGGCTACTTTCATTCGGCATTATGTCTGTGATATTTTTCCGTGCGAACTCTTGTGTCAACTACTAGTTTGCTCTTTTTCATTGCTCTGTAGTATCTCATTGTATGAATATGTCACAGTTTTATTTATCTACTCTACTACTGATGGACATGTGGGTTATTTCTAGACTTGGCCTTGAACATAAAGTTTTGTTTGAGAACCAAACTACAGAGCATAGCATTAGACCTGCTTTTTGTCCTTTCTCTGCCTTCTAATAGGTGATGAATTGATCTTAATATAGGATGTACTTAACTTTACTCATTCAGTTAACAAATATTTATTGAGTACCTGTTATGTTCCAGGTCCTGAATAATTGTCCCTCCCTTCTGGAATCTCACAGTCCACTGAGGAAGACAGACCCTAAACAAGCAATTATAAGTATGCTAAATGTTGTAACAAAGAAATAAAAGATGTTCTAGGTGTTTATAACAGGAAGACCTAATCTGGTACAAGGATTAGAGAGAATCTTCCCACAGAAAGGATATGCTAGCTAAGACCCGAAAGAGAAACAAAAGTACTGTCGGGAAGGAAGACAAGGAACAGCATTGCAGGACGGTACAAGGTCCTGAAATGGTAATGAAGATTGAAAGAAGCCCCATGTAGCTGAATCATAGAGAGGGAAGTAGAAAATGGTAGGAGATGGGGCTGGAAGGGTAGACAGAAGCCATGTCATGAAGGTCCTTATGAGTTATCTGAGCAACGTGAGTCCTCATCCATTAAAGAGTTTTAATCCCATGAACAGACATAACTTTAAATTTTTTTCTTTTGATGTTAACCTTACAAATTCTGAAGTGCACAAATCTTAAGCACAAAGAATTTTTACATACATTTTTACTAACACAACAGCTATTCCATCAGTATAATTCCAGCACCTAGAGCGTCCTCTCCTTCCCAGTCAGGACCCTCTCTAAGGGTAGCCACTATTCTGACTTCTATCACCAGAGGTTACTTTTCCCTGATTTTAAACTAGAATAATAACAAAATTATCCAGTTGTGCACCTTTGGGTCAGACTACTTTGACTCAGCCTAAGATCTGCACAGTTCATCCACGTGTTGCATGTAGCAGTAGCTTGTCTTTTTTATTACTCTGCAGTCTTCCATTTTATGAGTATACCACAATTTCTTTGCCCACTTTGCCCACTTTGTTGATTGACATGAGAATTACTTTTTTTTTTTTTTTTTTTGGTTGTTATAAATAAAATGATTAGGCCAGGCACAGTGGCTCATGTCTGTAATACTAGCATTTTGGGAGGCTGTGGTGGGAGGATCATTTGAGGCCAGGAGTTTAAGACCAGGCTGGGCAACATAGCAAGACTCCATCTCTACCAAAAAAAAAAAAAAAATTATCCTGGTATGGTGGCCTCTGCCTGTAGTCCCAGCTACTGGAGAGTCTGAGGTAGGAGGATCGCTTGAGCCCAGGAGTTTGAGATTGCAGTGAGCTATGATCACACTGCTGCACTCCAGTCTGACCCCATCCCAAGAAAAAAAAAAAAAATTAAGCTAGAACTGCAATAAATAAATAAAACTGTTGTGAAGATTTGTGTTCATGTCTTTTGATTGACATGAACACTCATTTCTGTGGGAGGTAGAATTTTCGAAGATTACTCTGCGTTCAGGGTGGAGGCTGATTTGGAAGAGAGCAGAGGTGGCAGTTCCTCAGGCACCAGCTCTTGGATGTATAGCCTTTTGCAAGTCATCTTAGTAAAGAGAGGACACATTCAGAACAGTTTAAACATCATACAAATCGAAGCGTGGATTAAAAAATGGAAAGCATATTTCCTTTTGGCTTCTATCATTACTGTCGTTTTCATAGTTATTATCATTGTTTACAGCCAGCTGCAGCTTAGAGCTGATAGTAACTGGAAAGACAATATGATATGACAAGTTTTACTGAAACATTTGTGAAGCCCCATTTTCACGATTGCTTCTTGTTGTGCCAAACCCTTGTTAACCTCAATAGGAAAGGCACCAAGTTTTCAAGAGGTCGAAGAAGAGACCCAGAGCCAGCAGAGGAGACATGGGGTTTTATTATGGGCTTACATACAGGGGAGAGAGTCCAGTGGGGGCAGGCTGGGCAGGAAAACCGCAACCACCTACAAACATCATGCAATTTATAGAGCATTTCCATTTACCACCCTCCCACCAATGACCTCCATCTGGCAACCTTAATGTAACCCAAAACTCGGGGCCTCAGTCCCCCATATGGCTGGTGTTCCATGAAATCAGCCAGGGCCTCAGATGTTTATCCTAGATAAGGAAGGAATCTCCAGGTTAGCCACTCCCAAATTACCTAGCTCAGAACACACATTCAGGTGCATCAGCCACACAAGATCATTCTAAGGAGATGTTTAAATTATTGCTCTCAGGTGTGCTTGCCCTACACTCTGTGTGTGTGTGTGTGTGTGTGTGTGTGTGTGCGCGCGTGCGCTCGCGCTGGTGCTGGAGATGCGTGTCTGAAGTGATAGACATATTTCTCTGACCAATATAGAACCTTAGATTCTTAGCAGCATCTCTGAACTATCCTCTCAGGAGCTAAAACAGTATAGATACAGAGACTCCATTCACCAAACTAAAGTTGTTTTGGTTTTGGTTTTGGTTCTGAATTGTGAATTTATTTATGTCTTAAAACTTTAAAATCAGCACATTTTGAATTGGGAAGTTATATCTTAAAACGTTAAAATGAGCACATTCAGTTATATATACATACATAATGAATTGCCATTATGGAAAATAATACAATCAGGTGAAGTTAAGAGTGCTGTTGTAGAAATACCCAAGACTTTCAGCCACAATAAATGTTCAGTCCTTAGAACCATGGGAATTAAGATACAGTGTAGTGGCTGGGTGCAGTGGCTCAGTGGCTCACGCCTATAATCCCAGCACTTTAGGAGGCTGAGGCAGGCGGATCATGAGGTCAGGAGATTGAGACCAGCCTGACTAACACGGTGAAACCCTGTCTCTACTAAAAATACAAAAATTAGCCAGGTGTGGTGGCACGCACCTGTAGTCCCAGCTACTTGGGTGGCTGAGGCAGGAGAATCACTTGAACCCGGGAGGCGGAGGTTGCAGTGAGCCAAGATCACTCTGCTGCACTCAGCCTGGCAACAGACTGAGACTCAGTCTCAAAAAAAAAAAAAAAAAAAGAAGATACAGTGTAGTAATAAGGAGGCAGTAGTCTGATTTCGCCTTACTAAATCAGGCTCTTATCCACTACTACAATTACACTGTCTCTCTTTTCACCCTATTCTGAAAGTGCTGTGCATGTGCATTAAATTAATAAATATTTATTGCACACCTGCAATATGCTAGATACCTTGCAAGGTGTTAGAGATATGAAGGTACAGTCACGGATCAACAGGAATTAGCAGCCTAGTGGAAGAGATAGCTAATTGAACTAGTGATTACCACACTCCAGTTAGACGTGGGCCAAAATTCCAGGGTCCTCTGGTGGCACAGAAGGGCATTTAAATCAGAGCAGGTAACCCTTGAGGTGATTCTTCAAAGATGAGAGTCATGAGCTAGGAATGGTATTCCAGACACTAAGATGAGGCACAAAGGCACAGAGGCAGAAATTAGCCTGGTGCAGGCAAGGAGTCACTAGTAATTTAGTGTGGTTGGAGCAAGAGATGGGCATGTTCAGAGGAACTGGAGAGGAAGCATAGAGGAAAATAATAATAATAATAATTTTAATAGAGAAAAAAACTTTTAAAAAGAGAGACAGAAGCCTAGAGGGGTAGGCAGGAGGCAGAACTGAAGAGGCTTGGTGTTCAGGAAAGGGCTAAGAAGGAAGGATCGAGAAGTAAGAGGCCTGATTAAGCTCACCCTGTTCACAGTGGTACTCCTCATGTGTCCTTAAGCATGTCATTGGGCCTCATTAGTATAACCAGAGAACTAGGGAAAGTTCCCAAACCATGAAACACTGTTCCAGTAGATGTGAAAAGATGGGCTATGAACAATGGTTTCATTACTTTGATAGTTAAGGGAAGACTGAATACTGCATTGGCCTCTTTAAGACTCATCATGACTCTAGCATATTAAAGGTTTCTGAAGTCCTCCAGTAAAAACACCACTTCAGTTTTCTTTAATTCAGTATTTTCCAAATTATGTGGACTGGGAGCCGATTTTCTGTAACAGAATATTAGTACCATGAGACAGAGCCCCATTCTGGCAAACAGTGGACTAGTTCTCAAAGGTACAGTCATCTTTATTTATTCACTGATGAAATTTGTTTAAGTGCAGAACCAAACAACTGGTTCACTAGATTACCGGCGTATCCCTGTAATAAATTTTAGGTGTTTATTTTCCACCGCAATATTTTTTTTATTACATCAACTGTCCTGGGATTTATTTTTTCTTTTCTCATTTTTCATGTCATGCACAGACTTTATTACCTAGTAATAAGTTGCAAGAAATGTGAATTGAGTTGTTTCTAAGCAAATATCAATCATTTATGATTTGTTTAATAGAAATTATAATGAAGAAAATCAGGGTTTTGCTTATGAAGTTATTATAGTCAACATTAGCAAATCTCAAAATTAATAATGTGTCAGTAAATCATTTGCATTGCTAAAGAGATCAAATAAATAAAAACAGGATTGACCTTGTTAAAAATTTGGTATTTTCAACATTTATCTGTCAGAGCCACTGATTTGGAAATTGTTGTAAATTCTTGAAAAATGGAAACTTTTTTCCCTGTAAAAATACCCATCATTTGGCAAACTACAGTGTCATTTTTCTTGAAGAGAATGTAATGATTGATTATCCAGAGTGCTACCATGACAAGGTAAACCAACCAAATAGCTGGAAAATTGTATGTAATCATATAGCATCACAGAGGCTCTGTGTTGAGCACAACCATTAGAATTAAACCATGGCATTCTAATCATTCCCTGCTGGTACTTCCTGTTCATCCCCAAAAGCTTGACCTCCAGTGGATATGCAGAGGTGTTCGCAGTCATCCCTTCCCCTCCAAATGCTAATCAGTACAATTCTCATCAGCTGAAAGCTCTGCAATAAATACAAACCAAACCCAAACCACCGAAGGAGATTTCAAAATGCAAGGTGTCTGTGTCTAACATGCCTCATATATATGACATTCGGAGATTTATTCTGTATATTAACATTATTAATCTAGTTTCTTTTATTAATAGTATTGTCCTGAAAATCCTGAGAGATTATCAACAACTGAGGGAAGGGAAGGATGGGAGATGGACAAAAAGAAAAGAGGAATTCTGATCCTTCTTGAGAGGCTGATAATCTATTCAGAAAGACAGAATACACCTGAGATGACTTGAGAGCAGTTACACAGTATTTGCCCAGTGTGAAAGTACCAGTACACAAATTGAATGCATGAGTCATGGGGGCCAACAGAGTAAAGGAGCAATCCAATTATCCTTGGTTATTAGAGAACTAAATTGAGTCATAAGAAAGGAAGGGGCTACCCAAACCTACCCCAGAGATGGTTATCAGTGGCATGCTTGGGAATAGAACTAGGCCCTTTCTCCCAATAATCAGAGGAATCCTCATGCTCATCTTCCCTGCAATGTTTTAGATTTTAAACAGGCTTTGTTAGGATAGCTGAACTCCAGTCTCCTTTATTAATTGCTGCCCACATGTTGTAGGATATCTTGTGTTCTGAATCAGGATGAGGATTTTAAATTCTTCTTAGCATAGGGACGTGTAGCCAGGCAGAATCAATTCCTGTCACTCACACACAAATACAGAGGAACGGGATTATGGATCAGGGTGAAGCTGCAGTGCTTTAATCTTAAAATCAATACAGAAAAGGAAGTTGAACTTGTGGGGATTCTATAGAGACTATAATTTGGCTTCCTATGAGGTTTGCCTTATAGAATATAGCTGCTCCTTCCTTTTCACCTTCTGATTATTTTACTGGGGTGGGAAAAATGAGAGGAAGGGGAAAGATGACAAGAAACTTCTACCACCAAATCTTCTTGAATAAGCATGCAAGTGTAACTCATAATTCAAGCTAATCCCCCACTGTGTTGAGAAGAGCTATACACCTTTGTTTATTCTTTTAGAAAATAATTAGCCAAAACCCTATACCCCATAATCTGTATTTAAGCATAATAAGAATGCCTTTGATTTCTTCATAGTTCACTGTCAGGACTGGAAAAGTATTTTTTAAGCATACTTTTATGGCTAAGCGTACCATAGCCTATGTAATTTTATATAAATACAAAATCAACAAACTAGTTATTGACCGAAGGATTCCAAGCTGCTCAGCCTGTGATTAATATTTACTCAAGTGTAATTCTTCTTCTTTTGAAAGAGGCATGAACTAATGGTTTAAACAACTCAGTCTTTTCTTAATTAAAGATTTAGAATTTGTTGACTATGCGTCTTTTTCAGATATAACACTGATCTGCTGCACAATGCTTTCAGCGTTTAGCTTTAAGATGGGCTTATTTTTCCTTTCGGATAGTTTTTTTAATTCAGTTTTGAAATATGTCTGCATGTGTTTGGACCCTACGCCTACAGTGGTGACAGCAATATGAAACACTGTAATCTCGTGAGAAAATGCACTGTGGGCAGCAGAACTCTGGTCTGGCTCTGAGGCAGAATGGTATAGTTAGAAGAGCAAAGCCTGGAGCTCCTTCTTTGTTTATTTCATCTTTCTAAGCTTGTTTCCTCATCTTTAAACTGGGGATGATTATAGGATACACCTGATAGGGGTGTTGAGAGGATTAAAGGAAATAAAATATACAAAGTGCTTATCATTGTACTTTGCACTTGTAAGAACCCTATAAATGTTCATGATTATCATGATTATTATGTGAGTCTCAAGTGAGATAACATATGCTGTGTTTGTGAAAACATTCTACAAGCTGTAAAACACAATACAAATGTTAGTTGTTATTCTGAATAGATTGATGGTTTTGAAACTTTTAAAATAAATCATGGAAGGTTTTTTCTTTGTGCTGCCTGTCGTAGGTCCCTAATCTCAAAAAGCCTTGGAGTGATAAATCAGGCTCCAACTGAATATGCATTTTCTGTCTTAAAAGCCAGAGTTATCTTGTGAATGTCAAGAATTCCATGATATCAACTTGAAAATCTCTATTCTGTGTCCTTCCAGAGAAAACACTTGCTCAGGTCTTGGGAAGACCAGCACTGTGTAAGATACTTATTTGGTTGTTGTTTTGAGTTCATATTTCAAAATGTCACATTCTTCCAGGAAAGCTCAGGTACCGTAAATTATGACATACTTGGAGTTGTCCTTCCTTGTCCTACACGTTACTTGACTGCAGAAATCTCATATCCTCTCTTTGTTGTTCATTTCCAGAGCACAATCATTGTGGAGAAGACAGTGCAAGACCTCCTGAACCTGATGCATGACCTGAGTGCATATTCAGATCAATTCCTCAACATGGTGTGCGTGAAGCTCCAGGAGTACAAGGATACCTGCACTGCAGCTTACAGGTAGAGCTTCTGTTAGGGGCTAAGCAAAGTAATGTTGGAGCCTGATGGTGGTTCTGATTGGTGAAATTGCCTCAATAGCCTAATTTCCAAAAGGATCATCTCTGAGTTTGTCAAGAGATGAGAACATGCATCATGGAAATAGTCTCCTAGACCTTTGTATAGTCAGACCAACAGAGAGAATGAAAGTGATGAAGGGACACAGCCACCAGGACTGCCAATGAGTGGCTCAGATTGTGTCAGCCTTGATGTTCATGAAAACCTAGAATGATAAGATCATGTTCCTCAAGGAAATTCCAGATCTTGGTTAGTCTATCTTGCGGTTAAAAAGATCCTTAAAGTAGAGCAATTTGAAACTCTCAATAATCTTTAATAGTGTTTCTTTTTATTTAAAAATATATTCTTCCTGATGTTTAATTTGTAGCATTCCTACTGTCACAAAAGAACAGTTACCCCTGTTTTCAGCATGAGTAGCAATGAAAAACCATTGTTATGAACTTGAAAGCCATCAGTTATCCCTCGATTTCCTTCCCTAGGTTCAAAAAAATCTCTCTGGGCTCGTGGAAAAGATCATAGCAATTCTCTAAGAAAGCTAATAATGGGAACAAATTATGGTCTGGTTCACAAGACATGAAACAATTAGGGAAGAAAAGAATGTATAAAAAAATACTAAATTATATGTGATATATAATGAAGGATAGATAGGTAAAGTGCAGTACATAATCAGGTGCTACTTGTACAGTATAGACTGTGAGGGCAGAAGGAACAGAACACAAGAAAGAGAAAGGGTTGTAGTCGGGAATGGTTTTGCAGGTGAGGTATGTGCTGGACTGATGAAATTTACGGAGGTGGAGAGAATACATAAAGGCAGGGATGGAGGAAGCAATAAGACAGTTGCCCCCTATTTTATTTTATTTATTTATTTATTCATTTATTTTTTGAGAAGGAGTCTCGCTCTGTTGCCAGGCTGGAATGCAGTGGTGCAATCTCGGCTCACTGCAACCTCTGCCTCCCGGGTTCAAGCGATTCTCCTGCCTCATCTCCCTGAGTAGCTGGAACTACAGGTGCACACCACCTTGTCTGGCTATTTTTGTATTTTTAGTAGAGATGGGGTTTCACCATGTTGGCCAGGCTGGTCTCGAACTCCTAACCTCATGATCCACCCACCTCGGCCTCCCAAAGTGCTGGGATTACAGGCGTGAGCCACCACACCTGGCCCAGTTGCCCACTATTTAAAGGGGACAATGAGGAGGTAGTTTGACTGGAACAGAGTTCCTAGGAGAATCTAGTAGGAGATAATGTTGAATAGGAAGATTAAGACCAACTAAATGCTCCTCATCACTGGCCATCAGAGAAATGCAGTTAGAATGGCCATCATTAAAAAAGCAGGAAACAACAGGTGCTGGAGAGGATGTGGAGAAATAGGAACACTTTTACACTGTTGGTGGGACTGTAAACTAGTTCAACCATTGTGGAAGTCAGTGTGGCAATTCCTCAGGGATCTAGAACTAGAAATACCATTTGACCCAGCCATCCCATTACTGGGTATATACCCAAAGGACTATAAATCATGCTGCTATAAAGACACATGCACACGTATGTTTATTGCGGCACTATTCACAATAGCAAAGAGTTGGAACCAACCCAAATGTCCAACAACGATAGACTGGATTAAGAAAATGTGGCACATATACACCATGGAATACTATGCAGCCATAAAAAATGATGAGTTCGTGTCCTTTGTAGGGACATGGATGAAACTGGAAAACATCATTCTCAGTAAACTATCGCAAGGACAAAAAACCAAACACCGCATGTTCTCACTCATAGGTGGGAATTGAACAATGAGAACTCATGGACACAGGAAGGGGAACATCACACTCCGGGGACTGTTGTGGGGTGGGGGGAGGGGGGAGGGACAGCATTAGGAGATACACCTAATGCTAAATGACGAGTTAATGGGTGCAGCACACCAACATGGCACATGGATACATATGTAACAAACCTGCACATTGTGCACATGTACCCTAAAACCCTAAAGTATAATAAAAAAAAAAAAAAAAAAAAAAAGAGTTAATAATAATCCTCCTGCATAGAGTTGTGAGGATTAAATGTCTTCATGCATGGGGAACATTTAAAATGTATATTTCAACAGAATAGTTAGTAGACACTGGAGACTCCAATGGGTTGGGGAGTGGTTAGGGATGAAATACTATCTACTGGGCAGGGTCCAATGTACACTGTTCAGGTGATGGGTACACTCAAAGCTCAGACTTCACCACTATGCAGTTTGTCCATGTAACAACTGTGCTTGTACCCCAAGTCTATAAAAGTGAGAAATAAGATGTGTATTTCCAGAAAAAAAAAAAAAAAAAGACCAACTAAAAAGGGGTCATAAAAAAACAAGATTCTGAAAATGTAGATGTTGGATAGCAGATAGGGAATCATTATAAGTGAGCAAGGAAGCAGTGTTTACGGAAGATTAATTTGGCAGAGGAATACAACATAGATTAATGCTTAACTTTCCTCATTCCAGCAACAAAAATTATCCACACTTACATGGACAAATTAAACAACAACCATCTCATTGAGATGCAGTCCCAATAACCTTTTATGTTCAATAATTATTTATCAAAACTTATATTTAGGTTAAAATCATACATATAATTAACAATTATGTCAATTGGTTGTGTACTAAATAATAATTATAATGGCAGTTCAAACAAAAGAAAGTTAAAATTTAGTCTTGTGGTAACAGAAAATTTAAAGTTTTGGGATTTTAATTTATACAGATAGTCTTTTGTAAAAAGCTACAATGGAATAATAAAATAATTTCAAGCATAAAAATATATTTCATTAGGATAAATTCCAGTGAGGAAATGAAATAGAAATAATAATTCAAAGAGAAAAAGGAAAAGCAAAAAATATCCAGCCGTTAAAGAAGAGCTTGTTCATATGTATTTTAAATGTATAATGGAGGGTATCAAATCCCTATGGCATTGAGATTCCATTGGATACTTTTTTAAAATCTTTAATTGACAAATAATGATTATATAATGAGCACAATTGGATGTTCTGATATATGAATACATTATGAAATGATTACATTCAATCTGATTCACATATCCATTACCTCTCATACTTGTCTTTGTGCTGCAAACATTTAAAATCTACTCTCGGCATTTTGAAATATATATTACATTATTATTAATTACAGTCACCATGATGTTCAATCAGTCTCAAAATGGCATTCCTTCTAACTGAAACTTTGTATGGTTTGAGCAACATCACCCCACCTCACCCCACACCCACCCCAATCCCCCAGCCCCCAGCCTCTGGCAACCGCTGTTCTACCCTCTACTTCTATAAGTTCAACTTTTTTAGAGTCCCCATATAAGTGAAATCATGCAGTATTTGTCTTTCTGTGCCTGGCCATTGGATACATTTAAAATAGTGATTTTTAACAGTGTCAATCTTTAGGATATGCCAAAATTTATATCTTTTGCATGCTAAAAAAAATTAAATGTCAACTTAAAAAGGGAAGGAGAATATAGTTTTTCAAAATTATTTTAAGGGATACACCAATAACAATTGTAAAAGCCACTATTCTAGGTTAATTGCCTGAGATTGGAATTTCTGGGCCATAGAGTCTTGGATTTTCAGTTTTACAAAACCAGACTCCAAAGTGGTAGTACCAACGTCTTATCTACCAAAAGAGAATGGAATAAAATATTTTAACTATTAAAACTTAGGCCTGGTACAGTGGCTCACGCCTATAATCCCAGCACTTTGGGAGGCCGAGGCGGGCAGATCACCTGAGGTCAAGAGTTTGAGACCAGCCTGGCCAACATGGTGAAAGCCCATCTCTACCAAAAGTACAAAAATTAGCCAGGTGTGGTGGTGCACGCCTATAATCCCAGCTATTTGGGAGGCTGAGGCAGGAGAATTGCTTGAACCTGGGAGGTGGAGGTTGCAGTGAGTCGAGATCGCACCCCTGCACTCCAGACTGGATGACAGAGTGAGACTCTGTCTCAAAAAATAAGAAATAAAAATAAAACTTAAATATTAAAACGTTCAAAATTTTTAAAATAATTGCATTTTAATAATATTACATTTTAAATTTATGTTTAACCTCCATTAAATTTAGAGCTTTTTTTTTAAGTAGGGCATGCCCTCTTTTTCTAGTAAGTTATCTGATTATGGGCACCCAATAACTTTCTCACAAATAATAATGTTGATAAATAGTAATTACAGTGGAGATGTTGCATAACCTGACCACAATAAGGTCAAGTTGTCTCTAGAATGTAAATCCCACTGATGGCCGTTTATATTGTATTATTGATGTTGTTGTCTTGAAAGACATGTTTTAAGTTCTTGTAGCTTGGCACCATATTCATCATGGGTGATTTTTTTTCCCAATCATTTATGTTCCTGCCTCTCAAGATGTCAAGTGGCTGAAAGCCACTGCATCTGCAAAGCAGACTGATCGCTGTTGAATAGTTTTCATCTGGAAGTTTTCTCTTAGTTTGAAGTGATACTCTCCTGTCCATTGGACATAGTTCTTTTCTCTGGTAACAAATCAGTTTAATCCTTTTATGAACGCCCTTCAAATATATGAAGATAGCTATCATAGTCCATTTAGTCTTGTTTTCCCTCCTTAAACTGAACATTCCCAGTTTCTGGTATGCCCTGGTCTATGAACTATCCCAGTCATCTTTCTCCATTACCCATTAGCTTGACAGTGTCCATCTTAAAAAGGAGTGCCCTAGAGTATACCCAGTGTTCCAGATGTACTCTTTTTTTTTTTGAGACAGAGTCTGTTGCCCGAGCTGGAGTGCAGTGGCGCAATCTTGGCTCACTGCAGCCTCTGCCTCCCGGGTTCAAGTGATTCTCTTGCCTTAGCCTCCTGAGTAGCTGGGACTACAGGCACA
This sequence comes from Symphalangus syndactylus, assembly GCF_028878055.3. Classification (NCBI taxonomy): domain Eukaryota; kingdom Metazoa; phylum Chordata; class Mammalia; order Primates; family Hylobatidae; genus Symphalangus; species Symphalangus syndactylus. The sequence continues at coordinate 123,865,142 of NC_072428.2, forward strand.
AGCCACCATGCCCAACTCTCTATTTATTTATTTAGTAGAGATGGAGTTTCACCATGTTGGCCAGGCTGGTCTCGATCGAATTCCTGGCCTCAAGCGATTCTCCCACTGCCTCAGCCTCACCAAGTGTCCAGATGCACTCTGGGTGTTGAGCAGCACCATCACTTTCCTTGTTCAGGACCCAGTGCTGGACACAATGCTTCTTAGTGTGTCCTATCCTTGCATTTGTCAGGTATTTACTGAGCAGTTACCAAGATGCTGTGTGGGTGTGTGGGGATAAAGAAATTAATCAGTCAAGATTCTGCCTTTCATGTGCTCATATTCTTGGTGAAGAATAGAAAGGGAAATATGGGACAAAGAAATAGAAAGTGTATATCCACAGCATTAATTCATGACAGAAAATATGGCAAGATAGGTAAAAATGCCTTGCTGTGGGAGGAAGAAATTACAAAGGAGGACAGGGAAGGCTTAGTGAAGGATATGAACTAGGCTTTGTGAAGAATGTAGAGGAATTAGACAGAGGCTTGAAGAAGGGCACAAACAAGTGATAAATGTCTGGGATGGGGAAAGGAAGGCTTGGGTCAGACTGGAGGATCGCGAATGTCAGACTCAAGGAACTTTGCCTTTTTAAATTAGGTAGCGAGGAGCCACTGAGTGGGTGTTAAGCATGGAGTGCCACGTGGATACCTGTGCTTTAGGGAAATTTTTCTGAGTTTTGTGTAAGATGGATTTGAAAAGCAAGAGTATAGAGATAGAGGGGAGAGATACATTAAGTGCCTGAATTAGGGAACAGGGAAGGAAAATAGAGAGGAAGGAACAGATTAAGAGATGGTAAAGAGGTAAACTTGATAAGACTTGGCCACTGATTGGCTATAGAAGAAGAAATACTGATTGAAATTAGTATTATCTTTTCTATGCTATATTTGTGGTGATTTTTGTAAAACACAAATTCAGGATCTCACATTTACCCATTAAATTTAATGTTATTTATTTATTTAGAGAGATTCTCACTCTGTCACCCAGGCTGGAGTGCAGTGGCACGATCTCAGCTCACTGCAGCCTCTGCCTCCCAGATTCACATGATTCTCCTGCCTCAGCCTCCTGAATAGCTGGGATTACAGGTGCCCACCAACACACCCGGCTAATTTTTGCAGTTTTAATAGAGACGGGGTTTCACCATGTTGGCCAGGCTGGTCTCAAACTCCTGACTTCAGGTGATCCACCCACCTCGGCTTCCCAAAGTCCTGGGATTACAGGCAGGAGCCACCATGCCTGGCCAAATTTAATGTTATTTTTAAGTCACCATTTCAGCCTATTGAGATATTTTTGAATCTTCATTCTGTCATCAAAAAATCTTAGCTATTCCTGTAAGTTCCTTGTCTTCCTTGATTACATAAGCAATCTTTTTTTTATGCATGTCATTGAAAAAATGTCCAATAGCACAGGATTAAGTTGAGAATTTGGGAGCTATACCTCCTGACACTTCCTTGTATGTTGACATCTGTATATTACTTAGTGCCTCAGGAGTTTGTATGTTTTTCTAACTAGGAACCTGGGCTTTAGCTCAAGAGCAGGCCCTACAGCTTAAGTTTAAATGCCAGCTTTTCTACCTACTACTTATATGACCCTGAAAAGCTCCTCAGCCTCTCTGCCTTGATTTCCTCATCTGCAAAAAGGTAATAATAGTCCTTTCCTTAAAGGGTTATCTCAAAAAATGTCCATTTTTTATAACTGGTTTTAGCGAAGTGATATGCTCCCCCCAAAATGATTTGCTGCTATTTTGATAATGGTAATAATGGTAATGACAGTGATTGCCTTTACCAGTTCCCATGACAGTATTCCACATATTTCATAATCTGCCCTATAAAAGATTGATCAGATTTCTTGCTGGTGTCTTCCCAGCCTGATTCTTTTAATGCAGCCAGCCCTTCCTCATGTCCACCCAAGATGGGCATGCAGGCCTGTTATGGACAATACTAGATATTTGTTCAAGAATCCTCCCATCCCTTTACTGTTAGGACCCACTTCTCCCAACTGAACCATTCCTTAAGAACTCTCTTCTTGGGCAGCTTTCAAATTACCTTTGGAAACAAGATCAAGATAACCAAGAGCCAAATTTACCACCACCCTCAGTCAGTTAGGAAAGGATCATGTGACCTATTCTTTGTGAGATCCTCCTAGCCTCTAGTGAGTACCACTTTCTAATTATTCATGAACTATGTTTTAATTGTCTGTTCAGAATTTTGCCTACAATTCCAAATTCACCCCATTTCTGTAATTTACATTGCTTTTCTTTTATGAACATCAGGGATTTGCTCCCAGGCATTTTTTCCTGTGTGTCAGGATACCTTCAAAATGATCAGCAGTGGTTCTGTGATTCCATGCTTTGAATTATTTCGGCATCACAAGATCCTTCCCTAAATTTGTTAAACCTTTCAGGAATTTTTTGATCTCAATAACCATTAACAAACACAGTGGATCACTGCATCTTTAAAACAATTCATTCACTTGGTTTCTAGAATTCCATTTATTCAACAAATGTTTATTGACTGCTTGTACAAGAGTTTGTAGATATAGCAGTGAACTAAACATTAAATATCTGCTTTCATGGGGTTTATGTTCTGTTGTGGATGGGAGAGGGGAGATAGACAATAAATGAATGTAATACATAAATATAAAGAATTTTAGGGCCGGGCGCAGTGGCTCACACCTGTAATTCCAGCACTTCGGGAGGCCGAGGTGGGCGGATCATGAGGTCAAGAAATTGAGACCATCCTGGCCAACATGGTGAAACCCCGTCTCTACTAAAAATGAAAAAAAATTAGCCGGGTGTGGTGGCGGGTGCCTGTAGTTCCAGCTACTCAGGAGGCTGAGGCAGGAGAATCGCTTGAACCCGGGAGGCAGAGGTTGCAGTGAGCCAAGATTGCGTCACTGCACTCCAGCCTGGCGACAGAATGAGACTCTGTCTCAAAAAACAAAACAAAACAAAACAAAAAAAGAATTTTCGAAGATAGTAAGTACTGTGGAGAAAAGAAATGGAGTAAAGTAGATAGACTCAGGAGTGTGAGAGGAGCAGTTGTAGTTTTAAATAGGATGCCCCAGGGAGGCTCTGTTGAGTTGAGCTTAGAGGAAAGGCTCCAGGGAGTTGAAAGAGTTTGACCAGCCACCTGGGAAGAGTGTGCTGGCGTAGGGCAAAGGCCAGGAGGCAGGACTCTTCGGGACACTTTTAAGGAACAGCACGGAGGCCAGCATGGTTGGAGTAAAGTGAGTGAGAGGAGGAAGGGTATTGAAGGATCACCAAGAGGGAATGGAGGTCCTAGTAGGCCACTCTAGGGGTGCTGAGTACTACTCTGAGTAAAATGGGAAGCCGTTATAAGGATTGTGCCTAGAAGCAGCATGATCTTACATATATTTTGAATTTTAAGTATTGACAATAGGCTTTAGGGAGAAAAGGATGGAAGCAGTGAGACCACCTAAAGGCCAGAGTGGTAACCCAGGTGAGAAATGAAGACTCTTTGCACTGTTGGTAGCAGCAGAGATGGCGGGAACTGGGTGAACTCTGAATGTATTTGAAGGACCAGCCAGCTGAATTCCCTGCCAGATTGAAGATAGGGTGTGAGAGAAAGAAAGGTGTCAAAAATAACTCTCGGTATTTTATATTTGAGCAGTGAAAAGATGGATGGAGTTGCCAGCTATTGTGACGGAGGATGCTGCAGGTCTAGGCAAGCAGATCAGGGCTTAAATTTGGAGTGTCTCTTAGCCATGTGGGGGAGGGAGTTGGACATACGCATCAAAACAAGAGAGGTCTGGCCTGGAGATAGATATTTGGCAGCCGTCAACATATAAATAGTATAGCTAAATGGAATTTAAAATTATGGGACTAGATGAAATCTTCATAGGAGGGAGTATACTTATGGCAAAGAAGAGGACCGTGGACTTTATGAAGTTTGCAAGATGACGAGAAACCATCAAAGGACATTGACAAGCAGCAGTGAGTGAAGGAGGAGGAAAATCTAGAAAATGTAGTGTTGTAGTGTTGCCAGCATTAGAACTCAGCACGGACTGAGTGATAAATGTAGCACGGACTGAATGATAAATGTAAATGTTTTTGTGGAGTAGTAGGGATGAAAACTGGACTGGCGTGGCCTTAAAAAAGAGACTGGAAGTAGAGGAAGGGTAAATAGAGGCAAAACTTTTACACTGAGTTTTGCGGCAAAGACGAACAGAGAAATGGCATAGTGGCTGGAGAAATGAGGTCACGGGAAGGTTTTTTTGTTTTATGTGTTTCTTAAATAGAAGAAATAAGTACATATTTGTATTTGGAAAAAAGGACTTGGGAAGAAGGGAAATTTGGTGATGTAAGAGAGAAAGGGGAAAATCCCTGAAATTATGTTTTTGGCCAGGGAAGTAGCGGTGGAGGAGGGGTGCACAACTGGAGTGATTGGTTTAGGCAGGAACATGGATAGTTTTGCCCGCGCTGTCTGTCCGTTCTATAGGAATTGTGTTGTTTCTCTGTCATTCATATTTTACTGCTTTATCCAAACAGCAAAACTCTATCTCCCTTGGACTACTACTTCTGGAACATGGCCATTGCGCTGGTTTTTGACATATTCTGGTCATCAGGAGCATTTTGATTCCTTCCCGTAAGAAACTCTACTGCTGTGGCACCTCTCCTAGCCACAGTCTCTGAAATGGTGTCCACCTGTTGGTGCCCGCTGTCACATCTCAGGGGATTATCTGGGAGGGATCTACCATAGTTGCTGAATGATGGACCTAGGTTAAATTTTTCTCAGGATTGGGAAAAGTATTCTGTGAGGCTTTGAAAGGGAATAAATAGAAAATCATCTTTCTGGTTGTTATACAACAATGCACACTCAAAGGCACAACACATGCCCCCACGGTGCTGTTGTTGCTGGTTAATCAGCGTATTGAGGTTTCTAGAGAAAGTGTTTTCTTATTGTATGACTCTGAAGATGCAAAGTGTCCTTACTTCCTCTCTTCCCATTTATTGCCCTCCCCCAGATTGGCACCTGCTGAGGAGTAATTAGGGCAGTCCTAATTTGGACGGCCAAATCCTGATTACAGTGAGGGGAAAAACAGGAAATGTTCTAGTTTTGCTGCCAGCAAATGACTGACTTAAATAGAAAGCCATATACAATTCAAATGATCCAAAATGGTATAACACTGGGGAAGGAGGAAGGGAGCAGGAAGACATTGCAATCTGATTTTCTTCCATGTGATCCTCAGCAGATCTCCTTCAGAGAAATCATCAAATCTAGAAGCTCACAATGCCCTCTGCTGAGGGTTGGCTTGTTTTCCAAGCTTCCCATGAAAACCCGGGCAGCTTCTGGGAGCTTAGAGATCTGAGGAAAGGTGAAAAACATATCACCTTTCCATGAGTACCTCACTCAAGAGACAGACTGTGCCTTAGGTAATGTCAGGTTACATGCTTTGGATAAAGAGGGGTTTCCTAAAAAGGGAAATGAGGGCTAGAAGTCTTTTTTCCTAATTATCCACACCCCTTGGGGCTTAAAGGGAAACTCAGCTGTGAATTCTGCACTGCTCCACATTAGGAATCAGGCACTTGGCCCATGAGTCGCTGACTTCCAAGCAGAGTGCTTCCCTCCCCTTGCCTGTCCTCTGTCCTGAGATCCAACCAGCAACTCATGTGTCCCAAAATAATAATTTAAAGATTGGAAATCACAGTTTTTGGAAGTTTCTCTCTGTTCCAATTTAGCATCAGTTCATTAATCAATTTTTTTCCTTGGAGGTGGGGGATAAGGGGGCTCTCTGCCTTGTGTTGGGCCTGGCAGAGAATACAAATAAAACCTCTTCCCTAGTGTTAGAGGCTCAGTTGGTTTGAGTTGATTTAAGACACAAGCATGTTACTTTTAGCAGACCCCTTTCACAACTTCAGAGAGGAGCTAGAACTCATGTTGGACATGAAGAAAGAGTGAGAGGAGGAGAAGCCTGCACTCGCGGAGGCAGACATCAGAGCTGGCACTGGGCTAGGCAGCTTGTTGACCCTTGGTTTGCTCATTGAGGAAATTTCTGCCAGACTGAACAGGATGAGCAAGCAGTGGAGCAGCATGGATGACCATGGTGCATGGGAGAAAGGTTGAGAAATCACAGTGATTAGAGTGGACAGTGTAGTTGGGTAGAAATGGGAAGGAAAGGGGAAATTTCCTGTATTAGGTAAAAGAGTGCTATCATAGGTCTTGGTAAGAAGGAGGACATGATCAAAGTGGTGTTTTATGATCTCACTGACTCCACTGTGCTAAATAGCAGAGACTAGACACTAGGGGCTCTGGTGGCTTCTGAAGCCCTTCAGGTTTCCTGTGTAGCCAGAGGCCAGGGTCCTATAGGAATGAGACTCCTTGAGCTGGCCTTGGAGCTTTTGCCAACCTAACTTAACTTTGAACCTCAGAGCGAGAGACAGGACTAGCTGGATTTCTTGTCCCACTAAGAATCCCTAAGCCTTGCTGGGAAGGTGACCGCATCCACCTTTAAACACGGGGCTTGCATCTTAGCTCACACCCGACCAATCAGGTAGTAAAGAGAGCACACTAAAATGCTAATTAGGCAAAAACAGGAGGTAAAGAAATAGCCAATCATCTATCGCCTGAGAGCACAGCAGGAGGGACAATGATCAGGATATAAACCCAGGCATTCGAGCCGGCAATGGCTACCCTCTTTGGGTCCCCTCCCTTTGTATGGGAGCTCTGTTTTCACTCTATTAAATCTTGGAACTGCACTCTTCTGCTCTGTGTTTGTTACGGCTGGAGCTGAGCTTTCGCTTGCCGTCCACTGCTGCTGTTTGCCACCATTGCAGACCCGCCGCTGACTTCCATCCCTCTGGATCCGGCAGGGTGTCTGCTGTGTTCCTGATCCACCAAGGCGCCCATTGCCGCCCCCGATGGGGCTAAAGGCTTGCCATTGTTCCTGCATGGCTAAGTGTCCGGGTTTGTCCTAATCGAGCTGAACACTAGTCACTGGGTTCCACGGTTCTCTTCTGTGACCCACGACTTCTAATAGAGCTATAACACAACTATAACACTCAATGCACAGCCGAAGATTCCATTCCTTGGAATCTGTGAGGCCAAGAACCCCAGGTCAGAGAACACGAGGCTTGCCACCACCTTGGAAGCGGCCAGCCACCATCTTGGGAGCTCTGGGAGCAAGGACCCCCTGGTAATAAGAACAGCCAAGGGCGTATACCAGGGAAACCCTCTGCAAGCTCCAGCTTGTGATCTGTCTCTTGAAGCTATGTTGTCTCCTAACACTGATATATATTCATTTCTATTAAACATTAAATAAGGGCCGGGCGCGGTGGCTCACGCTTGTAATCCCAGCACTTTGGGAGGCCGAGGCGGGCGGATCACGAGGTCAGGAGATCGACACCATGGTGAAACCCCGTCTCTACTGAAAATACAAAAAAATTAGCCAGGTGTGGTGGCGGGCGCCTGTAGTCCCAGCTACTCGGAGAGGCTGAGGCAGGAGAATGGCGTGAACCCGGGAGGCGGAGCTTGCAGTGAACCGAGATTGCGCCACTGCACTCCAGCCTGGGCGACAGAGCGAGACTCCGTCTCCAAAAAAAAAAATAAATAAATAAAAAGTACAAAAAACATTATAAAATATACACAATATCTGTTTCATAGAGGGCATTCAGCAAGTGAGCTTTTATTGTGTGCTCCTATAATTTATTATGCATAACTTTGTGCTGGTATTTATTCCATTGTATTGTAATTTAGACTTTGAAAATATATTATTTCATTAGTTATTGGTTTAGCCGTGTTTCTTTAAAAAAAACATTGTTTTTCAATTGTAGCTTCACATCAAGGTTATTTGGGGAAACTTCAAAACACACATCCTGGGTTTTCCATACTAGATCCACTGAGAGTTGGGCCTGGGCAAGTTTAGTTTAAAAATATCCTCAAAGTGAATCTCATGTGTTACTGGTTAGAAATCACTGGTCTGGCCAGGCACGGTGGCTCACACCTGTAATCTCAGCACTTTGGGTGGCCGAGGTGAGTGGATCACCTGAGGTCAGGAGTTCAAGACCAGCCTGGCCAACATGGTAAAACCCCGTCTCTACTAAATATACAAAAATTAGCTGGGCATGGTGGCAGGTGCCTATAATCCCATCTAGTCAGGAGGCTGAGGCAGGAGAATCGCTTGAACCTGGGAGGCAGAGGTTGCAGGGAGGACTCAGTCTGGAGAGAGAGAGAGAGAGAGAAGAAGGAGGAGGAGGAAGAGGAGGAGGAGGAGAAGGAGAGAGAAAGAAGGAAGGGAAGGAGGGAGGGAGGGAGAAATCACTACTCTGAACTCTTAGCTTCCGAAAGTTATGATGTCATTTTCCACACACCTGTCTGTAGTGTCTTGCATGGTGTCTCTGTATAGGCCTTGCACTCTTATTTTTTGATCAAGTGAATCCCTTCACTCATCCTTTCCAGTGCATATCAGTTGCCCTTCTGGCCAAATACAGATGCTGCCCACCTAACCAGTTGTCCTACAAATTCTGTAGCAAGCAGCCAGTCCTCATTTCTCCGACCCAGCTCACTCTACCATAATCAGATAGGAGTCTGTTGAAGTGACCTTGACACAAAGTAACAAGGACCTAGACTGGAAAGAAAATAAATACTCAGTAAAGTATTAATACATAGTCTCTGTGCAAGGGACTTTATAGTCATAGCTCATCTAGTCAGTCACAACAATTCTGTTAAATTAGATTCTCTCTGCCTTTCAGATGAGGAAACAGAGGTTCAGAAAAGTTAATAACGTGGCAAAGGCCACAGAGCATAAAGTGGTAGTGCACGTGTGAAAAGCACTGGCTCTATCTCAGTCTTCAGCCCAAAGGAGAGGCAATGGAATTAAACAGGAAATAGGAAACCTGAAAAATGCTTCACATGCTTTAGAGAGACAGTGTAATAACTAGGAAAATAGACTGCAGAACAGCGGGTCTGGGTTCATTTCAGGTTCTACCTTGCCAGTTGGCTGACCACCATCAAGTTCCCAGCCTTCTGTGTCTCTGTATTTCACCTATCAAATGAAAGTAATAATAGTACCTACCACACAGGGTGGTTGTGAGGATTAAAAGTTAATATATGCCAAATGCTCAGAAGAATGCATAGCTCATGGAAAAGGCTAAATTGTCAGCCAATACAATTATTTATTGTTGCTGCAATTGGTGTTTTGTATTATTGACTTTTAAATTAATTCATTGACGATATTATTGATATTCAATAATAAGACAGTACAAGAAAGTTTTTTTAATTTTTTTATTATCATACTTTAAGTTCTGGGCTACATGTTCAGAACATGCAAGTTTGTTACATCAGTATACACGTGCCGTGGTGGTTTGCTGCACCCATCATACTGTCGTCTACATTAGGTATTTCTCCTAATGCTATCCCTCCCCTAGCCCCCCAGCCCCCGACAGGCCCTGGTATGTGATGTTCCCCTCCATGTGTTCTCATTGTTCAACTCCCACTTATGAGTGAGAACATGCGGTGTGTGGTTCAGAAAGATATTTTTATGTCGTTTGTTATTTTCCTGGTGTTTTGTGCTTCAGTTATATCATTCATTCCTTCAATCTGTTACTCATTCAAAAATCATTTATTAAGCACTTCTAGGAGCCAGTGTTATTCTAGGGCTAAAGGTGAAGAAGTGAATTGACTAGGTAAAGTCCTTGCTTTCATGGATTTTACACCTTAATGGAGGTAGCTAGATAATAATCAAGTGGAAATAAATAATAAATTTCTCATTAATAAGGATGATGTGATTGAAAAAGAACAGGTTCAAGTGAGGAGAGTAGGTTCAGGGAAGATATCGCAGAGGATGTGGCGTTTGAGCTCAGTTCTGAAGGATGAGAAGGAGCCACGTGGAAATGTGGGAAAGAGCACTCCAGGTGGAGAAAAGGGCAAGTCCGAAGATGGGAACTAGCTTGAATTCAGGTTATTAGTGAGCAAAGAGAATGAATACTGAGTGACATTAGACAGGTAGAGGGGTCGGATCATTTGGGTCATTTCTGGCTGCACATGAGAATCACATGGGAGCTTAAAACATATCCAGACTGAGCCCCACTTCAGTCTGTGACATTGGTGTATTTTTAAAATGCTTCCCAGGTGTTTTCATGTGCAGTCAGGACTGAGAACCACTGATAAAGGATCTTGAGGCTAGAGAATTTGAATTTTATTCTCAGTTCAATGGGAAGACATGCAAGGTTTAAATAGGGAATCATCTGATCTGAGATCTGCTTATAAAGATCTTAATTATATTCAAACATAGACTATATTTAAATTTGCTTTATTATAAGAAAAATCTGAACATTGACAGTTGAGACAGATTTTTTTTTTTTTTTTTTTTTTTTTTTGAGGAGTTTTGCTCTTGTTGCCCAGGCTGGAATGCAATAGTGTGACCTTGGCTCTCTGCAACTCTGCCTCCCAGGTTCAAGCAATTCTGCTGCCTCAGCCTCCCAAGTAACTGGGATCACAGGCATGTGCCACCACACTCAGCTGATTTTGTATTTTTAGTAGAGACAAGGTTTCACCACATTGGCCAGGCTGGTCTCAAACTCCTGACCTCAGGTGATCCACCCATCTCGGCCTCCCAAAGTGCTGCAATTACAGGCGTGAACCACTGCACGCAGCTGAGACAGATTTTATATGAATTCTTTGTCCACTACCTGTGTTACAGTATAATTTTTTTCTTCTTGATCTTTTAAGTATCAAACAGTTATGATCCTTCATATGAGAACTTGTCTATTTAAAGGTTGTTAGTAAATTATCCCCAAGAGTTACCTTCTGTAAACCGTCATTCCAAAGCCTTTTTCCCTTGGTCCTCTTGAATGGTTTCTGTTTTCCATGGGCCTTCTCCAGAGTTATGAGAAGTTGTCATTCTCAGGTAGACATATACACTATCATAAAGCTCTCTGACCAGCATTGAGTATGGTGTCAAAGATGTTCTGATGTTTCTTTCCTCTTTTCCTATGTATCTTGCTCCATCTTAACTGACTTTTTGGTTTTGGTTTTGTGTTTGTTTTGTTTTATTTGGCAGCATAATACTATTATCTTTGCATCCCTAATTGTCGTTATCACTTGTGTTGCTGGACATTTCACTGCGGTTTCGTCTGCTGCAGGTCCAGTCATTCACAGTCTAAATTGGACGACAGCACTTTAATTTGGACCAGCCTTGTCCAAGGTTCATTTGTTGAGCTTGGCTCCTAGTTTTTGAAGTATCTTGAAAGATTCAGTCTGGGAAAGTAAACATCCTGCCCTGGCTGTCACCAAACAGTTGAATCCAATTAGCCCCACCTGCCCCTGGTTGTTTACTTAATGAAAGACTCAGCACCCCAGCTGTGTCCAGGGACCATGCACACTCGCACTTCCCAACTGTTCCAGAGAGGAAGCGGTACACATCAGAGCCAGGCGACACCAGCAGATGTTTTCTGAATGAAATTCACTCAGCCGTATCTCGAGGGTGGACCTTTCTCTTGGCAGCCTCATCACCTATACCAAAAGGCACACCTATTTTCCTCTTCCTCTTGGGAACAGATACAAATAGTTACACAGATGGCTATGTCTGTGGCCCATTGAGCTGTGAATTAATGAGTACATTACGGTTCTGGTAGGGATGATTAACCTTGCTTCTCCTATGGAATAATTGTTGGAGATGTAGCTCTCCTTTTTTGAGGCTATTTGGATATGTCCTGGAATTCTGTAACCCACATGATCTGGTTTATCAGAAAATCAAAAACAAATAAATGCAATTAGTCAGGGTGGACTTGCCACTTGAGTAAAAAATTTTCTTTAGGGTAATTGTTTATTGCTGATCAATGCCAGTATTTCAAATTAGAATATTTGGGATTACTTTTGGGATTGATGTTCATTCCAATATGTACTAACATATTTATTGTTGAGGGCAGTATGTTAGTAGCATTTTCATTCATTTGGATGACTGGTTTTTAATAAAATGGGATCAATGCATATTAGAGATAATATAATCTTGAATAACTGAATTAATCCAGTCCTTTAAAAATATGTAAGTAAATAATGTGGGTACCTTTAATGTCATCCAACCTAACCTAATTTTTTTATTTCAGTTAATGCTAAAATGGAAAATTCTAGCCCTTCCAAATGTACGATACCATCTCACACCTACAGATCCAACTATTTCCTGAACCTGAGGGCAGATATGGGCTAGCATGGATGGGCTCAAAGACGTAGATGCTGACAAAATGAGTTGGGCTTGGGCTTCTCACTCTGAGGAACAGAATTTGACCTATAGTGTGGGTCTAAGAGGAATTGAGCCACACAGCCAAGATTCTTTCTAGATATGAATGGTGAAATTGAAATTTTATATAATTTCCGCATGTCACAAAATATTGTTCTTTTAGTTTTTAAAAAACCATTTTAAAATGTCAACACCATTGTTAGCTTACAGGACATACAAAGACAACTGATGACTAGGTTTGGCCCACAGGTCATGGTTTGCCCACCCCATTGCATCAGACAGAGTGCTAATTGGGAAGTTATGGATAAGTGTAAAAGGAGGAGTTTTGTTTGATTTGTTTCCAAAGGGAGAGATCATTGTAGGCTGACATAGTCAACAAATTCTTCACAGAGAAAGTGAGTTTTTGAGGAGACTTTCCAATAATAGGCCACCTAGGAATAAGTATCGTAGAAGGGAAAGGCTTGTCAATAATCTGTCTTTGGTTCATCTGTTTTATGAGTCAGGACTATTTTATGTTGGGGTTTTTCAAAGAGGGACACACCTGTATTCATTATCCTGATTTGTATTGAATCCAGAGAGGCATGGTGAAGGGCATGGCACAAAGTGATCTTTGATTTGGTTAAATACCAAATGACATGACAGCTCATTGAAGTTGTTTAGAGCAGAGAAGAAAATGGAAACCATTAAAATACTTTTAGTGTAATAGGTTATCTCAACTTTTGAAATTGAAGAGGGCTTCTTTTTATCTCTACTTCAGTTCTTAAATGCCTTCCAAATACCAGGTATTGTGCTAGGCACTAGGGACACAAAAACTAAGAAGAAATCAACTCTGCCCTCACAGAACTCATCATCCAGTATGGGATTCCAGCTTGCAAAAAAGTGTAGTAGGACCAGTTAAAATAGAGGTTGGCAAACGCAGAGGTTGTGGCCCTTGAGTGCACATTTAAATCACATGGGAAACTCCAAAAATTTCTGTTGCTTGGTTCCCACAGCCCAGAGATTGTGATTTACTTGGTCTTGGGTATGGCTTGGGCATCTGGTTTTTAAAATAGCTTCCCCAAGTGATTCTAATGTTTAGTCAAGGTTGAAAACTTCTGGTATAGGGGTGATGAGGCACAAAAAAAGAGAACTCAGATGTACCAAGGGAGGAGCTGGAGCAGTGCTTGACAAGTAGAGGCAAACAAGGAGGATGAGAAAAAGGCTTCCTAGGCCGAGATGACACACAGAAGCAGGAAATAATAGATCCCATCTGGAAAACTTTGGAATACTCATTATGGGTAGTGTGTTCAACCAGCATGGGCAAGGGATTGGCTAGGAATAGTGAACAGACACAAAGGAGAAAAGGAATAGCAGGAGTTGAAGCTGAAAAGATAGATGTTCATGCCTTGCTAAGTCTAGCCTTGGTCTTACCTGGAATTAGAAGTCACTGAAGACTTGTAGGAAGGGTTATAACATGATTGGATTTGTAGTTTAGAAAAATGACTCTTCTGACTGATGTGGTGAGTTGAACTGATGGTCTTGTAGCTGCAGGCGAGAAGCCCAGTTACAAGGTTATTGCCAAGTCCAGGTGAGAAAAGATGAGGGTTTAAATATGGGTTAATAGCAGTGAACCTGGACAGGAAATGACAGATTTATTAAGATATTAAGGAGGTGGAATTGGCAGGATGTGGTGACTGGGTAATTAGGATGACTCTGCATTCCTGACTTGAATAACAAGATGGCTTGAATAGGGAACATGAGATGCTCAGTGGTAGAGAGGGAGAGAGGGAGAAGTAGTTAGTAAATTGAGTTCCTCTTGACTCATTTTAACTTGAAATGCGGATGGAACTTTCAAGTAGAGTTCTACAGTAAGCATTTGGATATGCAGACTGGAAACTTAAAAGAGAGGGCTGCCCTAGAGATAATAATTTCAGAGTCATCAGAATATAGGTGGTTCAAGTTGGGCAAGAAGATGAGACTGTCCGGCCAGGCGCGGTGGCTCGCGCCTGTAATCCCAGCACTTTGGGAGGCTGAGGTGGGCGGATCACAAGGTCAGGAGATCAAGACCATCCTGGCTAATACGGTAAACACCGTCTCTACTAAAAATACAAAAAATTGGCTGGGCGAGGTGGTGGGTGCCTGTAGTCCCCGCTATGCGGGAGGCTGAGACAGGAGAATGGCGTGAACCCCTGCGGGGCGGAGCCTGCAGTGAGCCAAGATCGCGCCACTGCACTCCAGCCTGGGCGACAGCGAGACTCCGTCTCAAAAAAAAAAAAAAAAAAAAGATGAGACTGCCCAAGTCAGCGATGCAGAATTCTGTGGAACACAGCATTTAAAGTACGGATGGAGAAAAAGAGCCATCAGTTTGGTTAAGAAAGGTTAGGATGGTAGGTAAAGAATGTGATGTGGAAAGCAAAAGAGTAGTATTTCAGGAAGAGAGTAATCAAAAGTGTTGGATGCTTTAGAATAGTCAAAGAGTGCGAAGAATAAAATAAAAAGTGCTCTTGGGTTGGTGGAGCAATTTCAGTGGAGTAATGGTTCTAGAACCCTGATTGCAGTTGATTTAAGACTGGATTTTGATTTCCTGTCAAAAGTTTGGTGCGAATAGATTTAAAAAGCCCTTTTCTTGTTTCTAACTTGTAGAAATTCTGGATAAAAAAATTATAACTTTAAAAGTATTTTAAATATGTAATGAAACTCAAAAGGATGAAGAGAATTCTCCAGATGCCATGAATGAAAGAGGAATTAAAAGCCAGAAACAGACAAATATGGAAGATGAGTGGGCTACAGAGGTTTCAGGACCACATGTAGAGGTCAAATAGAGGCTAGCATCTTGACATCTTCCAGGCAGGGAGGGAGCTTTATCTGTGCAGAAGTTATGCAAAGAACTGTTTCATTCGTATTTCTTAGTTCATTCATGAATGGAACCAAGAAAACTTGAGACTTAAGAAGGAGCTACCCAACCTGGAGTAGAAAAGTAGCCCCTAAAAGAAATCAGAATCCCACACCTCATGTGATATGTGCAAGTAAGAACCTCAGTTTGTACTACCTGCATAGGGAGAAAAAGCCTTAAGCCAAAAATCAAAAATAAAAAAAAAGGAAAAAAAAATAAAAACCTATTTGGAACCAGTGAAACTCATAGAACCCAGAAGAGGCAAATGCAGACTGCGTAACAGTGATGTCTTGAAAATTCTAGGCAAATGCAAGATTCCTACAGAGGTTAAGTCCCATTGAAGTAGAGCTTCCAGAACAAAGTAGCAGACCACATGAGGAAATGCACCATCATGAGAAAAGAAGGCAAATGCAACAAACAGGACACTTGACATCTACAAGAACTACCAAAGAATATAAAGCCACTTCATAAAAGGAACTTAAAAATTGTTGATTTCTAAAACATTCAAGGAGATAAAGAACAGATTCCATGATACAAGAGCAGGACAGTTTGGGAGGGAAAAGCCAGTAGATTTGTAAAAGAGGCAAATAGAAAATCTAGAAATGAAAAATATAGTAACTGAAAAGTTTTCAAAAAGCAGTAGATGGGTTAAATCATAAAGTAGACCTTGGAGAGAGATTTCATGAATGAGAGGTGAGACAGTGAAGTCAATTAGTGCAGGCTGCTCCTTTGATGATTGCCTTTGAAGGAGAGAGAGCAGCTTTGTTAGAGAGGAATGCAGGGAAGAGATTCATTCATTCATTCATTCATTTTTAAAATAACAGAGGATTAGGGAATATATAGTGGGAAGAGTAAAAATACAGGAAAAAGGGGAGATAGGTCAGGGAGAAAAGATCCCCAAGAGCCTAACTAGAGGAATTACTAGAAATGAATGAGGATGAAACAGATTTGAACATATTTCTGTTGGGGGTAGGAGGTCAAATATTCGAAAGTATGTAATTAGATCCCTTCCTTCTCTGTGAGATAAGAAGGATATGGGGGATAAGCAATGAGGAGATACAGAAAGGGCAAATGTTTTTTAAAGAAATAGCTACTAAGATAAATGGGGAGATGAGCCTGATCAGAGACAGGTACAAAGAATGTCAGAGAACATTGACGGGTACACCTGCAACAGAATCTCTTATCTGAGGTGGTACCATGCTATAAGATTGCACCTAGCAATGCAAGTATAAGATTGTAAAAGTTAGATTGTTGGATTAGTCCATAAATATTGCAGAAAAGATGCAAGGAAATAACAAAAGAGGGAATAGAAAATAGCAGTAAGAAAGTAATATGAGAGATTGGAGGGAAGAAGTTTCTGTAATCCAATTTTTGTGTCTCTGACCATGGTTACTATGAGAAAACATTTGCTTATAGTGAATTAGAAGAATTCTAGAATCTGTTTTCCTCCTGCCTCACCTCATTTCCCATGCAAGTGTGCCTTGAGCTCAAAACTTTAGAAGAATAAGAGCAAATAAGTAGCTCTCTTATTTATTCTAGTTTAGTTTAAAAGAACCAGGGTAATATTGCTCCCTACAACAGCAGTCTGCAACCTTTTTGGCACCAGGGACTGGGGTGATGTCTGGGGTGAGAAAAAGGGGATGGGATGCTTTCGGGATGTAACTGTTCCACCTCAGATCATAAGACATTAGTTTCTCGTAAGGAGCATGTGATCTAGATCCCTCGCATGTGTGGTTCACAATGGAATTTGCGCTTCTATGAGACTCTAATGCCACCGCTGATCTGACAGGGGTGGAGCTCGGGTAGTAACGCTCACTGGCCCGCTGCTCACCTCCTGCTGTGCCGCCCAGTTCCTAACAGGCCATGGACCAGGACCAGTCCGTGGCCCAGGGGTTGGGGACCCCTGCCCTACAACATGAAACTATGTTACCTTAAGTCAGTCTGTCATGAATCAAGGTTTGTAGGCTTCAACTTTTTGTTTTTGTTTTTGTTTTGTAGAGAGGGTCAATCTGTGTTGCCCAGGCCAGTCTTGAACTCCTGGCCTCAAGCAATCCTCCTGCTTCAGCCTGCCAAAGTGCTGCAGTCATAGATGTGAACCACTGCATCTGGCCTAGGCTCCACCTTCTTTTGTCTACAAACATTAATTGTCTGTTGGGTCAAGGAGGTATCATACATACATGCCATATATATTGTTTATTTGGAAGTGCATAATGCCCCCCAGAGTGACCCCGGTACCAAAAGAGATTCCTGCCTATGATGGGGGCAATCTCCTGGAGTCTTGGTCAGCCCCAGAGGAGAAGCCAGCTAATTGGCACTCCTTTCATAAATAAATGTCATTTCTGTCACCTAGTATTGCTGACGAGGATATTTAGATCGTTGAAATTAGTTATAGTGACACATGTTGAACCGAAATAAAAGCTTTTTAATTAAGTCGAAATTGAACATTTAAGATGAATTTACAGGTAACATTCTGGTAAGAGCAGTGTTAATAGCTAACCCATGGGCCCTATTAAAAGACTTGAAGCCTGTCAGCTCTAGGTCACTAGTCAGAGCCCACTGGAGATGGCACTAATCAAAGGCTTTTTCTGCCTGACAACGGGGGCTGAGGGTTTCTTAATGATGGTAGATTGGCTGTGAAGAGAGGGGTGTCCATAATTCAAGCAATACCCTCAACTAGAACGAATTGATAGTTTAAACCAAGAAGTCAGAGTACAACCTTTTGTAACACTTCTGTCACCTTTCAGGTACTAGTTATGTTGTCACTTAATAGCATTCTTTTACATGGTTATCCCACTTTTTATTCAACATTTTCTTAAAAGGTCCGCCCCAAAACATACCATATGCTTTTATTTATCCTAAGGGATCAAATACGGTAAGAGGAGCTAGTTAGTTTTTTCAACTGTCACAATTACTCAACAACTAAGAAACTAAGAATGAAATCTAGAAATGTTGTTTCCCAGTAATGTGACCTATTAATGGGTATCACGGACTCCAACTTAGATAATGGATTATATTCAAAAGAGAGATGAGTGTGATTTCTTTTTTCCTGCAGCAAAGGTAGACGAAAATACTAACTGAATACCAGGCATCATACTACAGTGTCTCTTTTCTATTGGCTGTGTTTAGGGGTATTGTCCAGTCAGAAGAAAAACTTGTCATCAGTGCATCCTGGGCAAAAGATGATGATATCAGCAGACTCTTGAAATCTCTACCAAACTGGATGAATATGGCTCAACCCAAACAGCTGAGGCCAAAAAGAGAGGAGGAAGAAGATTTCATAAGGTAAAAGGTCCATTTCTAAGTTGTCCTAAACATAGGGAGGAAGCACATCTGTTTAGCTAATATTTTCTTACATGAAATTTAGGCCAATTCTAAAAATCAAGCAGCAATTACTTGAACTTAGTAAAATCTGTTTTCCTCCTGCCTCACCTCATTTCCCATGCAAGTGTGCCTTGAGCTCAAAACTTTAGAAGGAAGAAAATTAATGTGAGTCAAATTTGGAACATTGCTAAATTGAGTGAAAATATCTTTTTTTTTTTTTGAGACGGAGTCTTACTTTGTTTTCCAGGCTGGAGTGCAGTGGCGCGATCTCGGCTCACTGCAAACTCCGTCTCCCGGGTTCACGCCATTCTCCTGCCTCAGCCTCCCAAGTAGCTGGGACTACAGGTGCCCACCACCATGCCCGGCTAATTTTTTGTATTTTTAGTAGAGATGGGGTTTCACCGTGTTAGCCAGGATGGTCTCTATCTCCTGACCTCATGATCCACCTGCCTCGGCCTCCCAAAGTGCTGGGATTACAGGCGTGAGCCACCACACCTGGCCTAAAATATCTTTTAATTTATAGGTTCTTCTTTCCTCTTGGAGGAAAAATAGAATTCATTCATTCATTCATTCAGCAAAGCTGTTTATAGCCCCCATATGGGCCATACCCTTTCAAACATGAGAGTAAGATAAGTTTCTGTCCATACAGAATATGTTATGATTGTTCTTACCATGTTCTCCAGTCCATAGAACTGTTAGTTGGACTTTCTGGAAAATACAAATGTGCTTCCTGTGTGTGTGTTCTCATACATTGTATTATCCGTGATTGTTTTCTATGTTTTAACAAAAGTAGAGTCTTTCTTTTAACTTTATCACTCAACATTTGCCTTTGTTCAATTTAAATTATTTGCTTAGCCATGAAAATGTGGCCTAATTTGATGAAGCTACTCATTTCCATATGGCTGGCTTGCCACAGTGAAACATTTTCACCTGTGTCACTTTAGAGCTGTGTAAAGTAGAAAAACAATGGTCGTAATACTTTGTCACATCAAAGTTAGGTTTAATATTATTTTCTTTTGCCTAAGTGAATGAGTAAGTGGTAAAAATAAAATAAAAGCATTTTAAAGAAACAAAGACTAGAAGAGGAATAGAAGGAGTAATGGCCCATGTTTTGATTCATCACAGAACTGTGTTCTTATCACTCTCAAATTGTGCAACTGTAGACAAATCTTTACTGCTCACAAAGTTAACCTATAATCATACACTACAATGCCATATTTTTATGAACTTTTTAGTATGAAAATTTTCTATAGCGTCATGTTAAATTTTCTCAAAACCATGATACTTGAAAGTGCATGTGTAATTTAACCTAAATTCTTCCTGTTTATGTTTTTCTTCCTTATTATTCACAGTATCTGAAAGAAATTTGTTGGCTAGTTAATTATATAAGAAAACCGTCTCTCTCCCCACCTTTATTTTTTGAAGGAGCAATTTTAGGTTTACAGAAAAACTTGAACAAAAAGTACAGAGTTGCCATAGATCCCCTTACACCTCCCCCAACCATTTCCTCAGCTTTTAACATCTTGCATTCATGTGATATATTGTTATAATTGATGAGCTAATACTGATACAATATTAATTACTAAAGTCTGTAGTTTACATTAAGGATCACTCTTCATATTCTAAATATATGGGTTTTGACACATGTATAAGGAATATATCCACCATTACAGTATTATGCAAAATAATAATTTTGCTGCCCTAAAAACTTCCTGTGTTCCTCCTATTCATCCCTCCCTCCCTCAACACCCTGAACCCCTGGCAACCACTGATCTTTTTATTGTCTCCATAGTTTCATCTTTTGCAAAATGTTATGTAGTTGAAATCATACAATATGTTTCCTCTTGAGAATGACTTATTTTGCTTAGCAATGTGCATTTAAGTTTCCTCGATGGTTTTTTTGTGGTATTATTGCTCATTTCTTTTTATCTCTGAATTATGTTCCATTTCATAGGTGTACCACTTTATTCACTCATCTATTAAAGGATATCTTAGTTGCTTTCAAGTTTTGGCAATTATGAACAAAGGTGTTGTAAATAATTTGTGTGCTGGTTTTTATGTGGATGCAAGTTTTTAACTCATTTCAGTAAATATCAAAGAATGTGATTGCTGGATCATAAGGGTAAAATATGTTTTGTTGTATAAGAAACTGCCAAAATGTATTCCAAAGTGGTTGTATCATTTCACATTCCTACCAGCAAGGAACAAGAGCTCCTGTTTCTCCACATCCTTGCCAACATTTGATGCTGTCAGTGTTTTGGATTTTAGCCATTCTTATGAATGTGTAGTGATATCTCATTGTATTAATTTGCAATTTCCTAATGACGTGTGATGTTGAACATCTTTTCGTATGCTATTTGCTGTCTCTATATCTTTGGTGAAGTGATTATTCAAATCTTTTGCCTACTTTTTAATTGGGTTATGGGTGTTCTTGTTCAGTTTTAAGAGTTATTTGTGTATTTTGGATAGCAGTCCTTTATCTGATAAGTATTTTGCAAAGATTTTCTCCCAGCCTCAGCGGTCTGCCTTTTCATTCTCTTCACGATGTCTTTTGCAGAGAAGTTTTAATTAAGTCCAACATATTTTCTTATGGATTGTGCTTTTCTGTCTTCTCTTGTTTTAATTATTTTGTATGATTCCATTTTTTCTTGTCTTTTACCATATTAGTTATACTTCTTTTTTTACTCCTTGAATTCGTAGTATACATTTATAACTAATCCAAGTCTGCTTTCAATAACACTATACCACTACACAGGCAGTGTAAGTACCTTGTAACAGTATTCCCAATTCCTCCTTCCTATCCTTTGTAGCATTGCTGTCATTGATTTCATTTATCCATAAGCTAGAATCATTGACTACAATGTTATTGTTATTATTTTGAACAAACTGTTGGATCAAGTAAGAATTAGAAAAGGTTTATTTTTACCTTTGTTTATTCCTTCCCTAATGCTCTTCCTTTCTCAGTGTAGATCCACGTTTCTGATCTGTATCATTTTTCTTCTCTCTGAAGAACTTCTTTTGACATTTCTTGCAAGATAGATCTACTGGCAGCAAATTCTTTCAGTTCTTATTTGCCTGAGAAAGTGTTTATTTTTTCTTCACTTAAAGGATAATTTCACTGGGTACAGAAATCTAGACTGATGTATTGGTCAAGGTTTTGCAGAGAAACAGATCTAATAGGATGGAGGGAGGGATAGACAGATAAGATTGATTGACTGATTATAGGAATTGGCTCATTAAATTATGAGGCCAAGAACTTTCACCATCCACCATTTGCAAGCTGGAGAACAAGGAAAGTCAGTGGTGTAATTTATTCCAAGTCCAAAGACCTAAGAACAGGGGTAGAGGGTGGGGCTAGTGGAAGTCATGGAGTCTGAAGGTCTGAGAACGAGGAGCTTCAGTGTCTGAGGACAAGAGAAAATGGATGTCCTGCTCTAGCATACAGAGAATGAATTCACCCATCTCCACTTTTCTGTTCTATTCAGGCCCTCAATGGATTGGATGATACCCATCCATGTTGGTGAGGGAGGATCTTCTTTACTAAGTCTACTCATTAAAATGCTACTCTCTTCTGGAAACACCCTCACAGACACACCAGAAATGTTATACCAGTTATCTGAGCATCTCTTAGCCCAGTCAAGCTGTCATATAAAATTAAACATCACAATTGAGGGTTTTTTTTTTTTTCTTTTAACAATTAAATATTTCGCTCCACTCTCTTCTTGCCTGCATGATTTCTGAAGAGAAATCTGACATAATCCTTATCCTTGTTCCTCTATAGGATTTTTTCCCTCTGGTTTCTTTAAAGATTTTTTTTGTCTTTGATTTTGTATACTTTGAATATGATATGCCTAGGTGTAGAATTTATGGTGTGAATCCTGCTTGGTGTTTTCTGAGCCTCCCGGATCTGTAGTTTGGTATCTCTAATTGATTTGGGGTAATTTTCAGTTACTATTGTTTCAAATATTTCTTCTGTTGCTTTTTCTCTTTCTTCTCCTTCTGATATTCCCATTATGCACATGTTATACCTTTTTAAACTGTCTTACAGTTCTTGGATTATATGTTTTTTAACTGTCTCAGAGTTCTTAGATATTCTGTTGTTTTATTCTTCTTTTCTCTTTCTGGTTCAGTTTTGAAAGTTTCTATTGACATTTCTTCAGTGTCTCCAGTTCTTTCCTTGGCCATATCTGGTCTATTGCTGAGCCCATCGGAGGCATTCTTCATTTTTGTTACAGTGTTTTTTATTTCTAACATTTCCTCTTGATTCTTTCTTAGAGTTTTCATCTCTTCTTACATTACCTGTAGTTTGCTTTTTATTGGATATCTATTTATTATATATACATACTTTTAATGAAGCATAATAAATATAAGAGAATATACGCATATCAAAGTCACAACTGTGCCAATTTTTACACTTTTCACTTTTGTAACCAATACTCAGATCAAGAAACAGAATATTAGCAATAAGGAATAGAACATAGCAACAAAGGGCCTTCTTATTCTCCTCCTTTCTAGTTACTGCCTGCCTCTTCAAAAGTTACCCTAGCTGACTTGTAACTACTAGACTAGTTTAATCTATTTTTGGGCCTTATATAAATGGAATCATGCAGTTATATATATTTTTATTTTTATGACTGGCTTCTTATGTTCCACATTATGTGAGCAAGATTCATCCATATTGTTGTATATAGGTTCTCACTACTCTGTAATCTATATTGTATTTTATTATGTTACTACAAGGTTTTTAAAAAATTTATACATGTGTGTTTCTGTGTCTGTGTGTGTGTGTGTATGTATGTATGTACATGTAATTATGTATTCATACATTCATCATTCTGATGGGCACCTGGAACTATTTCAAATAGTGCTATTGTGAATATCCTGGGGTTTTTTTTGATAACCATATATGTGCATTTTGGTTGGGTATATCCTAGGAGTAGAATTTCTGGGTAATAGAGTATGCATATGTTGAGTTTTAGTATACACTGCCAAATAATTTTCCAAAGTGGTGGTAGGAGTTTACACTTTTTTTTTTTTTTTTTTTTGAGACAGAGTTTCGCCCTTCGCCCAGGCCTATAGTGCAGTGGTGTGATCTCAGCCCACTGCAACTGCCGTCTTCTGGTTTCAAGAGATTCTGCTGCCTCAGCCTCCCAAGTAGCTGGAATTACAGGCACCCACCACAATGCCCGGCTGATTTTGGTATTTTTAGTAGAGACAGGATTTCACCATATTGGCCAGGCTAGTCTCGAATCTTGTGATCCGCCCACCTCGGCCTCCCTTATAGTGTTGTGTGAGAGGTCTAGTTCCCCCATATCTCACCAGCAGTTATTTTTTTATTTTATCCAGCCCAGTAGGTTTGTAAGGGTATCTCTTTGTCGTTTAATATGCATTTATCTCTTGAACAATGAACTTGAACACTTTTTTATGCACACTTAACGTATTTATTGGCCATTTGAATATCTTCTTTTGTAACATATTTGTTCAAATCTATTGCCCATTTTAATTAGCTTGTCTGTCTTTAGTGATTTTTAAGAGTTCTTTGCATATCTGGATGTAACATCTTTGAGATAGATAGATAGACCAACAGATCTTCTCCCACTGTACAGGCTACCTTTTTTACTGTCTTAATGGTGTCTTTTACTAAACAGACTTTTTAAAGTTTTAATACATTTAATTTGTTATTATTTATGGACAAGACATTTTGAATCCTATTTAAGAAATCTATGATTTACCAAAGTCACAGAGATATTTTCTTCTAAAACCTTTATTGTGCTGAATATATTTTCCCCCTGCATCTGATATAAATAAGCTTTTACATTTTTATTTCCTCTACCTGTTCTCTTCCCTTCGTTTGCATTGTGTTGTCATGACTATAGTGTACAGAGTAACTTGAGGGTTTATTTTTCTATCAAGACAGGTAAAGAATGATTGAGAGATCGATTGGTTAGAGCCCTGAGTAGAAATAATTAAACTGACCTTAGGACAAAGGTCAGGCCACAAGGCTCCACTCTTTCACAGTATTACCATAATATTTTCCCACTGCCAGATTTTGAAGATGCCTGGGTGAACATGTGCCCACTCTTTCTCTGTAAGCATACTCATCTAACTACAGCTGTCAACCTTAATAGTTGCGCTACAAGCAGTTTCTGGAAGAAAAATTATTTTTTCCCAACTTTACAGATTATTTTAAATGACTAAATATCTTTTTCTTCTTGTTCCTCAGCTTATTTTTGTGTAACTCCTTAATTGTATTTTATGCTTGGCAATGAGATTTTCCATCAGTCTTATTAGGTATCTTCAATAGCTTAAATTGAAGGGAATGCTTTCTAGCCTCATTCCAGAAAAGAGAACACTGATCCAAAGAAATGAATTTTTACCCTTCATGCATCTGATTTAGAAAAGCTAGAATCAAGGTCCTGGCTTTCTTTATTCTTGTTTTGCTCACTGAGTTGTATCACTTTCTATCTTAAATTTGAAGGCAAGACAAATTAAATGTATATTTGTTAATACATGAAGCAAAGTGTAACCTTAAGTGTATAACTAAATGTAACGTTATATCTCATTATATACCATCTCAGATCAAAATATACAATTTTTCTAGTATCCCGAAAAGTCCTGCTCTCAAAGTAACAACTATTCTGACTTTCATCCCGTAGTTTAGATTTACTTGTCTTTGAATTTTATATAAATTTAATCATAGCATCCAATTTATTTTGTTCAACATTATGCCTAAAGGACTTATCCATGTTTTTGCATGTAGACATGGCTTGAAAAACAAACTATATTTGCCTTAACAAAAGAAAAGTAACTTTTAGGTCTATTTGGTATATGATTGACTCTTTCCTTTTAACTTGTCACATTCTCTATCCCAATTAGAAGTCGAAAGCGAAGTTAAGTAGAAGAGGACACTCTTCATTGATATTCCAATGTGGTAGACTTGACAGAGTGCCTTGATTTAGCACTTTAGAGTACCATAGAATATGGCATGAGCCAAAAAGACTGAAAAGTCACAATCTCCCCCTATAATTAGTTTTTAAAGCTCAGAGGACTGCTTGGCACATAGATGAATATAGAATCCATTGTCCTTTGCATTGAATAAAGGTTATGTTCCCTTCATTACTAAATGAGGCTCTTTTCTATTCTTGTTTTTTAACTAAAAAATAAAATATTATTTCCAGCCTTAACTTTGAATGGAGAGAGGAAAAATATGTCAAGCAAGGGCTTTCATAGAAAAATAGCAAATATCCTTTTATTCCCAAAGAAGCTGAAAGCAGGCTTTCTATCCCATTGTCTTTGCACCTGCCATATATATGTATATATTTATCCTTTTGAGATCAATGATTATCTGCTGATAAAAGGCATTCCTGCTTTCTGGAGATGTAATTAACAGAAGGGATAAGATGTTGGGGAAGCAAAGGGGACAGGGAGGGAGCTAGGGAGGCCATGTGTATTAGAAAAACAGCCCCCACCCCAAATGGTTACCCCCATTTCATTCATACCCTGAATGAAAGAAGAAGAATCAGTTCTCTAGAGCCGGGTTTGAAAATTCTTAAGTGGATAGGTGTGATTGGTAGGACCTGGAGCAGAATTTTCAGGTGATAAAGGTCAAGCAATATATAAAACCTACAGATTAGTCTTGAAAGATGCACAATAAAGAATTAAGATTGTGCCTGTAATCCCAGCACTTTGGGAAGCTGAGGCGAGTGGATCACGAGGTCAGGAGTTTGAGACCAGCCTGACCAACATGGTGAAACCCCGTCTCTACTAAAATAGAAAAAAAAATTAGCCGGGCATGGTGATGCGTGCCTGTAATCCCAGCTACTCTGGAGGCTGAGGCAGGAGAATTGCTTGAACCCGGGAGGCAGAAGTTGCAGTGAGCCGAGATTGCGCCACTGCACTCCAGCCTAGGTGACAGAGCAAGACTCCGTCTCAAAAAAAAAAAAAGGAACTAAGATCGTTCAGTTTATTCCAGCAGTCACAGCAATAAGAGTTGTCAGTGCCTGGCACAGTACAGCAGCAGTACAAGTTTACAGGAATTATTATTCCTACTCAACATATGAGGAAACTGAGATGCAGAGGAAGTAAATGACTTCCCCAAGTTCATACAGCCACTAAGTGACAGGGCTAGAATTTGACTCCAGGTAATCTGACTTCCAGAGCCACCACACTATGACTGACCAGCCTAAAAATGGATCAGGAATTTGTGGATTTTGACATTTGAATTATTCCTTCGTTTTCATTGATCATCATAATCTTGATTGATATTTGAGTAATTTTATGCTAATGTCACAGACATTTATCATACAAGCATTTTGACTCTAGATTTTATCATTGGTATTCATTATATTATACCTAATGTATTATATTGTTATAGGTTCTCTCCCTTCCAATAACAGGTTGTTAAACAGAATATCCAGCTATAGTTGGAGGAAAAATAATCTATCGAATATAGGTGCTTTAAAACTGCTTGTCTTATTTTCCTCTGATTTATATGTTTGACTAATCAATGCAAAGAAAAAATAATAATCGTTGTTGACAAGAAGATGGAATGAAATATAAAAATGATATAAAATAAATTACATAGATTTTGGGTAGAGGGTGGTGCAGTCCTGAATACGGAAGAGAGACTAAAGGACATTTTGTAGGTATTTTTAGTTATTGAGTTATTTAGAAAATAACTTTTTTATTTTATCTGGAGAATCAAATGAGTGGTATGTTTATTATGACTACCTTTTGTGGTTTTATGAAATTAGGAAGTCAACAGGATTAATAGCAAAATATTCATTTCCAGCAAGCAAAACGGTTGATCTTATTATTTGGCACGAGTCATATATTAAATGTTCAGTGAAAAAGGAATAAAAGCAGAAAGCAGGTTTGCACTTTTACTTTTCTTCTGTGGAGTCCTCTTAGCATAGGTCCTCATACCGTAGGTCCTCAGTAAATGTTGAATGAATGAGAAGGATCAGCCACTCCTCAAATGAAAGGAATAAAATGTAAAAAAAAAAAAAAAAAAAAAAATATGAGGAGGCCTCAGTCTTCAGTGAACTCTCTAAAAGTTAACACGCATAGTAAGAAATTCCCTTTGGAAAGCCACTGGCCTACATTCTGGTCCTCAGCACCATCATTAACTAGTTTGTTTTGTTTTTGTCCTTAGTAGGTCTTTATACCTCTTTAATTTTTTCATCCAATTCAGATTAAACAATTCCAAGAGAAGCAGAAATCTAGCAGGGCTAGGAATGTGTTTAGATGTGGAAATTATATGAACAAAGCAGAGCATAAATGATTTTCAGAAAAGTTCCTGTTGGAAATTTGAAAGGTTCTCAACGTAATATAAGCAACAGCTGTTAAAAGGTTCCAGATAACTATAGCTATTGAAGAATCTTCAGATAAGTTTGAAGGAGTAAATGAAAGGGGCGAAGCAGGAAAAAAAGACTTTAGCTATCTTGAACAAAGTGTTCATATTTATGTTCATAAATTGGAGACATGAATTATTTCATTATCTCTGGATGCTTAATATAACTTTTAAAATATAATTATAAATGGAAAGATAAATTAGAAAACATGAATATATTAAATAAGTGCAAGAGTAAAAAATGCTTTACTTAAATATTTTCTTTGCTGCAGTTAAATGAGATGAAGGTCATAGATGGATATAGGACGCTACCAGGCAAGTCTGGATGAGAAGCTGACGTAAATCTCAAAACTAAACAAAAAAGACAGGTCATTAACTGGAGACTCAGCTGCAAACATATCAATTAATGTTCAAGATGATTGAATTAGGCATTTTGTTATTATATGAAAATGATACCATTCTTGTTAGCATAAGAGTGTTAGTAAATGGAAAAAAACAAAATTTAAAATCTCCTCTATATGTCACATTAATGCTAGTGTATTTGGACAATTATTTGAGAATTATAATTATCTCTTAGTATCATTAAAGTGTCACTAATTTGTTTTCTAAATTTCATTTTTTATTTAATTTTAGATGTAATTATTTAATTTTTTTCCATTAAGATGGACATTTAATACCATTCCTCTTTCATTTGAGGCTTAATAAAAGAAAAAAAATGCAATTCTTCCAAGGTAGTCCCACTTAGCCCTTGAGAAAGTCAGGCTGGCAGTGGTCACCTGTGCCGTTGTGGTGGTGGGCAGGATGCCTGTGATCAAGCCTGGGTAGGTTGCAGGCAGAAGTGTTCCCAAGACAAGGGCAAGCGGTGAGACGCTCTAGTAGCACTGCCAAAAGCCCGTGCCTTCTGAAAGCTTGGCCCCACTCTGTCTGTGCTGATGCCTGTTCTCTGCTGCAAGCTGAAATTCCCTGCCAGGGGATGAAGGACCATTTGCCTCCTCACATCTGTCTTTCTCTCCCTGTTGAATTGTTTCCGCTTCCTAGTTCACCATCCTCTTTCATACTCACCTTTGCCATCAAGATTCAGCTTAGGTATCAACTCCTCCAGCGTCTCCTCCCAGAAACCCTCCTCCCACTCCACGCTCCACCCTGCTCCCCTCACTCACAGTCTGCGGGTGAGTCAAACCAGGAAGCAGACCCTTAATAGTGTGGTGAGTGCTACTGCTGGAGGGAAAAATATGGATAAACCTACACAGAAAAGGCCAAAGAACTAAAAAGCATTAGAAAGAGGAAGGGGATGGAATTGGAGCTCAGGGGAGGGGGTCCTCACCCATCCATCAAGCAAGAGGTCAGAAGACAATGTCTGAAATTAACATCAACAAGTAGCCATTTCAACAGATTCTTTAGAGAGATGGTGAAAAATCACTGGAAGAATTTAGAAACAGTAGTACCTTTTTTTTTTTTTTTTTTTTTTTTTGAGACGGAGTCTCCATCTGTCACCCAGGCTGGAGTGCAGTGGCATGATCTCGGCTCACTGCAACCTCTGCCTCCCGGGTTCAAGCGATTCTTCTGCCTCAGTCTCCCAAGTAGCTGGGAGTATAGGCATGCGCCACCACGCCCAGCTAATTTTTGTATTTTTAGTAGAGATGGGGTTTCACCATATTGGCCAGGCTGGTCTTGAACTCCTGACCTCGTGATCCATCCGCCTTGGCCTCCCAACATGCTGGGATTATGGGCGTGAGCCACCATGCCCGGTTACAGTAGTACCTTTTTAGACAGTTATATGTGGTTGTTTCTGGGGCACAAGACAGACTGGGGAGTGGTAGGACAGTAGGGTCACTACTGATTAGTGTAGGTTATTTAACCATGGGTAATTATTCCTTTGGTTCTCCACACATCCTCAAACCCTGTGACTGCTCTGATAGTTACCTGCCGCTCCCAAATACACTGTCGTTCTAACACTTCTATCCCAGAAAAAAAATGGATCATCTTAAGCCATTTTCACTTTTTTGCCAATTTTACACAAAGCATTTACTCTTCTTTATAGTATCTCTTTTTTTTTACTTTCCAACTTTTATTTTAGATTCAGGGGTATGTATGCAGGTTTGTTACATGGGTAAATTGTGTGTCATGGGGATTTAGCATACAGAATATTTTGTCACCCAGTTAAGAAACGTAGTACCTGATGGGTAGTGTTTTGATTCTAACCCTCCTCCTACCCTTCACCCTCAAGTAGTCCTGTGTCTACTGCTCCCTTCTTTGTGTCAGTGTGTATCTCATTTTGCCCCTGCCAAGGTTCACATCTCTCTCTTCCTTCCTCCTAAAACCCCCTCCCCTGCTCATTCCTCATCCCTTCTCTTCTCTGTTCCAAGAGAAGAGAAACCTTACCTGATACCTCATTGCTTTTGCCTGAGGTCAATTGTTTAATGTCTCTGCTCTGAAAAGATTTTGATTCTTCAAGAGGAAATCATATGGCAATTTGAGATATAACTAGGATAATCAATAAGCTGGTATACTCAGGGGAAGGAGTTCAGTGCTATGTAAAGTATGGCTTTTAAACCTATACTCAGTAGTGGAAAACCCAGAGTATAATGTGTTCAACTTATAAGTGATTATTGGTTATTTTACTCCTATCATCTGGTAATCTATTTTGAAGTTCAGGAATTCTTTATGGAAAGTTATTGTTATAATTATGCACTGTATCATGCATATTATATAGTGACTCCTGGCAGAAAAACTGCGTACCTACAGAAGTCCTAGCACCTAAAGACAAAACATGAACCTAATTGTTTATACCTAGTGTTGCTTGACAATATCTAAGAAGCAAAGTTAGTGGCCAAGCTTATTTGAGTGTCTTAGCTAAAGAAAGATGCATTCTTTTTCCAAACTCATAGAGCATTTCCATGCAATTGTGTTCCAAGTCTACATATCATAACTCTGAGCTGGTGCTGTCAGCATCAAAGTAACATGCTGCTTTGCAGTTAGCTTTTTGTTTAGTTTCTAGTATCAATTTTCATGGAATTTTTTCATTGTCTTTACCCACTGATATATCAGTGTACTCTTCTGCTTGGTACCAAAAACGGGGATACAAAACGTGGAGAAACCCTGAGACTGAGCCTGGGGTTCCTGCCCCCTGTGCCACTAACTCCCCGTGTATCCCCTCCTCCTCTGCACCTCCAGCTCTTCCTCTGTAAACGACAACCTGTGAGTCTCCAACTTATTGGCTATATTTTTCTTAAGTGATGTTTGTGTGTGTATGTATGTGTTTATGTATATTTATTTGTTTTAACTAGCTGATTAGGTCTTATTTAACATCCAGTAAAGCTATGTTTTTAAGCCAGATATTTATGCTTCAGAGTAGGTTGGAACCCCTTGTGTAATCACCTAGTATATTTCTACCCATTTTGTGGAACTTTGAATATAATTGTACTATTTTTAGTTACTACTTCAGGTTCTAGTTTACATTCATGGCATTTTTTTTTCAAACATTCGTCATTTATTTGATGTCTCAGAAACACAACCTTCAATTGTAAAGCTGTTTTAAAAGAAAATTTGGTCAGTTATTTGATAATTACTATTTTCCAGGGAGGTTTCCAGAAAAACATTGTCATACAACCAAAAGCTGCCTGTAATTGCTTTTGAACGGTTCAAGTTCTTAGATAAACTCAGGATTCAACACTGATATCAAAGGCGTAAAGTTAATGACCAGAGTGCCTAGCCAGTTTTATTGTTCTAGAATTTAAGTGTTTAATGACAGGCATCAAATGAGTCACCCAATAGTGGCTCAATAAATACTCGTTGAATGAATGTCTGTCTGTATTCATGTGCTACTTGATATATAAGTAATGGATTCAAATAAGAGAAAGGATAGTGTAGGAGGAATCTCAGAATGTGAAGTACAAAGACTTAATTGTTTGCCCAAATTCTGAGCTGCAGTTTTATATTGGCAATTGAAAATTACTCAGAAATAAAAAAGTTAACTATTTAATATATAGAATATATTGTTAATAATATAGGCAAAAGAACAAAATTTATGCTGCTAGGAAAGAAAAACTGTAACTTAAACTAAAAGTATAATTATAGAGAAATTTTAAAGAATTTCTTCTCATACACATTATATAGAGCTGAGTCAAATAGGAACAGGTGTTTTCAAAACATAATAAATCTCTAATACTAATGCATTTGAACTTATCACATACCTTGGCCTGTGATTAAGATCTTGGCCTCTAATTGGAGAAGCTGTTCTAATCCTGGTGTTTTGCTACCAACCCAGCCTCCATAAAGATGGTGTGTTTATGTCTTTCTTTTAGACTGGGAGTCTGCATGGTGGCAAAGCTGCCTTAGCAGAATGGTGTCTGCAATTTACTCTCTAGACCTTTGCCTCTGCCGTAGCCTTGGTAACTCTAACCTTGCTTCTTCTAGAAGAGGCTAAATTATGCATAATAATTTTTCTGTGCTCAGCCTTAAGAACACAACACATAAACCACTCCAAAATACTTACACAAGGACAGAAAGATAGACTGACAGAAGAAACTATGCATTTATGCGTTCCTGGATTGAACATGTCAAAATGTAACTGTCATTCTAAATTTTCTCTCTCCAGATCTGAAATTAAAATGGCAGAGACAGTTTGCAGGGATTCTGATTGCTTTCGTAATATTGCTTAAGTTTGTAATTGGTGCATTAACTTCTCATCATACATGTTATATTTTGTATAAAACCTTCATTTCCAGAAACGGCACGCTGGGAAGAAACTTAAAGAGTACTGTCAAGGGATCTGTGTAGGAAGTGATTCCCAGGAGTTCACCATCTTAGGAACTATTTTGGACAGGAGTAGGAGAGATATTGATTTTGAAAAGCCCAACAAAAAATTCTTTTTCTCACTTCTTATTTGTTCCCTGAGCTTAACTCTTTCTTGTTATTTTAGGAATTTGAAAAATAGTACACCCACAGAAAAGTTAACAGTGCAGTGAATGCATATGTACCATATACTGACTGAGATTTCCTGACCACTGACATCTTGCTATACTCACTCTATGCTCTCTCCAAATATATACACACACTTCCTTGCCAAACCATTCAAAAGTAGGCCACAGACATAATGGCCTTTATTCTTAAACTCTTTAGCATGCATTTCCCAAGAAGGAAGACATTCTCATATGTACCCATATCATTACCATATGTGTTAGTTTTATGTTGTGGCCTTGTAACCAGTTACCACTGTTGTCAATAGGCATGGCCATTTGAGTCTGTCCTGGCTTTTCCCCTGCTCTGTTCTTCATCACAGGGGAACTGACTTTGCAGGCAGCATTTCCTAGGCTCTTAGGGCAGTTATCTCAGGTCTGGGCTCAGCAATAGGAAGTGGTGATGAAAGATTTGGGGAACAGGGCCAGGAGAGAGAGAGAGAGAGAATAAATAAAATGTGATCAGATACAGCACAGGTCTGCAGACCAATCCCTGAAACCATTTGTGATGTTTCGTTCATAATTGCATCAGGTCTGCTGAAAACGCAGATTTTTTTTTTCTTTTTTGCTTTCCTTTCAGTAGATAACAGAATTCTTTAAAGACTAAATGGAGACAATTTTGAGCATCTTTGGCAAAATTTCCTTAAATGAATTCTTGTCAGGTAGACCTTTTTAAAGATTGTAATTGTGTGGTAAAGTTAAGTTAAATAGGTTTAACACTCCTGGCAAAATTATCTTAAATGAATTCTTGTCAGAGCTCTTTAAAGATTATAAATAATTGCGTGGTAAAAATTAAGCTTAACAGGTTTAACATTCTTCTTTAGTTTCATAGGCTTCTATGTGAGCCTGTTGGCCAACTGATTTGGAAGGCAAGTCCTCAGATGGGATCCAGTACCCAAAACACTCAAGTTTTGAGTTCTGATTTCTGCTCCTGGCTGTGTCAGATCATCTTTGAGCAATTGCTGAGTGCCTGTTACCTCTGAGTTTCTGTTACTTCCCCTTCTGAAGACAATGTTAATTTGCTGCCTGTTTCACTCAAAACTACATCGTGTCTTCATTAAATAATGTGTTACCATAATAAGCAGAAGATGAAGGGTACGTAAAAATTCAGTCCTAGAAAGCGGAAATAATACTGTCCAGTTGCCAGGCAGCAGCCATTCTGGCTGTGAGGTCTTCTGCAGGGGACAAGTGACTGTGTCTTCCGCAAGCCTGGAGCCACCAGTCCAGACCAGCTTCAGGCCAGTGTGCCCATTGCCTCCCACCTTGGCACAAGTAACTAATACCCATGTCCTCCAGTTTTATGTGCTGGGATTCCTGGCATGCCCATTTGAAAGTTCTCTCATATGTGGTGAGATGTTCCGTTTTTCTCTTCACTAAAACGTGAAGTTGTTTTTTGGAGAACGTATGGACAGTATAGAAAAGCACAAAGCATGATACATTTCTGCAGTTGACATTTTGGCATATAGATATCCAACCTTTTTTCGGCTCATATATTTATTTATTTTCTTAATATCATACAGTACCTATAGTTGTATAAGTTTATTTTACACAATTGCATATCATAATGAAAAATAAGCTATACCAAATATTTTTCTATGTTACCAAGTTTTTTATATACATAATTCCTAATGACTTCATGGTTTTCCATAGTATAGATAGATCATAATTTAATCCGAGGGTTTGGAAAAAAATCTGTAATCAAACAGCTAGAACCATCCCTTTAAGGTTATTCTAACACATAAAAACCTTCCACCAATCTCTTTGACACACACAAATCCTCGAAGGAATGATTTTTTGTGTGAAATGGTTATAGCTGTCAATCACTTATTCTCTGTGTCATGGTTTCTGTGCTCTTTTCAGGTTGTTAGGGGGTGCTTATGGATTCCTGTCAAATGAGATGTCTGCTATGTATTCAACATGAGGCAGTTTGTATTTTTCTCAGTCTATTGCTCTCCTGTCTGAAGAGGTTAAGCAAATCTCAGTGAGCCAGAGGGAAATGGGATAGGCATCAAGTGCTGGCAGCACACAGCAGACATGCCCAGGGCCCAAGATCCCCACTCAAGCAGATTAGACTTCTTACATAAATACATTTGTCTTAATTGTCACATTCCACCTGCGGCTACACCTAATATGCATAAAAATGGCTCCAAGCCTGGTTTTCAAAGCCATTTGCCCCCCGCTGTTGCTTTTTCACCACCCAGCTCAGAGGCATTTTCTGTGTTCTATCTATCACAGATGATTAAGGGGCTCGAAGAGTTGATATATAAGGGCAGATTAAGAAAACTAAATATTTACAACCTGACTGAGTGACAGCCAAGGGAAATACTATAAATGTCTTCTGGGCTCAAATCACAGAGGAGACATTGTTTTTGCTTTTCCTAGTAAGTGGATTTTAGAGCTATCCAAATTCAGAGAAAGTTTTCTTGGGATGACATCTCATATGCTAATTAGATAAATGAGTCAGCTAGAAATTGCATTTAGCAGCTACTAACAGAAACTTGAAATAGCAGTGGCTTAAGTAGGGTTTCATTTTTCTCTGCTATGACATGAAGCTCAAAAGCATTTTTATTGTCTGGGACTGCACTGTTGCTCCATGATGGCATCAGTGCACCATTGCCCCACCATCTTTGGGCTAACCATTATGCTCAGCACTGGCTTGCATACTCAAGGTCACCTGATGTTTGAGAAGAGCTACTGCAGCCCAGTTGCCATGGCTTCATTCCATTAAGAGAGAAGGCAAAAGAGGTCTCTGCCAACTAAGATTGCTTAAGAGAGCTTCCTTGAAGCCCATCTACTGATTTCAGTTTACATCTCACTGGCCACCACATCTGCAAGAAGGGCAGGAAAATTTAGTGGGGTTTTTTGTTTTGTTTCATCTTAAGTTGGGCACATTGCTGACCCCAACAACATCAGGGTACTTTTACCAAGAACGCATGGGATAATGGATACTGGGTAGGCAGCTAATGGTTTCTGTCACAATAATTAACATCTTGAAAATTCTGATGAAAGTCTGGGCTGTAAGACGCTGTGGTTGGTATTTGTAAAACTAGCCCTTGATATGTAACATATTTCCTCCTGCTCACTCTTATCTACTTAAATTCATTCATCATCTCACTAAATAAACTAGCCATCTCAACAAATCTAAGAATAATAATAACAACAATAGTTTTTACCAAGTAAAAACTGTTTGCACTGTGTTATGCACTTAAAAGCATCCCCTGAATGATTTGCTTTAAAATATTCTAAAGTGGTGATGGGGAGGTGTAAATAAGGATAAATGGAATAAAATTCCTTGAGTTGCTAATAGTTGAAGCTGGAAGACAGTTACATGGGGGGTTGTTATACTCTTCTTTCTACTTTCATAATTATTGAAATTTTCCCAATGAAAAGCTTTAAAAATCACATTTAATCCTTACATTACTTCATATCAGGTCAGTTCTTTTCCCTCTAGATAATAATGCTTGGAGTTAAGCAGTGTCACACAACAAGCAAGTGGCAGATTCAGTATTCAAACCTGGGTTTATCTTACTTTGAAGTCTGTGTCCCACCCTTGCCACTCAGGGAAAACACTTTTTAGACAAGCAGCCTGGGCATCACCTGGAAATCAGTTAGAAATGCAGAATTCAGGGCCCCACCCCAAGACCTTTTCCAAGCCCCTTAGATCAGATTGGTGCACACCCACATTCCATGTGCTCGGTTCACTGCTCTTCATTGCCTCAACATCAACTGTGACGTTTCCTTTAAAAAAGATAACCCTCTGCTAAAATAAGGAGGCTAGTCGTGACTCACTACTTGGTAGCATAAACATTTTAGATAACGATTTGATTAACAGCAGTTGTTTCTTTCAACATTGAGCATCTGCTATGGTGCTGGGCACTAAACGCCTATGTGTCAATTAAGCATCTTTCTGACTGTGTGTCAACAATTTTTATTAATCACTGCATGCTCGAAACTTAATTTGGCTTGTTCTAGTTAAATTAAGCCCTTGCTTCTTCTCACTTAAGGTGTGTTAGATTTTAAAAGCCTCAGGTCTTACAGAAAACTCTCCAGGTGCCTATTTCAACCTCCTCCAGCATCAGCTCTGCTTACCCACCTGTGTGTAACTTTCTTGATTTTTTTTCCCTAACATTCTCAGTCATCTTTTTTTTTTTTTTTTTTTTTTTTTTTTTTTTTTTTTTTTTTTTTTTTTTGGAGACAGAGTCTCATGCTCTGTTGCCCAGGCTGGAGTGCAGTGGCACGATCTCGGCTCATTGCAACCTCTGCCTCCCGGGTTCAAGTGATTCTGCCTCAGCCTCCCAAGTAGCTGGGACTACAGGTGCACGCCGGCATGCCCAGCTAATTTTTTGTATTTTATTAGAGACGGGGTTTCACTGTTGTTG
The DNA here is from genome assembly GCF_028878055.3 of Symphalangus syndactylus. NCBI lineage: Eukaryota > Metazoa > Chordata > Mammalia > Primates > Hylobatidae > Symphalangus > Symphalangus syndactylus. The sequence continues at coordinate 123,902,252 of NC_072428.2, forward strand.
CCCAGGCTGGTCTCGAACTCCTGAGCTCAGGCAATCTGCCCGCCTCAGACTCCCAAAGTGCTAAGATTACAGGCTTGAGCCACCGCGCCCGGCCCTCAGTCATCTTTTTAAATTTCAGCCCTCTTCCTTTTTAAAAGGAAAGAGAGCTGTGGAAATTAGGAAGCCTGAGTCCTAGCTTTGCCACTCATGTGTCATGTAGGCAGAACAGTTAACTTTTGGAGCCTCCAGTTCTTCATCTCCGCAGTGGCTGAGCTATATGATCTCAGGTCCCTTCCAGCTTCATCCTTTGTAACCCCTGTAACTCGATTTTTCAACCCCACCCTGCCCCCTGCAAAACATTTTGAAGATATTGGGCTCTGCGTGAAACCCACTAGATTATATTTTTCCAGTCACTAAAAGGATCCCAGCATTGATTTTTTTAATTGGTTTCTTTTTCCAAATGCTAAATGCCTTAATACTTATACTTTATGTGTGTTGGATCCTTTTTAGAACAACTAAGTAAATGAATAAATGAAGCCTGTCATCCATCTCAGTTGTAGCCTCCTCTTTTAAAGAGGCTGGGTCTTCTTTGCTTTTGAACATTATTCAATATTTTCTAGGTGCCAGATTAACTTGGTTATTTTATTTTCACTACAATAAACTTTAAGCCATGTACATATTTAACACCCTAAGCTGTTTATCAACTTCTGTAGCATGAGAAGAGGCAAGGAAAACACCTACAGGAGAGCAGTATAGACGCCATCCCCAGGAACCATCACTGTACAAATCAGGCCCATACTGGTCCCTGTTGAAGGCACAATCATTGGAGTCACTTATTTCTTCTTCCAACAACTTTTTCCCCTACCAGAATCATGTTAAGCCGGCATGTGATAGTTGTCTCACAAAGTTAAACCTAGGAAAAAGAGCACGCTGTAGAATAGTGGTCATGTCAGTCCTTGTGCTAGGTGTGCCTAAAACAGTGTTGCCTGGTCCTTCCTTTTCCATGCTGTATATATGAAGTGTGTTTCCGATTTGCTTTTCAGGGCAGCTTTTGGCAAGGAGTCTGAAGTTCTTATTGGGAACCTGGGTGATAAATTAATCCCTCCACAAGACATCCTTCGTGACGTCAGTGATCTCAAAGCCTTGGCCAACATGCATGAAAGCCTGGAATGGTTGGCAAGTCGAACAAAGTCAGCTTTCTCCAATCTTTCTACATCCCAGAGTAAGTATGTGGTAGGAAGCTGTTGTGGGGACAGTTGAGGAACTAGACTGAATGTGTTCATTGAAAGATGGGAGTGTACACTGGTCACCATATGGGGGCGTGTCCCAAGTTGTTAGAAGATCCTGGTTAGAATCCTGCTTGTGTTGCACCTCTCGTACTTTGTGATTCTGGGAAAGGGACTAATCTTGGTTTCCCTGTGTGGAATGTGGGAAGCCAGGAAAGGCCCATGTTAACGTAGCTTGATATTAACATAGCCTTAGAAACATAAATTCATCTAGGATTGAGCCACTATGTCTCAAGAGCAGAAAGCAATACCTTTTTTCCTCCTTACAACAACTTCTCAAGGCCAAAAACTGTCTCAGAGCTCAGGGCTGTATGCACGGCTGACATTCTCATTTTACCTGACATAAAGCTAATCTTTTTTTTTTTTTTTTTTTTTTTTTGAGACGGAGTCTCTCTGTGTTGCCCAGGCTGGAGTGCAGTGGCGCAGTCTCCACTCACTGCAAGCTCCGCCTCCCGGGTTCACGCCATTCTCCTGCCTCAGCCTTCTGAGTAGCTGGGACTACAGGCGCCCGCCACCACGCCCGGCTAATTTTTGGTATTTTTAGTAGAGATGGGGTTTCACTGTGTTGGCCAGGATGGTCTCGATCTCCTGACCTCGTGATCTGCCCGCCTCTGCCTCCCAAAGTGCTGGGATTACAGGCGTGAGCCACCGCGCCCGACCATAAAGCTAATCTTTTTATTACAGTCATAGAAGTGATTAAGGTGCTAAAAAATAGCGTCAATGAAGACAATTATTCTGGAAAAAAGATGGCTAAGAGATAGCAATTACAGATTTCAAGGAAATTAAGGAACAGAACATGAAATTAAGGGGAACCTCTTTTTCTATGAAGGACCAATGACTTAGAGAAAAATAATTTGAAAACTTTAGGGCACGTAAACTTTAATAACTATAAAATTATATTTAAAGCATTACTTGAGGAGTACGTATAACACAGTTAAAATAGAGACAAAGAAAATATGATATGAAGAAGGCATAAAGGAAAAGGCAGATTTATTATTTATTTGTTGAGACAGTCTCACTCTGTTGCCCAGGCTGGAGTGCGGTGGCACAATCTCAGCTCACAGCAACCTCTGCCTCCTGGGTTCAAGTGATTCTCAAGCTTCAGCCTCCTGAGTAGCTGGGATTACAAGTGTGCACCACCACACCTGGTCTCAAACTCCTGGGCTCAAGCAATCCACCTGCCTCGGCCTCCCAAAATGCTGGGATTACAGGCATGAGCAACCACATCCAGCCCAAAAGACAGATGTAGATGTATGAATGGAGAGATAGAAACATGATAGGAAAAAGCAAAAAAAAAAAAAAAAAAAAAAAAAAAAACAGCAGGAAGGAGAAGGAAGCAAAATCACCTCTGAATTTAATATTAGGGCTATTAGACAGTTATTAGAAAGAAAACACATTATTTGGACTGTGCACGTCAGAGTGAGCTTTTTTTAATCACCGTCATTTGAGACGGTATTATTACTTGATTAACCACGTTTCCAGCCTAGAGATGGAAAGGTGTGGATTAAATTCACAGAGTAAATTATTCCCTTATCCTCTAAGAGTCTAAGGAGCCCCTTGAATGCTCACTACTTGTATGGCCTCATGCTGATTCTCTGCCTATCCCAAGGGCCAATGCAGGGTGGGAAGAAGGGACTGAAGCAGTGGTCTTCAGAGGGAGATCATAGAATCTGCACCAGAAATCTCCTTAAAATATTACTGTATATTTATACCTTTATTCTTATGTCTTTTATTGAAAATACTGCTTATTTTTGAGACAGTCTTGCTGTATTTCCCAGGCTAGTCTTGAACTTCTGGCTTTAGGTGGTCCTCCCATTTCAGCCTCCCAAGTAGCTGGGACTACAAGCATGCACCACCATGCCCAACTCTAAAAGACTGCTTTTTATCTGATGATAAAATTATACAAGTTTATTCTCAGAAATCTATAAGAATAGAAAATGTGTCTACCAATTAAGGATAGTTTGGGCACAGTATTACTTTTGAGGAGATTCTACATAAGGAGGTATCCATAAAGGCCCCTTTAACTTTATAATACCATAATATCAGGCAGTTCTATTACAAGCAGCAGTTTAAATTATCCATTTTATCTCCCAAACCCACTCTGCTCCCTTCTCCCCTCTAGAAAAAGTCAGAAAGAACTAATTTTTTCTTTGCTAATTACAAAATGAGCAGCTCTAAAAAAGGGGCCACTTGCCTCTTTTCCTAGTTTTCTTTGACTTGCAAATGCAGAGCTGCTTAGGTAGTTTATTTAGTAATGTTTGAAAGGGGTGCTCTCATTTAGCATGTCATTAGCATCTAATATTTAATGCTACAATCTCTTATTTCCAATGACATAGCATTCTAGATTTCTATTCTGCCCATTCTAAAAGGGCTTCACAAAGCAAGATAGTACATAACCTTTGTAGCAAGCCACTGAGTGATTCACACTGGCATCAACTGTTTTCAAAAGGAGAAAGATGCATTCTGAGTTATGCTAAACTTTGTAATTGCACAATTTAGCTGTTGTGTTCATGTCACTGAAAGTACCCAGTAAAGTTGATGTCTAATTCATGCCTATAATCATCTCTGTTATTCTGACAAAGATCTCATCTACCATGCCTCTTAATCCTTTGCCTCGTGTGCTCAGTTCCATTTTATAATATAAGTTGTACCCTCTCAGTTCCTTGCAGGGTGATTATTCCACCCAGTGAGTGATTTAAGTAACTGTCAGCATTTTGAGGATCAGTGCAAAACCCAAGTGAACTGTAATCACTACTTACGGTGTCTTTGCTAAAACAAAGCATCAAGCAAGCCTGGTTTATCCTACTAACAGCAAGCCCGGCTCACCCCCACTTATATGCGCTTTGAATTCCCAGGAGAGATGCCCATTGATGTTTATAATTTGAACAAAGCAGGGGATTCTCTGATAATGGCTTACTTTGATTGCCCTATGTCATTGTGACTCTAGAAAGGGAACAAGGGGACAGCTTTTTATTATTTTTTTTGAAAAGTGAACCAAATGATTACTGCAACAAAAGTGTTTCCAAGTCTGGAGACTACAGAACATGAGGAAAATGCTCAGCAGGATGGGAAGAAATCAAAATAAGAAGATCTTCAGTTTATTTCTTGTTCCACATTCTGTTAACTATTTGGTATGGTAAAGGCCATGTTTTATTAAGCTTAAGAAGCTATTACTGTGATAGGGTGGAAAAAGTTTGCAGAAAATTATTTTCTTTCTTTTTCTCTTTTTTTTTTTTTTTGAGATGGATTCATGCAGTGGCACGATCTCAGCTCACTGCAACCTCTGCCTCCCGGGTTCAAGCGATTCTCCTGCCTCAGCCTCCCAAGTAGCTAGGATTACAGGCGCCCACCACCACAGCCGGCTAATTTTTTGTATTTTTAGTAGAGGCGGGGTTTCACCACATTGGCCAGGCTGGTCTCAAACTCCTGATCTCATGATCCACCCGCCTCAGCCTCCCAAAGTGCTGAGATTACAGGCATGAGCCACCACGCCCAGCCGAAAATTATTTTCATAGTAGAATATCTCTTCAGATAGGACAGTAGGATTCTCATCCACCTGAACATTTCATGTCAGGTATTACATTTAGAAGAAAGTAGAGAAAAAAGTTCTACATTTTAGTGGCAGAGCATGGCTGGCTATACATTGTTCAGGAGGTTAAAACTGATTATTTTTTTTCCTAGGGTAATTTGTTCATCTCTTTTAGTATTTGCCTAAATGTTTCTCTGTCTCCTTTAGACATAAAAGTGTCTCCTGGTTGTATCTAGCTCCTGACCACACCAAAGGTACCACTCTTGCATTTGCACTACCACACAGTCTACGCCTCCCTCTTCCATCTCCCCTGGTATTCTCCCCTCAGTCTTTCCGACACAGTTTCTACTTAAGATTCTTTCAGTTGAAAGTCACAGACTTAATTGAAGGAAAAAGAATGCATTGACTCATACAACTGATAAATCAAAGGACTTCAAGAGTGGCTGGATCCAGAGGTTCCCAAAATATCGTCAGATCCCAGGCATGCTTACACACCTGCTCTCTCTCTCTCTCTCTTTCCCCCACACCCCACCCTGGTCTCAGCCTCCCATCCCTACCCCTAGAAGACCCTTACATTCAGGACCTGCTTTAACAGATGTGCTTTCAGTGCAAGGAAGGTGAGCAGGAGCATATTTAGCCTTGGGCATTCAGGATCTAAGTTTCTACATGTTTTCCTGCATTAATCACAATTTCAACCTTATAATAAAGGCACAAATAATGCTGGTTCTTTGTAATGCCTGCTGTTTGTAAGATCCCTAAATAAAGACTCCAAAATTGTTATCATTAAGAAAATTCTCAGAACAAAAATATGACCTACATAAAAATTGTTAGACTATTTTTCAGTTTAACATTAGTGATTTTCTTTTTCATCTTATCCTTTTGTTTTAAAGATGGATTGTTTTTAAAAATAGACTACACAGAATTTGAAGGAGGCGCAAGGGCTTATTTTTTCTCCATGGCTTCCTTAGGGAGGCCCTTCTCTCTATCTTGGATTCTGTAAAAATCTCTGGGATTAGAGATTCTACAACCTCCTTGATTATATATTCTACTCCTTACCATCTAGGAAGTCATTTTTTTTTTAAGTGAAGCCCCTGTGCCTCATTCTTCTTTTGTACTCTCTTCAGAAATTAAATAATTACTGTTAATGAATGTTTTCTCTATAAAATATTGTAATGCATCCAAAAATATTTCCGTGGCCTTGTACTTCCCTATCTCTGGATTTTAAAGGTTTTTGGGCCTGTGACAATTCCAGTCTGTGAGTCAAGGACATGCAAACCTAGTAGGATTAGGAGCCCCAATCAGGCACAAGTTCACTCTCTGGGACGATGATTTGGCTGTTGGCTTTTGTGAATGTGGGGCTTAGGGTAGGATCTTTGACACCAGGCTTACCCACTCCAGCTCTCTGAGTCCCCGTTGCTGAAGTTCTTGCTAAGTCCACATACATGAATAATAAGAGTAAGAAAAACCACGCCCTAGACTTTTTCAGTCTGAGCAACCACAGAGTTAAACATTCTTCTAATTTTTGGGGCAAATAAATCTCATAATTTTGGTTGCCATAATTGGTTTGTGAATTGCAGTATTAGTTATACAATTATTTATATACTTATTTCTTACAGGTAAATTATTGTTAGGCATCTTAGAAATCATCTGGTCTAACTCAGTCATTTTGCATATGAGGAAATTAAGGTCTCAGGGTGGTTATATCACCTGTCTGTGCCAAACTGAGATGGAGCAGGTCTTCAGATTTCCAGTTTAATTTTCTTTCTACTATGCCAGAGCCACTAATTGGACCGTTCATGCCATATTCCTATTAAACCATTCCAGCAGAGTGGGCATATTTTATTTTAATGGAAGCACTTTAATGCTTACAAGCAAGTTGTGATCATTTCTGATCATTTTCTTGTGCCTAAACAGAATTTCTACACCTAAATATATGGAATCATTGTACAAACCCCTCTTGAATTTCATCTCAGTTGCAATAAAACATTTCTGTAATTTGCCACTCTCTATTTTTGCTTTGCAAGTATTTTCTAAGTTAGAAACTCCATCTGTCTTGTTATCATGCCATGTAATATATTCTAGATATTGCATTACCCTATACATTAGCCACTAGCCTTGTGTGGCTATTTAAATTTAAATTAATTACAGTTAAAATTGTAGTTCCTCTGTCATACTAGCCATGTCTCAAATGCTCAGTGGCTGTTATATTGGACAGTATAGGTATAGAACATTTTCATCATCACAGAAAGTTCTGTTGGCCAGTGCTGTAGATCATCACTGAGGTCACTGATAAAGGTTAAAAATAATGCCAGTCCATATACTTAGCCTTTGAAAGATACTTGAAATGCCTACCTAGTTCTATCAAAACATGGTGAACTACTTTAATTGTCCAGCCTCAGATCACATGTACCCTCCTGATGAAGGTTGATGTTTTTGGCTCTGCATTATCAAAATTTCTCCTATTGATGTTAACTAAGGCTAAAGGGAAAAGGTTTTGTGATCAAATAGACTTGGAAAATATTAAAGTACATTAAATATAATTCAATACCAGAAAACCTCTAAAATCTTTACTATATTAACCAGATAATTACAGCAGTGGAATGTTTCTTAAACTTACTTTTCAGTGAAATTCTGTTGTCCCAGCGTATCTCACAGGGCTTTTTGTCCATGAAACAACTTCTGGGCGACACTGCCCGATGCTATATTTATGTAATTTGCTTAGAATATTTTATTTCTCCCAGCACCATCAGGCTCAGGGCAGATATTCCACTATTGCGGGAACTTAATTTCATATTATTGGCAAATTTGCATACCATCAGGTGACTTATTTTGCAATTTGGTTATTTGATTATTTGATTCATTTAGTGATTTTTAGAAATGTTCAAGTCAACCAATATAAAATAACCATGTTTCCCTTTCCGCCTGTTTCGGGCTTGGCTGCTGCTATACTGACCCCTTTCCAGTCATCGTGCCTTTCTCACAGTTCTCAAAGATTCTAGCTTCAATTTTATAACACACCCCAATTCATGGAATAATGTCAATATATCCATGGTGGGGCTCCTGGGATTGATTTATGAGAAAAGTTTTGTTGTATAATATTTTTAGATTTAGTGTAAAGTTGCAAAGATATTACAGATAATCTCCTTATCTCTCTCATCCAGTTTCCCCTATTGTTAATATATTAGTATGATACATATGTTACAAGTAATGAATCAATATTGATACATTATTATTAATGAAAGTCTATACTTAGTTCGGATTTTCTTAGTTTTTTCCTGATCTTCTTTTTCTGTTCTAGGATCTCATCCAGGATATATCACATTTATACCACAGTTTTCCCATATCACAGTTATCACATAGTGATGTCTCCTTAGGCTCATTTAGACTGTGACAGTTTCCTAGACTTTCCTTGTTTTTTATGACCTCCAGAGTTTATAGGAATTCCGGTTGGGTATTTGTAGAATCTTCTTCAATCTGGGTATATCTGGTGTCTTTTCCTGATTAGACTGGGCTTGCGGGTTTTCAAAAGGAAAACTACAGCGGCGAGGTACCATTCTCATGAAATCACATCAAGGGTGGATATCATCAATGTAACTTATTACTGATGATGTCTGGGATTGATTTTGTGCCTCCAATTTGTGTAGTCCTCTCTAGGCAGTTCCTTCCAAATTTTGGATTGACTCTCCACTTTGCGACTACAAATTGCTTATCTTTCTAGTGGCTATTTTTTTAACATGATAGAAGCATCTTATTATAAACCCAATGTTTGGATGAGTTGAATACTTGCTAAGAAAAATGGTTGTCTACCTTAAACAATTATGCAGTTGATAAATGAATTATAATCTTGTGTGTCCGAAAGACTCTGTGGGAGGAGCTGTTTTTTAATACCCTGAGCCGCTTGACTAAGGCCTGTAGCTACTTTTTGGTTGCTACATGTGCTAAACATCCCTTAGTAAATGTATACAACCATATTAATTTCAAACAAAACCATGCTGACGTTAAAAGAGTTTAAATTTCTTCACTAAAAATAAAGTCTTATTTTAACCCATTTTAATTAAACTGTAACGTGCAATGTTGACTCAAAACCCACCACAAGTGGAACTCACTTCCTGAGATAAGTCCTTTTAGAATAGGATACCTCATACCGAGCTGCACATCAGTTATAATCAGTTAGAGAGCTGTAAAAATACTGATGCAGAGATTTTGATGTAATTGTTCCTAGGTATGACATGGGCCCAGACCACTCAAATCAGAGGCAGAGAACCTGTGTTGTAAAGGAGCGGATTTTCAGTCTCATCGCATTGGAAATACCTGTGCTTTTTAACATATCCCCAGGCAATTTTAACAAACAGCCAAGGTTGAGAACCACTGATTTAGAGCCCCTAAAAATTTCTTCTTCAATTTCTGTCACTCTCTATATTTGGGAAATGCTTTGTAATTATTTTGCCAGTTCTTCTATCCTCTGGAGCTTGAGATTAACGTGATTTCCCATTTTACAGACAAGAAGAGTAGGCATGGAGATACAGTACTTTGTGTCCATGCCAGAGTCGGAAGCACAGCCTTGCTTAGCAGTTGTTAGCTAAACTGTCACCCAAATCTGATTAAAAACAAAAATGTTCCTCTTATACTTTTCAAGCCAGCTAAACGAGAAGGGCACAAGGAATCTGTGTCTCTCAACACAAAAGGCTGCAATTGCCGAACCAATGGAATGAATGCAGATATGTCATTGAAATTATATCATTGAAAATAAATGGAAAAAGCTAGGTGTCAGTCCACCCCCATCCCCCAAGTGCACAGTTGTGCAATATTCCAGCATGTTTTTTATGCATTCCCTATGGTGACTCAATATTTTCTGTGAGATAGAATGTGAATATTCTCATGCTAGAGCCCACTATCGTGGACTCTTTGTGCCTTAATAGTAAATGAAAAATAAAATGTAAATCCCCCAGCTGTTTGTTTTTCTGCCTTGGCACAAATGAGAATAAAAATTTCCCTACCCAAGATCTCATGGGAATCTGTCATGTTTCAGGTTTGCTTTTGTCAGACCATTAAGCCGGAGTTTTCCTTGTCATAATTTCATTTGATTCTTTTTAATTAGAACTCTATGCGTGGTAATTCCTCTCCCGCTTCAGTATTTACAAGTTTCAAATATTTGTTGACTGTTATCAGACAGCTCCTCCTCAGCCTACCTAACATGTTTAGTTTCTCTAATTACCTTTCTGTGGTTAGACTTTCCATGCCCTTCATCGTTTTTCAGTCTTAGTAGTTGTCATTTTCCTAAGCTGACTCTCATATTGTGGCTTCATTTCTGTCGTTCTTCTTTTATTGATGATACCTTCCAAATTCATTGCCATTGGTTGATTTCATGATCATGCTATTGACTAAGAAAATTAATTTACCATTGGTATTGTATTTTGTTCATGAGCTTCCCACCCCCTGCCTGACTCTAAATATATTTTGGCCTTATCTAATTAACATTACTTGTACTTCTGTTGCACCTTTCTCTCTTTTAAAAATCATGTCCAAATATATTTCCATGTTGTGCTCAATGTCTCAACTAATGTTTTGTAGGAACAAAAGCACCAACTGATAATTGTATGATGATCCAATTTTGTTCATTTTCAGTCTTAATTGTACTCTGCTTATATTTACAAACTCATTGAAATTTATCATAATGAAGAAAGAATTGTGTGGAAAGCCCCTGTGCTTAGCGTGTTCACCTGATTATTCTTTGCCCTCTTCTGAAACCCACGTTGTTACTAGGAATGGAGATGCTGCTTATTCTTTTATTTTCTAAGGAATACTATCTAGACCTCTCTGTCTCCTTCTGTTTATCATGCAAGCTTCAGACTGACCCCAGTGGGGTTCCCCATGTTCCTTGGCTTTAAGCACATTTTAAATTGCTGATACACAAGAGTTACCCCCTTTTTAAAACATATCTACTCTCTTGTTTTCCCTTTCCTGTCATTGAGTGTCCTCCCTTGGCTCCCCAATCGTCGTTACTTTTGACTCTCCTCACATAGCCTTGTTTTCGTATTAATTCATAGAATCTTTGTCATTCTTCTCCCTTAGTCTAGGAGACATATAGCACACATTTGACTTTGAAGTCTGACGAACTTAAGGACAAATCAGGCAAGCTAGTGTATAACCAGGGGGAAACTATTTGGCGTGTCCGAGCTAAATAGGTCTTCTCACCTGTTAAATAGAAATAATAATACATACTCATTGGGTTGCTCTAACTATTAAATGATCTGATGAACTTGAAGTTCTTAGCAGTGTGTGATACACAGCGGGGCTCACTATGGGGTTTCTGGACTTCCTACCGTCAATCTTATCCCTGGAGCTCTCATTCATTGTACTGGGTCTTCCCCTTCCTCCTGCCCCTTCAGGCTTTTCTTTTATCTCAAGTTGTGTGGTTGCTTTCAAAACTGTTAATATGTGTGCTCCTAAATCATTTCCAGTAAATCATGGCTGTCACTCACCAGAGCTCCCAAAATGTTTCGAGGTCATGGAAGTGTGTCTGAGAATGGGCCTGCACCTGAGGGCCTACAGGTGCTCATCTGAGAAGCCAGGGTTGAATTTGAAACAGGCATGTTTTATTCTTCAAAACTATGAAAACAAGGCGCAGCTATTATTGAAAAACACGCCAAATCCAACCACAATTCCCTCTGTCAATCAGCTGGTCGTTAGTAGAGTTCATTGTCCTGTGCTGATTAGAAAGCAGTACCCCACCTCCCTCCATAAGGAGGTGATTATCAACTGTGGAGCCACAGGAGGCTAGTGCTGTGGGCATTTCAATGTAATTATGGAGTTCTAAGTACTTGCCCATAAAAAATTATGTGGCTGTTTCTTTGGAAATGCCAACATTTGTATCCATAAGGGAAATATTTTATTAAAATATGATAATATCATGGATGCTTAAGTGTGGTGGCTGGAAGCTGCCAGCTGAATGATTGTATCTTCAAGCAAAACTATAAAATGGAAACAATAAGAAGAAACATAAATGAAAAAATCTCTGGGAACGAGGAGAGACAGAAGGAGTTAGAAAGCAAGAGAAGGCTCTAAAATGGCATACTTAAATTGCAAAGCCAGACAGAGAAGATGGTGGAAATGCAGAATCACCGGAGCCTGAGCCGACACCCAGCACAGCAGAGAGGAGGAGCGGCTGCTGCAGCAGAGTGACTTGAACAAGACATCTGAGTGAACTAATTTGGTTGCCACGCAGAACCACACGTTCCAATGAGGAGCAGTGGAAGATTGTACCTAAAGGCGTTGATTGTGCTATTCAATCTGGCCTCTTATCTAGAAAAACCCTTAGACACTTGGGTGCTTTAAAACCTGAGATAAGCCCAGGAACCAGTGTGAAATCATGACTTAATGAACTCCTCACCAGAGAAAGAATGTGTCTTTCCATTCTTCACCCTTGAAACTAAGTTTAGATCTACAAAATGCAGTGGGTGAGGGAGACAAATCCTGACAGGGAAATCCGAAAGAAGATGGAGGGCTGGCCGAAGTGATGTGGAAGAACTCTTCATTACTTGGTGGGATTGATTTTAGAAAAATGTTCTAAATGTAAACTGGATGTACTTTTTTTCACACAGCTTCCTTATTAATGAATAGTGCATAAAGACTTTTTCCAGACAGCCAGGAAAATGTAGCAAAGAGGCGAGATGTGCGAATCTATGTGTGTAACAGCCCCAAAGGATACTATGGTAATGATAATGGACTCAACATTCAGATTATACTTCAGACTCTCAAGAACCTTTATAACCACTCATTCTTAATCTCTTATCCCTGCCTCAAGCTGTAGTTGACAGATCAGCCTTTATATTCTCAGTTTTACAAGGCATGATCATGAAATGCAGAAGTTTGGCAGTTGCCCAAGGTCAAAATCAGTCAATGACAAAAATCTAGACCGCATCTGTCTGTTCTCAGAGTGCAGACCAGAGTGTCTGGAAAAACAACATAATCACCTGTTACGAATTACTACTGACCGAGTTACAAGCACATCAAACCAGCGTGCCTTTGTTTCCCCACGGAGGCAATGCTGTTGTTCAGCCATCTCCCAAAGCTACAGCAGCAAGGCGAATGCAATGCTGTGTGCCTAGTATAAATGGTAGTATAAATGGTATTGAATAATACACTTTAAAAGGAGGAGTGGGGAAAAGTGAGCTTAACATTATTTTACTCTGTTTCAGAAGCTGAGATGTAAAAGCTGCACCTCTTGCCCCCAAAGGACCTATTTTGGAACCAAATTTGGTAGTCATGCATTCAGGGAGAGGTTCTCTTATTATCTTAAATTCAATACTGTGATTTATATTAAATATTGTAAATTATACAATAAAAGATTTCCTTCTTCATATGGGTACAGAGATAGATCAGGTATAGGTCTCTAAGGCACAGTGTTCCTTATTAATAGCAGTTAATTCTGTGTACTAACATCTTTGAGCTCTGGTCGTTGAATCCTAGGTGGATTTAACTAGAGTTCTTAACCAACATCTTAATCCAATTTTTATGAAAGGAAGAGTAATGAGGACTTTTCTGTAAGACTGATGAAAAACCTAAGTGTCTTTATAGAAGCCAAGAAGATCTGATCAGATTCTTCAAGGAAGCAAAAATCCTGTAAATGTCAGAAAGATGTTACATGCTGGAAAACCCTTTTGGTCAAATTCATCTAAAGAAGGTACTATTTGTAGGTGACTTTTCAGCAAGCCTGTCAAAAGCTTCTTGCTACAGATAAAAATTCAATAACCTTTCACTGTGGATGTGCCACAATTATCACTAATTTAAAAACAGTCCCTCTAATAGAGTATTTTATCATGCCGGACAGTCTCTGCATTGTTCATTATTTAGTGTTTGCTAAGCTGATGGCACTTCACCACACTTTTCTTATCTCTACTTCTTCAGAATTGGATTTTATATTTCCAAACCAGCCAGATATGACAAGTCATTTTCTTCTCTCTTGTCTTTTAAGAAACGGAAACTTGATTTCTTTTCTTTTCTTTTTTTTAACAATCACCACTTAAAAGATTAAAGTTATTGGAAATGTCTGTATTAACTAGCATTGGGATGTGCAGTAAGGCCTACTGCATTTTAATTGCGACTGGGGTCTTCCCTTCTTTTTTATTGTTTTTCTTTTCCAATACTTATGTATTCTCTATCTCTTTGGGACCCCCCATTCTGCTAAAACACACAGTGTATGGCAGAGATGAGGTATTATGAAGCCTGATGTAGTTAAAAGACAAGGTGAGGAGAGTATTATCAGAATTATTATATTATAGAACCTCCAAAAGGTGGTGACAAATGGTATAAGTAGATCAGTAAATATAGACTGTCTTTATATGAGAAACTTCCTGAAAGGAAAATGATAAAGTCATTATCCTGACACCCGAGGGATACATGCCACTTCTAACAACATCTCTTTCTATCTATAGCTCATTATTGAAATTTTTAACTATTTTAAGCCTGAAAAAATTCTACTAGCTGTGGTTCTGAAAGGATTTTGAAAGATCTGTATACTTTACCCAAGCTTTGGACCACAGTAAGACAGCCACACATCTTCTGTCATTGAGAACTCTCTCCTTAGGCCTCAGGGCCTGCTCCTCTGTCCAAGAGAGTCTCTCCCAATTTTCAGGGAAGTATAGAACTTCATTCAAGAAGTTTGATGATAAGATTTTGACCTTTTATGGGTACAGTCTTTCAGTAGTGATATCAGAATGCTGAAAAAGATTGTGTTAGAAAATCTCACCAAAATATTCATTTTAAGATTTATGGATTATTTTTGTAAGCATCGAACAGAAATAGCATTGTAGCCTGTCTTCATACATTAATAATAAGGACTGCCCTTTAGGATTGGCTTTACGAAGAAAAATATTTGCTCAAACTTTACCCAGAGACAGGAGATGCCTGTCACGTCTGCTTCTAAAAGAAGGAGTGTGACTAAAAATCCACCATCTTATTACTTGTTTAATGGTACCACAAGTCCAATTAACGCATTTGTTCAAGCCAACAGCCTTTTAGCTTTTCACAGAAATCTTGGAATTGTGCTAGAGAAACACCCCCACAAAAGAGTTTTGCATATGCTGCTGTATCTGCCTCTCTCCAGGAAGCAGAGCATGGGTCACTGACAGACAGATGGCTGCCACAAGCGCCACCAGGGGCCAGAAACTCCTCCCACAAGCTCCCATTCCCGCAAAACAAATGGGGAGAGGTGCTTTTCTTGAATGCTGTGCCTGGACTTTCTCTCCCTTGGCCCAGCCCTACCCATGGAATACTGAGGCAACCTCAACATCTGTTACACTCCTGTCTTAATTCTATTCCTCAGTACCAGCATAACTCAATAGAGGAGTATGGGCTTGACCTTGGACAAGGTACTTGACATTGCTGATGATGTCGTCTGTATTATAAATCCCTCATAGGTTGTTTGGAAGCTCAGGTCAACTAATGTATACACAACACCTGGTACAATGCCTACAAACAGTGATCACGTGATAAATAGTAGTTTCTTCTGCTCCTTCTTTTTTAAGCTCTTTTCCTCATTCTTAGCCTTCCTGAGAATATTTTATTTCTCGCTTTCTCATTTAGCTACCAATATTTGCCCATAGTGGTACTCAACGTGAAATGCCCAGATCTGCCCTCTGTTTATTTCCCCCTGCTCCTGTCCTTCCTGTTGATAGCTGGGTCATTCTGCCCATTCTGCCTGATAGTTTAACTTCATCTCAAAAGATCTTTGCTGTATTGCATTCGAAATTAGATTTTGAGCTCTTAAGTTTAACAGCCTTTCAAAATCTACGTGGCTTGGGAACATAGGCATAGGGTAAGGTCGTATTTATTCAGGGCCACAATGAGTGAAACTTAAGGTTAAACCTCCAGCTCTCATTAAATGACTTCCTCTGTGAACTTGTTATGTCAGCATATTGAGAAATATGGCAATGAAGAAGCTGCTGAATTGGCCGGGTGCAGTGGCTCACGCCTGAATCCTACCACTTTGGGAGGCCGAGGCAGGTGGATCACCTGAGGTGAGGAGTTACTAGCCTGGCCAACATGGTGAAACCCCATCTCTATTAAAAATACAAAAATTAGCCAAGCGTGGTGGCAGGCACCTGTAATCTCAACTACTCAGGAGGCTGAGGCAGGAGAATTGCTGGAACCCAGGAGGTGGAGGTTGCAGTGAGCCAAGATTGTGCCATTGCACTCCAGCCCGAGCCGACAACAGTGAGACTCTGTCTCAGAAAAAAAAGAAAGAAGCGGCTGAATTGTGGCTTCAGTAAAAACTATAACAAAAATGACAGACCAGCTAATTTCAGAACCCACGGTAGCTCTGGGACTCAGGCCTTTTAACATCAAGGGAATGATTCTGTCGGTATTGAAGTGGGCTTTGGAATAGCTTTAGTTAAGATCTACCCAAGCTTCAGCTGGGCATCCTCCACAGGAGTGACAATGATCTGGTTAGCTGCTTACCCCTTCTCTGCTGCCTAATAACACACGGGAGTTCTGGGAGTCTCAGTTCTGCTAGGATCTTAGGAGTGTTACAGGAATAGAAATTTGTGTTCTTTTTTACTATCATTTCAGCCATTTTTAAATGTCCAGTTTGGTGGCATTCAGGACATTCACATTATTGAGTAGCCATCACCATCATCCATCTGCAGAACTTTTTTCATCTTCCCAAACTAAAACTCCATATTCCTTAAACAATAATCCCTCACTTCTCCTTCCCTCCAGCCCTTGGCAGCCTCCATTCTACTTCCTATCTCTATGAATTTGACTACCCTAGGTGGCCCATATAAGTGGAATCATGTAATATTTGTCGTTTTGTGACTGACTTGTTTTGTTTAGCATGATGTCTTCAAGGTCCATCCGTGTTGAAACATGTGTTAGCATTCCCTTCTTTTTTGAAAGCTGCATGATATTCTATTGAATGGCTGTACCAACACTTTATTTATCCATGCATCCATCAGTGGATGCTTAGGGTGCTTCCACCTTTTGCCTATTGTGAGTAATGCTGCTGTAACATGGGTGGACAAATGTCTGTTCGAGTCCTGGTTTTCAGATCATTTGGGTATATACCCAGAAGTGAAATTGTGGAAATTAGTCATTTGAGATTGGATGTACTTTGCATGTCTTTCTACTTCTTCTCAACTGTCTGATTGCTTGTATAAGTGACGTCTTCTGAAGGAAAGTTCAGCATTTTTCTCAGATGTGATAATAATATATGCTAAGATCTTGGCCAGGCACGGTGGCTCATGCCTGTAATCCCAGCAGTTTGGGAAGCCAAGGTGGGCGGATCACTTGAGGTCAAGAGTTTGCTGCCTTCAAATCAATCATTACTTCTTACCACCTCTTGAAATAGAAAATAAAAAATTTGGCCAGGCGGTGGCCAGGCACAGTGGCTCATGCCTATAATCTCAGCACTTTGGGAGGCTGAGGTGGGAAGATCTCTTGAGCCCAGGAGTTTGAGACCAGACTGGGCAACATAGGGAGACCTCATCTCTACAAAAAAAAAAAAAAAAAAAAAAAAATTAGCCAGGTATGGCCCCATTTCTACAAAAAAATTTTTTTTTAATTAGCTGGGCATGGTCATGTACACATGTGGTCCCAGCTACTAGGGAGGCTAAGATGGGAGGATTGCTTGAGCCTGGGATGTCAAGGCTGCGGTGAGGTTTGATTGCACCATTGCACTACAGCCCGGCAACAGAGAAAGACCCTGTCACAAAAAGGAAAAGAAAAGAAAAAAATGTAAAAGCCCTAGATAGTACCCTCCTTTCACTCCTAGAGAATTCAAAATTTGCAATGGAAATTTAAGCTTACTATCTTGTTCTCTAGATCAGCTGTTTACAATGTTGTCTATATGCCCCCCAATAATTATGTAAAACAATACATTGAAGCATGGGAAGGAAACATGAGACCATTTATGTATACTTTTTAAAACATCAGAAACATTGCAAGTTTTACTAATATTTAACATAAGAGATGACATGATAGCCCTCATTTGAGCCCTATGTGAAGTACTATATGGGAGGAATCCTGCAGGCACCCCAAGGATTCCTCAGCAGAGAGAGGCTCAATCTTCTACCATTTTTTAAAATTTTCAACGTTTTGTAATATGTTCCAGGTGAAGTAGATTTATGGATTCCATTTTCTAGTTTTTACTAAACTCACCTTCCCCAAATGGATAAATGACTTAAAAGGGACTGTGGATTGACACTATAAGCAAAAATGAACGATGAGAAAATGGCAGAGCTGGCATTGTCATTGTTCCTGGTGGGGATCTTCATCAGTCACATTATAATTATCTAAGCAGTAATAATCTAATCAGATGACTGGAAACTGGCAAAAGAACTTGTCAAGGATATTATTTGGAATACGCATTTACATCTACAATTATTAACATGAACCTTGCTCTAAGTGTATGTGTGCCTTGAAATACTAGCTAATACATGTTGAAGCTGTAATCATTAGGAAGACGTTTAAGAATATCACTTGTTTCATCTGTAGCTTACTTTTTATTGATTTCTTTTCTAGTTATATTTTTAAAGTTATATAATGTATTAGTACCAGTATATATAAATAGCTAAATGTACATTTACTATTAATCTGGACACAAATATTTTTCACTGTTGGAATATATAATCAAAGAAGTTTGGAGATTGTTGTGTTACAGGATCCTTGGGGTATCCCTTCACCAGCAGGAAGCCTCTGTGGCCACTGGTGCCTTTGCCCGAGTTTTACTCAGGACCACTGGGCTCACTTGACCTGGCAGGCTTGTGCTACCGGCCTGGATCCCATGCCTGCCAAGGGCAAGTGGAGCAGCAAGGGGGGTGTGAGCAAGTGAGCGCGGGCTCCAGCCACTGCTCATAGCCAGATACACTGGCTGTAGTGGGATGGACAACTCCAGGCGCCAGCATGGGCACCGGCTGCCTGCGAGGCTGCAGCTAAACCAGGCATACCACAAGCAGCTTCCACAGCTGGCACTGGGGAACACAGTGGCACACAGAAGCTTGGAGACACCAGGAACTGCAGAGCCCCAAAGAGGATGTCACAGCCCTGGCTCGGGGAGCTCCTACATCTGGGCTTCCCAAGGGGCTGCAGCTCTTCTCTCCTCTCTTCTGTCCTTCTTGTTACTTGCAACTTGGTGAGCAAGGGGAGTGTCTCAGCCCTGTTTATGTTATACCTCTTTTAGCCCTGCCATTCGGCAGGTCCTGATTTCTTGTCCTGCATCCAGGAAGAATGAGTTACATGTTCAAGTGTTGGGTGAGCAGAGTGAAGAGGAGCTTTATTGAGCAACAAAACAGCTCAGTGGAGACCTGCAGTGGGTAACTCCTTTCTGTAGCAAAGGCATCCCAATGGGTGTTCAGCTCTCAACATAGAGGAGACCCTGTGGTGGGTAGCTCCTCTCTGCAGCTGGTTTTCCTGTCAAGTGTTCAGCTCTAGCAGAGAGGAGATCCTGGAGTGGGTAGCTCCTCTCTGCAGGCAGGTCATCCTGTCGAGTGCTTAAGTCTGGCTGAGTCTGGGGCTTTTCTGGGCTTCAGAGGGGAGGAAGTGTGTGCTGATTGGTCCATGCGTGAGCCTGGAAAAAGCAACATAAGTTCCCACTCTGGTCCGTGGGACTGGCAGCCTGGCCCCCAGGCTTCAGACCTTTCCTTACTTAAAGGTGGGGCTTCACCAGTGACCTGCCCCTGTCTGCCCTGGAGCCTGTCTGCCTCCTGCTGCTGTTCATGGTGCCCAGGCTGTTTGTGTCAAGGGGCGCCTACAGGCCTGCACCATGCTGCCCTCAGCACCCCATCTGCCTCCCTCCTAACAAGCCAGCACCCAAAGGCCAGAAGGGGCTGGCGTGTCAGCACTGCCCTGAGTGCGTGCATATGTGACCAGGTTGCAACAGTGCCCAGGCTTACCCTCAACTTTGCTCTGAGATAAGAGTGGGCACTGGGAGCAGGGAGAAGCCAGGCAGTGAGAGTAGGCACTTGTGAGCCTTCAGGGGCAGTTGGGGGGCTTCCCAGGCCCCTGAGAGTCCAGAGATGCCCAGGTCCACAGCTCCAGTTTGGGTAGCAGCAGCTGCACCTGGGAGGGCAGGACTTCTGCCTGCTTCTGGCCCCCAAGAGCACAGAGAGGCCTGGGTCCGCAGCTGCGGCTGGGGACCGTCAATTGCTTTAGACACTGTTGTCTCCAAATGAAGTTGTTATGGGACCACAGCGACAGTAGTACCATTGCTTTTTGTGTTCTTTTTTTTTCTTTGTTTTGCTTTTAGAGGAACACTGTGAATTGTAGCTGATAATATGACATAATTAGGACTTTAGCAGTCTCCAGATTCTTTCCATATAACTTAACGTAAGTGGTAAAAGATAGAGGTGGCTCAAATAGGATGGGATTTTCTGACAGACAGGCAGACTAACAACAGTTCTTCCTCCATGGAAGCTCTTTTGTCTGTTTTAATCATTGCAAAGTGAAGCGTATCATGGCCAATGCTGGAGTGTACAGAAACTTGGCCTTTCAGTTATCTGTACCTGGTACTTAGAACAAACCAGCCCAGATACATCTCGCAATTCAGTGAGTTGACTGAGCAGCTTTTCTAGCCAGAGCTCCTCAAGTAACTGTGCTCAGCTGGCAGCTCAGTCGGGGCTGCATCATGTGGGAGAACTGGGGGCCTCTCTCCTTGTGGTCCTTTCATCTGGGCTGCTTCAATGCACACAGGTCTCAGGGCAGCTCCAAGAAGGCAAAGACTGAAGCTGGAATAGCTAAGGCCCAGATTCTGAAACTCACATAACAGAACTTCAGCCATATCCTATCAGTCGGTGTAAGCTATAAAGCCAATCAAGATTTAAGAGGTGAGGAAAAGACTCTACTTCTTAATGGGAAAAGCTGCAAAGAATTGTGATCATACTTATTCCACCATACTGGTAAATTAGAAAGAAACAATACCAAAAAAGATATTTAAAATTAATCACTTTGGCCTGTACAGAGAGCATGTTTTCTACGCATTTCCTTATAAAAAGTGTATTTTCCAAGTGATAATACCGTTGATTTTTTTTTTGTCAATGTGAGGACTGTATAGAGAGGCTAAAATGTGCAATTGAAATGATGCATCTTTTCAGTATTCCTCAATAGCGTACTCAAAATGATATTTATATTCATGGCTTAAAATTAACTAAATTAAGTTTTCAATGCAAGTGTTCCCTAAAGTCAAAGCTTTTCTTCCTTTCTTCATTAGAGATTAATTTGTAGCATGTCTCATTGAATGGATTGTTCACAGTGATTTTTTTTCAGTTAGACCTCTTAGAAATAGTTTTATTTTAGAAAGGCAGAATAATTATAGACTGTTAAATATCTAAGTGACCCTGAATAGTTCTAGGAAGGTGTACAGAATACTGATACTTCCTTAATGCCATATATGCAGGAAATTTTAGAGTAAATATACATTAATTAAAATATCTACCATAACTTTCAAGCGCTTACTTTTGAATAACTATAGTCTTTAGTCTTCAGTAAAATCCTGATGTAAAGTACAACTTAGTCTAAATTAGGATTTTCCTTATAGAGTCTAAGGAGTTCAAGCCACTCTGGTCTTTGGAAAGTCAAGATTCTTAAGTGTTAATGTGGCATTTCCTGTGTTCACTATTTGGATAATGGATTACTCCATCATTTCTTTTGTATACCCACCCTTTATATGGATTATTTCTTAAGGTTTCACATACATCATGAAACAACAAAAGGCTTCATTATCAGGAGCTTCTATTCACTTTAGCAGAACCATCTGAAACATCTAAACAGTTGAGAAATGCATCCCAATAATATACTCAGAAGGCCTAGGAAACAAGAATAGTGAAAATAGCTATTAGCTCAAATTCATTAGAGGTTAATTAGCCATATTGCAGTCCACTTAATTTTCTACT
Organism: Symphalangus syndactylus; assembly: GCF_028878055.3. Taxonomy (NCBI): domain Eukaryota; kingdom Metazoa; phylum Chordata; class Mammalia; order Primates; family Hylobatidae; genus Symphalangus; species Symphalangus syndactylus. Next base: position 123,923,932 of record NC_072428.2, read on the forward strand.
TTCCACACTGGATTAGTCATGTGTATTACTTAACCCAGCCACCATTGCCAGATCAGTTAGCACTACAATTCCTTTTCCTCAGCAATGCTTCGTATTGTGACTTAGATCGTAAACCAGAGCACCAGGTAGAAATCACAGCCAATCTGAGTGTGCTGCGTGGGGCCTCGTGATACTTCCTGTTAATTTAGATGTTGACAGGGCCAGTATCAGTAATGAAATTAGTTCAGAGCATAACTCCTTGAACATAGCAGGCACTTAGTAAATGTTTTATCAAATTGAATTAAATTAACAAAAAGCTTCCAGTGAGGGCGTGAAATCTTCTACCCTGCTTTTATTTGCCAAATTGGCTACTTAATCAAATGAATCAACCATTTTTCTTATTTTTGCAAGTACTATCATTTCTTTTCCTTTTTTTTCTCCCTCACATTTCAAAAACTGATAGTAACAATTATTAATGTCTTATAGCACTGGGACGTTCATCTCTAGTCATCCATTTATCTCTGTTAAGAATTTCTCTTAGGATTAAATAGTACGATTACTATTTCCACATATTTCCACAGTATTTTGGTCATTAATTTACATATTTAAAGCAATATATTTAATTATATGCCTATTTTATCCCTTGCTAAATGTGGATTTTATTTACAGAAACTGTTCTCTCTGACCTTCTACTTTGACTTCTCTTTCTTTTTCTTAAACAATCTTTCCTATAGTACCTACTCTGACACAAATATCACTCACTGAATAATATATGTGTTATATTCCAGAAGTTCTTTTTAACCCAAAAGGTAGAGAATTGGCATAGCTACTGACATTGAAAGAAGAAATGAAGATAAGGCTAAAAACAGGAGGACTTGTTAAAAGTCTGTTTAGGAGATATTTACCCTCAGATTTTTATCTCTTACTCCATATACCTGTGCCACTGCTTCTATCAGAATTGCAGCTGAGCACTGGAGGTTTAGTTTCTGAAAATGGTAAAATAGAGATTCCTTGGACTGAGGGACATAAGTCATAGCTGAGTGTGAGGGCTGTTATTCTGAAATCAGGCAAAGTTTACATTAATGACTGCTGACACTTAAGTTCTTTTTCCTATTGGCTGGCATCCAGGAATATAACTTCAGACAAAAGACTAGAAAGTCTTTTCTGAAAAATCTGATAAGCACCAGGATGGGGCAGGTGGAGGCAGGAGATAGACACTAACATCAGTGGTTCTCCAATAAAAGAGACCAGCCAGATCACCTACAAAGATGACTACAATGCATCAGCCTTACCTCCAGACACAAAACTGCAGTCAGCCCCACTTAAATATAAGCAGACAGCCAAGAAGAGTAATGTTTGAGGAAACCTTATAATAGGAAACACAGACCAAAACAAACAGGAAAAGCAACTTAGAGGAAACAGGGATTATCCAGAAATTAAGAAAAACTTAAAAAATGAAAGTTAATATCCCTCGAAGAAATAAGAGAAGATATTGTATTCATGAAACAAGAATAGTATACTATATGAAAGGAACTTTCAGAAAAAAAGAACTCTTAGAAATAAAAAATAAAGTGAAATAAAAATCTCAGAAGATAGAATTGAAGAAATATCCATGAAGGTGGAAGAAAAAGACAAAAAAGAAAAAGGACCCTATGAAACAGCAGGACATTCCATAACTGAATTATAGGTCTACAGAGAAAAAAAGGAGAGAAATTAGAGAGGGCCGTAAAAAAAAATTAAGAAAACTTCCCAAAATGGAAAACAGGAATTCTCAAAACGGAAGAACCCAGTGGATGAAAACAGACCTACATCCTCACTAAGGCAGTCATCACAAAATTGCAGAACCCTCAAGTTAAAAAGAAAACCCTACAACTGTCAGAAGAAAAAAAAAATAAAAGTTTTTCTAGAAAGTACATCTAGAAAAGAAGCAGAAAAGCAATGATTTGTCAAAAGTGGCAGAGCAAGATAGATGACAAAAAGAAAGAAACTATAAGATTCTAAGAAAATTGATTTTCAACCTAGAATTGTGTATCTAACCACACTACCAGTTCCATGTAAGGGAAGAATACGGACATTTTCAGACATACCAGTTCTCAGAAAACTTATCTTCCATGCAGTCTTCCATAGAATCTACCAAACTGAAGGAGTTTACATAAAAATAGGAAAACATGGGCTACAAGAAATGGGGATTCTAGAGTAGTTATAGAAAGAGAAAGATCTCCAGAGTGATCATGACCGGATATGCCAAGATAACAGCTCTGCCACAGGCCTAGGAAGTAGCTAGCCCAGAGAGGAATAGCTAATCTCTCAGGAGAGCTTTGTGGAGGAGGAGGATGTTGATTAGAATACCTAATGTGTTAGGATTTATTGAAAAAAAAAAAAATTTGTCCATCATAAGAGAGTTTGGAGTTGAGTACTTTAAACAATGAATAAAACTGTTATAAGGAATTTAGCGTCTATGTTCATCAAGGATATTGGTCTGTAGTTTTCTTTTTTGGTTATGTCCTTTTCTGGTTTTGGTATTAGGGTGATAGGTACTGGCCTCATAGCATGATTTAGGGAGGGCTCCCTCTTTCTCTATCTTGTGGAATAGTGTCAATAGGATTAGTACCAATTCTTTGAATGTCTGGCAGAATTCTGTGAATCCATCTGGTCCTGGACTTTTTTTTTGTTGGTAATTTTTAAATTACCATTTCAATCTCACTGTTTGTTATTTAACATACACAAGTCAATAAATGTGATACACCACATAAACAGAATTAACAACCAAAATCACATGATCGTCTCAATAAATACAGAAAAAGTATTTGACAAAATCTAGCATCACTTTATGCATCCCTGGTATGAAACCCACTTGATCATGGCGGGTTGATATGTTATTGGATTCGGTTAGCTAGTATTTTCTTAAGTATTTTAGCATCTATGTTCATCAGGGATATTGCTGTATGATTGATTATAAGATCACACAACTTGCAAGTTTGACAGAACCTCAGCCAGTAGTCAGCTGCAATGACAAGCACTGCCATTTATTGAGAATTTATGATACACAAGATGCTATACTGCAGATTTTAGGATATCATCTCTAATCTTCACAACCCTGTGTGAGTAAGTTTGGTAGGCAGAATAAATGGCTCCCCAAAGATGTCCACATCCTAATCCCCAGAACCTCCAAAAATGTGAGGCAAATGACAATTGAGGTTCTCGGCTCACCTGAAAATAGGGAGATTATCTTGGGTTATGCAGGTGAGCCCAGTGTAATTTAAGGGCTCTTAAAAGTGGAATAGGGAGACAGAAGAGTAGAGTAATGCAGTGTGAGAAAGACTCAACCCTCATTGCTGGCTTTGAAGATGAGGAAGGAGCCAGGCAGCCTCCCAGAGCTGGAAAAGGCAAGTAAATGGATTCACCCCTAGAGCCTCTGACACTTATTTAAACCAATGAGACTCATGTCAAACTTTTTTTTTTTTTTTTTTTTTTTGAGATGAAGTGTTGCTCTGTTGCCCAGGCTGGAGTGCAGTGGCATGATTTCGGCTCACTGCAACCTCTGCCTCTCAGGTTCAAGCAATTCTCATGCCTCAGCCTCCCGAGTAGCTGGGACTACAGGCGCACGCCACTGCACCCAGCTAATTTTTGTATTTTTAGTAGAGACTGGGTTTTGCGATGTTGGCCAGGCTGGTCTTGAACTCCTGACCTCAGGTGATCCGCCGCCTGCCTTGGCCTCCCAAAGTGCTAGGATTACAGGCATGAGCCACCGTGCCCAGCCTCATATCCAACTTTTAATCTCCAGAATTGTAAGATAATAAATGGATGTTGTTTTAAGCCATAAGGTACATGGTAATGTCATAGCAGCACTGGGAAGCTAACACAGTAGGTATTAATGCCTCCATTTTTCTGATGACATAACTAAGTTTCAAAGATTGGGTAACTTTACAAAAACCATGACTAAGTAACTGGCACAGCCAGGACTGGAACCTAGGCCAGTATAACTCTCAGACCAGACTCTTTCAACAGCAGTAATAGTTGGCATTTATAGAACACCAGCCAGGTAGGACTCAGGCTCTGGTCTATATACTCTAATGTGGTACCTCATCTAGTCCTTACAGCAGCCTATGGGGGAAGGTGGTGGCTGCCCTCATTTCTCAGAGAGGAAATTGGGGCCAAGCTTGGTGGAAACAGGATTTAAAGCTGTACAGTCAGACTCCAGTGCCCACACACTTAATATCAACACCTCTTTGCTCTCTCCTAGCAGTTTATGAATGAGAAAACTGAGCCAAGATGTCTGACTCTCTCCCGAGGTCACACATCAAGGTGCTGCCACAGCCAGGTCTAGAACCCAGGTTAACTCCTGTCTCATCTAGGGCCTTGTCTTCTTGAAGAACATACTTACCATGGAAATACAGGTGAAAATTCCGCATCGAACAGAGATACCAAATAACAGCTCTAAATAGACAATGGTGCACTTGCTGTCTCCTTCTTGTTAGTGTAGTTTAATTTCCTGAGAAGCTTTACACATACCCCAAATCTTGTCTGTCAGAGCTAATTGTGCAACTCCCAAGTAGTTGTCCTGCCTATGTTTGTTAGTTGGGCTTATTAACATACCCTTTACCTTAGATGACACTCTCATTAGGTTAAATTAATTAAAAGATGATCATTGTGGCTACATAGCTTCAGCCCGGGCAGAGATGTGCCACCTTTGACCCTCTGTTTCCCTTCGACAGCCTCTGTGGAGATGTACCCCAAGACATTTAAAAGGCTGTGCTCTTATTTTCTGTCATTCTTCATATACTATCTAAATCTTACCACACAAACAACATTTAGCATGCAAGTTAAACAGATTTAAATTTAAGCAAAATTGAGTGTCACCACATGTGCTTATGCCAGATCTGTATAATTCTTTTGAGGTTTTTGGAAACATGAACCAAGCCATTTACGCTTCATAGGAACAGATTATATCATTTGAAATCCTCAATAAAAATGCAGTCTCATATTCTACAGATGGGTGTCATTTAATTAAAATATGTATTTAAAATGCAAAGGGCTACATTAATTCCACACTGTGGCTGAGATTTTAATTGCACTCAAGTTAGGAAATTCTGAGTTAATGTTCCCCTGGCATCTCTCATTCAGCCTCTTAGAACAGATGTATTGTGATCCAAAGAGGATTTCAATATGTTTTCACATGCTGCACATGTAGGAAGGGCTTTGAGATACAGGGTGGCAGCATGATAAAAGCAGGAGTTGATCCCAAACAAGGGAAGGGAGTACCGCAGCCTGTGGCTGCCTTCCCTGTCCCCGCACTTCACCAGGTAGCCCTTGCTAATCACTCACCGCAGTTGTGCCTCCTCCCACTCCCCTTGATTAGATATCACAGAAAGGTTGTTGGGGTGCTTCCATTTTTATTTTGGTGGGGTAGAGGGGAGGCATCTATAGTACTCAGAACTGTAAAAATGCTCATAAATTAAAAACTCTGTGAATGCTTTTTAGTTGTAGAGTACATTTTAGGGTATACATTAAGGGTTTAGGGTACACATTACACATCAGCCTCACGTAAGTACTGTTGTAATGTAATACACTAGAAAATCTATTCCACAGTGCAACACAAACATTTTGAACCCTCAGGAATTTCTCTATAGACTAAAAGCAGCCCGGAGGCAAAAGAAATGCCAGCACTCGGGGGTGTTTCTGACAAGGCAAGGAGTGAAAGGAAAGTGACAAATAGATGTTGTGGGCCTCAGAACCCCATGAAATAACTGCAATGTGAAGGATTTGGGGGAAAGACTGGTTTTATGCTTAAATTATTAGAGAGTAATCCATGATATTAAAGTGTCAAAAAGGAAAGAGTTGAGAATTCCCGTGAAAGCAGAGCCGAACGTGAAATTGGCACTGAGCAAGAAAGTATATTTTCATTCATTCTGTTACTTCAATCCTTCAAGCCTGCTCTGTGCCCAGGACTGTGTTAGGCATGGGGCATTCAGCGGTGACCATTAGATATGGTGTCACTTTGAGGATTACAACCTAATGGGACCATTATCTACATAAGACATGAGTTAAATTAACGCAGAGGCTTCTGTTTTATTTTTAACGTGGTTACCTAGGAAATACAGACAATTATGGAGAAAAGAAGAAAGTAGTAGTTCATCTTGAAAGGATAACTGTTAAGAATGTTAAGTATGGAAATAGGGACTTGTCTTATATATTTTATGAGAATGTTTTTATTATGTATGTATGCCCCTGTGAAATCTTTTTAATTAAAATCTGCAAAGCTAATGTGAGGTAATATATGAGAAAGAACTTCAAGTTCTTAGAAAAATAGGCAGTATATAAGTCTTTGGGGAAGAAAGTAAACCCCAAACCTCCTTAGAAAAATCAGCAAAAGAACCAGTCATAGAACTCAGACCTCCTGGCTCCTTGTCCAGTTGGTTATGTCAGAGTCACAATTTTTTATATTACAAAACAAAGCCAGCTAAGTTGAAGAACCAACCATATTTTTCTCAGTTTTTTTTTCTTCTTTCTATATACTTTAAGTTCTGGGATACATGTGCAGAATGTGCAGGTTTGTTACATAGGTATACACATGCCATGGTGGTTTGCTGCACCCATCAACCCGTCATCTATGTTAGGCATTTCTCCTACTGCTCTCCCTCCCCTAGCCCCCCACCTCCCGACAGGCCCCAGTGTGTGATGATCCCCTCCCTACGTCCATGTGTTCTCATTGTTCAACTCCCGCTTATAAGTGAGAACATGTGGTGTTTGGTTTTCTGTTCCTGTGTTAGTTTGCTGAGAGTGATGGATTCCAGCTTAATCCATGTCCCCGCAAAGGATATGAACTCATCCTTTTTTATATCTGCATAGTATTCCATGGTGTATATGTGCCACATTTTTCTTTATCTAGTCTATCATTGATGGGCATTTGGGTTGGTTCCAAGCCTTTGCTATTGTGAACAATGCTGTCATAAACATACATGTGCATGTGTCTTTATAGTAGAATGAGTTATAATCCTTTGGATATCTACCCAGTAATGGGATTGCTGGGTCAAATGGTATTTCTGGTTCTAGATCCGTGAGGAATCGCCATACTGTCTTCCACAATGATTGAACTAATTTACACTCCCACCAACAGTGTAAAAGCATTCCTGTTTCTCTACATCCCTTCCAGCATCTGTTGTTTCCTGACTTTTTAATGATTGCCATTCTAACTGGCATGAGATGGTATCTCATTGTGGTTTTGATTTGCATTTCTCTAATGACCAATGATGATGAGCTTTTTTTCATCTGTTTGTTGGCCGTGTGGATGTCTTCTTTTGAGAAGTGTCTATTCATATCCTTCGCCCACATTTTGTTGGGATTGTTTGTTTTTTTCTTGTAAATTTGTTTAAGTTCTTTGTAGATTCTGGATATTAGCCCTTTGTCAGATGGATAGATTGCAAAAATTTTCTCCCATTCTGTAGGTTGCCTGTTCAGTCTGATGATAGTTTCTTTTGCTGTGCAGAAGCTCTTTAGTTTAATTAGATCCCATTTGTCAATTTTGGCTTTTGTTGCCATTGCTTTTGGTGTTTTAGTCATGAAGTCTTTGCCAATGCCTATGTCCTGAATGGTATTGCCTAGGTTTTCTTCTAGGGTTTTTATGCTTTTAGGTCTTATGTTTAAGTCTTTAATCCATCTTGACTTAATTTTTGTATAAGGTGTAAGGAAGAGGTCCAGTTTCAGTTTTCTGCATATGGCTGCCAGTTTTCCCAACACCATTTATTAAATAGGGAATCCTTTCCCCATTGCTTGTTTTTGTCAGGTTGGTCAAAGATCAGATGGTTGTAGATGTGTGGTGTTATTTCTGAGTCCTCTGCTCTGTTCCATTGGTCTGTATCCCTGTTTTGGTATCGGTACCATGCTGTTTTGGTTACTGTAGGCTTGTAGTATAGTTTGAAGTCAGGTAGCATGATGCCTCCAGCTTTGTTCTTTTTGCTTAGGATTGTCTTGGCTATACGGGCTCTTTTTTGGTTCCTTATGAAATTTAAAGTAGTTTTTTTCTAATTCCATGAAGAAAGCCAATGGTAGTTTGATGAGGATAGCATTGAATCTATGAATTACTTTGGGCAGTATGGCCATTTTCACAGTATTGATTCTTCCTATCCATAAGCATGGAATGTTTTTCCATTTGTTTGTGTCCTCTCTTATTTCCTTGAGCAGTGGTTTGTAGTTCTCCTTGAAGAGGTCCTTCACATCCCTTGTAAGTTTGATTCCTAGGTATTTTATTCTCTTTGTAGCAGTTGTGAATGGAAGTTCACTCATGATTTGGCTTTCTGTTTGTCATTAATGGTGTATAGGAATGCTTGTGATTTTTGCACATTGATTTTTGTATACACTGAGACTTTGCTGAAGTTGCTTATCAGCTTAAGGAAATTCTGGGCTTGAGATGATGAGGTTTTCTAAATATGCAATCATGTCATCTGCAAACAGAGATAATTTAACTTCCTCTCTTCCTATTTGAATATGCTTTGTTTCTTTCTTTTGCCTGATTGCCCTGGCCAGAACTTCCAATACTATGTTGAATAGGAGTGGTAAGAGAGGGCATCCTTGTCTTGTGCCATTTTCAGAGGGAATGCTTCCAGCTTTTGCCTATTCAATATGATACTGGCTGTGAGTTTATCACAAATAGCTCTTATTATTTTGAGGTACATTCCATCAATACCTAGTTTATTGAGAGTTTTTAGCATGAAGAGGTGTTGAATTTTATCGAAGGCTTTCCTGCATCTGTTGAGATAATCATGTGGTTTTGGTCATTGGTTCTGTTTATGTGATGGATTACTTTTAGTGATTTGCATATGTTGAACCAGCCTTGCATCCCAGGGATGAAGCCAACTTGATCATGGTGGATAAGCCTTTTGATGTGCTGCTGGATTCAGTTTGCCAGTATTTTATTAAGGATTTTCACATCAGTGTTCATCAGGGATATTGCCCTGAAATTTTGTTGTTGTTGTTGTTGTGTCTCTGTCAGGTTTGTGTATCAGGATGATGCTGGCCTCACAAAATGAGTTAAGGAGGAGTCCCTCTTTTCCTATTGTTTGGAATAGTTTCATAAGGAATGGCACCAGCTCCTTTTCGTACCTCTGGTAGAATTTGGCTGTGAATTCGTCTGGTCCTTGCTTTTTTTGGTTGGTAGGCTATTAATTACTGCTTCAATTTCAGAACTTGTTATAGGTCTATTCAGGGATTCGACTTCTTCCTGATTTAGTCTTGGGAGGGTGTATGTGTCCAGGAATTTATTCATTTTTTTCTAGATTTTCTAGTTTATTTGCATAGAGGTGTTTATGGTATTCTCTGATGGTAATTTGTATTTCTGTGGGATCAGTGGTGATCTCCCCTTTGTCATTTTTTATTGCATGTATTTGATTCTTCTCTCTTTTCTTCTTTATTAGTCTGGCTAGCGGTCTATCTGTTTTGTTAATCTTCTTAAAAAACCAGCTCCTGGATTCACTGCTATTTTTTTTAAGTGTTTTTCGAGTCTCTGTCTCTTTCAGTTCTGCTCTGCTCTGATCTTAGTTATTTCTTGCCTTCTGCTAGCTTTTGAATTTATTTGCTCTTGCTTCTCTAGTTCTTTTAATTGGGATGTTAGGGTCTCAATTTTAGATCTTTCCCTCTTTCTCCTGTGGACATTTAGTGCTACAAATTTCCCTCTAAACACTGCTTTAGCTGTGTCTGAGAGATTCTGGTATGTTTTGTCTTTGTTCTCATTGGTTTCAAAGAACGTATTTACTTCTGCCTTCATTTTGTTATTTACCCAGTAGTCATTCAGGAGCAGGTTGTTTAGTTTCCATGAAGTTGTGCGGTTTTGAGTGTGTTTCTTAATCCTGAGTTCTAATTTGATTGTACTGGGGTCTCAGAGACAGTTTGTTATGATTTCTGTTCTTTTGCATTTGCTGAGACATGTTTTACTTCCAATTATGTGGTCAGCTTTTAGAATAAGTGTAATGTGGTGCTGAGAATAATGTATATTCTGTTGACTTGGGATGGAGAGTTCTGTAGATGTCTATTAGGTCCACTTGGTTCAGAGCTGAGTTCAAGTCCTGGATATCCTTGTTAATTTTCTGTCTCAGTGATACTGATATTGATAGTGGGTTGTTAAAGTCTCCCACTATTATTGTGTGGGAGTCTAAGTCCCTTTGTAGGTCTCTAAGAACTTGCTTTATGAAATCTGGGTGTTCCTGTATTGGGTGCATATATATTTAGGATAGTTAGCTCTTCTTGTTGCACTGATCCCTTTAACCATTATGTAATGTCCTTCTTTGTCTTTCTTGATTTCTGTTGGTCTAAAGTCTGTTTTATCTGAGACTATGATTGCAACCCCTGCTTTTTTTCTCTTTTTTTGCTTTCCATTTGCTTGGTAAATATTCCTCCATCCCTCTATTTTGAGCCTATGTGTGTCTTTGCATGTGAGATGAGTCTCCTGAATACAGCACACCAGTGGGTCTTTGACTCTATCCAGTTTGCCAGTCTGTGTCTTTTAATTGGGGCATTTAGCCCAGTTACATTTAAGGTTAACATTGTTATGTGTGAATTTGATCCTGTTATGATGCTAGCTGGTTATTTTGCCTATTAGTTGATGTAGTTTCTTCATAGTGTCAATGGTCTTTACAATTTGGTATATTTTTGCAGTGGCTGGTACCAGCTTTTCTTTTCCATATTTATTACTTCCTTCAGGAGCTCTTGTAAGGCAGGCCTGGTGGTGACAAAATCTCTCAACATTTGCTTGTCTGTAAAGGATTTTATTTCTCCTTCACTTATGAAGCTTAGTTTGGCTGGATATGAAATTCTGGGTTGAAATTTTTTTTCTTTAGGAATGTTGAATATTGGCCCCCACTCTCTTCTGGCTTGTAGGGTTTCTGCAGAGAGATCTGCTGTTGATCTGATGGGCTTCCCTTTGTGGGTAACCCGACCTTTCTTTCTGGCTACCCTTAACATTTTTTCCTTCATTTCAACCTTGGTGAATCCGACGATTATGTGTCTTGGGGTTGCTCTTCTCGAGGAGTGTCTTTGTGGTGTTCTCTGTATTTCCTGAATTTGAATGTTGGCCTCTCTTGTTAGGCTGGGGAAGTTCTCCTGGATAATATCCTGAAGAGTGTTTTCCAGCTTGGTTCCGTTCTCCCTGTCACTTTCAGGTGCACCAATCAAATGTAGCTTAGGAGTTTTCACATAGTCCCATATTTCTTGGAGGCTTTGATCATTCCTTTTCATTTTTCTTTCTCTAATCTTGGCTTCATACTTTATTTCATTAAGTTGATCTTCAGTCTCTGATACCCTTTCTTCCACTTGATTGATTCGGCTATTGATATTTGTGTATTCTTCACGAAGTTCTCATGCTGTGTTTTTCAGCTCCATCAGGTCATTTCTGTTCTTCTCTAAACTGGTTATTCTAGTTAGCATTTCTTCTAACCTTTTTTCAAGGTTCTTAGCTTCCTTGCGTTGGGTTAGAACATGCCCCTTTACCATGGAGGAGTTTGTTATTACCCACCTTCTGAAGCCTACTTCTGTCATTTCGTCAAACTCATTCTCCATCCAGTTTTGTTCCCTTGCTGGTGACGAGTTGTGATCCTTTGGAAGAGAAGAGGCATTCTTGTTTTTGGAATTTTCAGCCTTTTTATGCTGGTTTTTCCTCATCTTCATGGATTTATCTACCTTTGGTCTTTGATGTTGGTGACCTTCTAGTGGGGTTTCTGTGTGGATATCCTTTTTGTTGATGTTGATGCTATTCTTTTCTGTTTGTTAGTTTTCCTTCTAACAGGCCCCGCTGCTGTAGGTCTGCTGGAGTTTGTTTGCTGGAAGTCCACTCCAGACCCTTTTTGCCTGGGTATCACCAGCGGAGGCTGCAGAACAGCAAAGATTGCTGCCTGTTCCTTCTTCTGGAAGTTTTGTCCCAGAGGGGCACCCGCCAGATGCCAGCTGGAGCTCTCCTGTATGATGTGTCTGTCGACCCCTGCTGGGAGGTGTATCCAGGAGACACGGGGGTCAGGGACCCACTTGAGGAGGTAGTCTGACCCTTAGCAGAGCTTGAGTGCTGTGCTGGGAGATCTGTTGCTCTCTTCAGAGCTGGCGGGCAGGGACATTTTAAGTCTGCTGAACTTACAATTTTCCCACAGCTGCCCCTTCCCCCAGGTGCCCTGTCCCAGGGAGATGGGAGTTTTATCCATAAGCCCCTGACTGGGGCTGCTGCCTTTCTTTTAGAGATGCCCTGCCCAGGGGGAGGGGGGCGGAATCTAGAGAGGCAGTCTAGCTACAGAGGCTTTGGGGTGCTGCGGTGGGCTCTACCCAGTTCAAACTTCCCAGTAGCTTTGTTTACACTGTGAGGGGAAAACCACCTACTCAAGCCTCAGAAATGGCAGACGCCCCTCCCCCTACCAAGCTCAAGTGTCCCAGGTCGACTTCAGACTGCTGTGCTGGCAGCAAGAATTTCAAGCTAGTGGATCTTAGCTTGCTGGGCTCCATGAGGGTGGGATCTGCTGAGCTAGAACACTTGGCTCCCCGGCTTCAGCCCCCTTTCCAGGGGGGTGAATTGTTCTGTCCCGCTGCCGTTCCAGGCGCCACTGGGGTATGAAAAAAAAACTCCTGTAGCTAGCTTGGCGTCTGCCCAAATGGCTGCCCAGTTTTGTGCTTGAAACCAAAGGCCCTGGTGGTGTAGGCACCAGAGGGAATCTCCTGGTCTGCAGGTTGCAAAGACTGTGGATAAAGCATAGTATCTGGGCTGGAATTCACCGTACCTCGCAGCACAGTCCCTCACAGCTTCCCTTGGCTAGGGGAGGGAGTTCCCCAACCCCTTGTGCTTCCTGGGTGAGGCGATGCCCCACACTGCTTCTGCTCACCCTCCATGGGCTGCATCCACTGTTTAACCAGTCCCAATGAGAGGAGCTGGTTACCTCAGTTGGAAATGCAGAAATACCCACCTTCTGCATTGATCTCGCTGGGAGCTACAGACCCGAGCTGTTCCTATTCAGCCATCTTGCCAGCCACCCTTCTCTTGGGTTTTTAAACTTCACTGCTTCAAGATGGTGAGCTATAGAGCCACCAGGAAACTGCAGGTTCCAAATGGCATTCCCCCGACCTGCCTTCCTTTTCTTCATCTACTGACTTCTCAGCCCTGAAAAATGATTCCCAAATTGCTTCTAAGTCTTTGAGAAATGTCTTCTCAGTTAAAAACTCCCAGAGAAGCTGGTTAAAGACTGAAGAAAGGACCTCAGCCCTAACTGTAGTGCCTTCGTGAGATATAGAGGTTATAAACTCCAGAGAAATGAAATACCATTATGTGCATCAGAGACCTGGGCTTGACTTTCTGATTCTGCAGGGGTACAGAAGGTTTAGAGAACCTTGGCAAGTGGAGAAAAACCTAATCATCAGGGTTAATGTGCAGGACTTGATGAGTAAAAGATTGATTTCTCTTTGTTACGAAGACCAGTAGGGCTTCAGAGTTGTTGGTTTTTTTAAAAAATATTCTCAGCTCCTTGAACCTTGGCTCTAATAAGAAATGTGGGGAAAAAATATATATATATTTAAAAAATCAGAATATGTATTCTATGTAAGAATATGTATTGTGTATTCTTATAAGAATATGTGAATATATATCCACATATATATACATAAATATACTTTTTCTTATAGAAGATTGTCTTGCCTCTTATTTTTTACTAAATAGATAGATTTTTCTATCAAAAGGCGAATTTTCTTAAGGCAGGATGTTTGCAGAAACTAATGGAAAACAAACCTTTTTTAAAGTAGTAATTGCCTGCTTAAAAGTGCTAATTTCCATGTGAAATTTATGCCTTCTTGCAGAGGCAGTGAGGAGTACCCCAGGCAGTTCAAAGGAGACAATTCATTACTGGTTAGTGTACACACACCATGAAGGACATTAATTCACAAAATGAAAAACTAATAGAGTGTTTAGCTGACTCTTTATCACCAGTGGCAGTCTGCACTGTCTCTCCATCATTAGTGTTTACTGAGCTGATGGAGACTGCAGTCAGGCCTGCTTATCACAGTTTATCTTAGATGACTTTACATCACTTTCAGAGCTTCATTGGGCATCCCTCCTCGCTTCTTTGAAATGAGGAATCCAGGAGTCTCAAGGAAGCTGTGAAGTTATTGTGTCCATTTTTAAATTTTCTTCCCATTCTCTTTGACTTTCTGATACGTTCCAAGCAAAAACTCTCTAGCCCTGTACATTTATACCTTACACTTTAGTCATCCCACAGCCACTTTCTGAGCTAATTAGAAAACCGACATCTTTACTCCCATTTTACAGATGTAAAAACTGAAGTATAAAAGGTGTGAACTCCCTTTAGACAGTGAGAGAGCTGGGATATTGACCTGAGAGCTACATTACTTTTAGCTAACAAGAGAGCTACATTACTTTTAAACTAACAAGAAATTTTACCCTGCTTCTTTTTCTCCTGCGTACATTCATTATTTTCCATTTTTTCAGTGCTCCTCATGTAAATGATTAGTCTGTCCACTATATTTATGATTTCTACTTTCTCACGTGACAGAAAATTTTTTACTGATCCGTCATCTGAAGTAGAAAGTAAAGGTGTCTTTTCTTCTGAAAATCTGTTTCAGTGATTCTTGGACATACTTTAACTTTCTGGATTAGAAAGTTCTTTACTTATCTTCCTTATCATTTAAGTTGTCTTCTTAACTAATAAAAATAGGTATAATGACATTTTAACAAACTTGAAATACCAGAATTGCTTTATTGAGTTCAAAGTAAATTTGAAAATATAGTGTGGTAGGAATATGCAAAGAGAGGATCATTTACATGTCTTTATATTGAAATAAAGCAATGCTTAGATAAATATTGCAAATGCAAAAACCCAGGAATTTTCACTGTCTACATTAGAGAATTTTTTGGTAATTTTGTGTGTTGTGGGTTTTTTGAGTTATAGAGCATGAGGAAGTGCTGAAAGTGGTCTCACTTGGAAAAGGAAATTTGGCTTCCCTGTTTTTGCCTTTGATCTCTGACTTCCATATTATATTCCCTGGGTCTGTCCCCTGTGTCACTTTCCATCTTCTCCAGTAGGCATCCCCTGCTGAGGGAACAGACAGATACATAGTCAATCAGCTGGGTAGCCACAACTGTTACACACATAGACCAGGGATTCATACATCATGTGTTCTGGGGAATTTTTCCAACAGAGATTAAATCAGTGGTGCACTACCTTATGGGGACATTAGAGAAGATATTCATTTATTCAGTAAGTATTTGTGGATCAGTTCAGTTTAACAAATAACACAGTACCAGCTATGTCCCTAGGGTACAGGGACATGGATAAACAAGACCCAGCCTCTGCCTACAGGGAGTTTAAAAGTCATGGAAAATATAGGCATGAAAGTAATCACCCCATAATGTGATTTGGCGACTATGGAAAAAGCACAACATATAATTGGAATATATGATGTATACATCTTAAGGGGGATGTAAGTATCAAGGAAGGCTTTCTGGAGAAGATGGCACCTGATCTGTGTCTTGAAGGATAAATAGTAATTAGCCAGACAAAGAGGAGTTATTTATTATGTTATATTGTTATTACATTATAGAAGTCATATTATGGAGGGTAAACTAAGTGAAAGGAAAGAAAAGGCAATGAAGTGGAAGAAAATATGGTGAGTTCAGAGTAATTCACCTATTCAGTGGGGCTACATTGCAGGGCTCACTATAGGGGAGCAGCAAGAAGTAACAAAGCTAGAGATAGATGTAGGCAAGGTCAGTTGAGATTTTATGTCAAGGACAATGTCAAGCTATTGAAAGATTTTAGACGTAAAAGAGACATGATCAGATGGTGTTTTGGAATTATTTCTCCGGTAAGAATACAGGGGAATGAACTGGAAAAGAATTATTGAGGCAAGAGATTATTTAGAAACCTGATGCGTTAACATGGATGATAGATGGCAAAGGATTTGTCTTAGTCTGTTTTGTGCTGCTATAACATAATACCTGAGGCTGGCTAGTTTATAAAGAACGTAGATTTATTTCTTGTAGTTCTGGAGGATGGGAAGTCCCAAATTGAGGGGCCTGCATCTGGCAAGTGCCTTCCTGTTGCATCATCCCGTGGTGGAAGGTGGAAGGCAGAAGATGAAAAGGCAAGAGAGAAAGGGGCGGGGCCACAAACTCAGCCTTTTCATAACTAACCCACTCCTGCTATGATGGTCTTAATCCATTCATGAAGGTAGAACCCTCAGGCCTAGTCACCTCTTTAAGGTCCCAGCTCTTAACATTGTTGCATTGGGGATTAAGTTTTCAGCCCGTGCTTTCTGAGGGACACATTTAAACCATAGCAGACTGTACCAAGGCAGAGATAGTGGGGTTGGATTCAAGAGATATTAAGAAAGAATGATATAGGGAATACAGGAAACAGGGGCATCAAAAGTGTTTCCAAGGCCGGGCGCGGTGGCTCAGGCTTGTAATCCCAGCACTTTGGGAGGCCGAGGCGGGCGGATCACGAGATCAGGAGATCGAGACCACGGTGAAACCCCGTCTCTACTAAAAATACAAAAAAATTAGCCGAGCGTGGTGGCGGGCGCCCGTAGTCCCAGCTACTCGGAGAGGCTGAGGCAGGAGAATGGCATGAACCCGGGAGGCGGAGCTTGCAGTGAGCCGGGATCGCGCCACTGCACTCCAGCCTGGGTGACAGAACGAGACTCCGTCTCAAAAAAAAAAAAAAAAAGTGTTTCCAAGTTCTTTGTCTGTACATCTACTCACACTGTGGCTATATTAAGCAGTGTGCTAGAATGCAGAATCATCTATGCCAAATAGAACCATATGTTAAAATGACATTTATTAAAATGAAACTTGACCTGCACATCACAGATGTGTATTACAGCTTAATTCTAAATACAAACAACTAAAGAAAACTATCCAAATTATTTAGTTGAACTAGAACTTTATGAAGTTTTCCTTAGGATATACTGTTGATTCAGAGAAATCTCTTCCAGTATAAAGATATTTGTAGTAATATTATTTGATCTGTAATACACAAATCTAATCTTAGGTACTATTCTCCAGACACACCTACTAGAAGCAGCAACATGGACTCACTTGAATGGCATTTTGTTCGTGCCTTGTATTTGTCCCATTTGGGAGATAGAGTGAAACAAGAGTTCTGTTTTGGGGTTAACAGGCAGAATTATAAGCAGCTAAACAACCTAAAAGAGTTCAAAACACAAAGGCAAAGAAGGTAATTCTCACCCTGAGCAATAAGCTTTTGAATGTCCGTAAAGTAACTCAGCTCGTTAGTAGTCCTTGTGAATGGTTTAATGAAAGTAAAAGTTGATGGTACTAACTAAAATAAAATTATGGAATTCTATGTAGGTTTCACTGAGAATTGAATTTATTGATTTTGCAAGTAGTTATCAACATCTTTGCTCTGTGTATAGTGCTTTCACCCCAAATTATGGTGAAGTACCAGATGGACCATTTGCAGCAACCAGGTAAATTCAAGCCCTGTATAAATTCCTGTACCTTTTTTTTTTTTTTTTTTTTTGAGTTCTGTATCTCATATGGAGGAAAGCACAGATATTTATCCACCATCCTTGTTTGTAAGTACAGTGTGGGAAATATTTTGTGGAAATTCACCTCTCTGAGAAGTTAGAAAAAATATTCAAATGAAGATTAAAATAAATGAAGAAGGAAGAAGCAAGTGGTATTTTCATAAAAGTATACTATTCACTCAGTGAGCTATAGGGTCTGGATCATGCTTTCTTGACATAAATGATGACACTGATAAGGGGATAGTAGGGATGGTTTCAATTAGCTTGACATTTCCAGAAGTCAAATTCAGCCAAACTAGAATGCTAGATAAGTTCTTGACTCATCTTTTGGGTGATTTTTCTTCTCAAGAGAGAAACACATGGAGACCCAACATTTTGTGCATAATTCTGACCAAAAGGAAGAATGCACAGGAAAGTAAAAATCAATAATCTTTAGAAAATGTTATCATATCATATTGGAATTTACGCAGCAAAGAAAGTAAACACTAGGCATAGCTAGATGTTTAGTTTTCAGAAAGTTAAATTTTTAGACATTTGGAGAAAATATAGGTATGATCTCATGAATAGAAACCTATCAAAGGGAATGTAACTTATGATAAGGGGTGGGAGATTATACAATATAGCATTTGAACTATAAAATGCTGAGTAATTTTAACAAAAAATAATAGCAAACATTCAATGACAAGGTATATTCTAAAATGCACGTGCGTGCACACACACACACACACACACACTATTCACTTTCACAATGACCCAAGAAGTAGATATCATAATCTTCATTTTTACAAACTGGGAAACTGAGTCACAGATAGAGTAAAATAACTCAAACAAGGACACACAGCTATTAAATGGTGAAGCCAAAATTTGAACCTATTTAGTATGCCTTCACAGCCTGTGCTTTTAACCACCACACTATTTTGTAGCATTCAGAGAACTCTCTGATGAGGTCACATAGAAGAAGATGTATTTTAAAAATGAAAGAAAAGCCCTGCAGTCAATCACAGATGAGTGCATCTAGCAAGCACACAAAATTTCCGGGGGGCCTGCAGGTACAGTGTTGGGTACGCTAAAGCCTAGAATGACTTAATGGTCATCAGAGATGCTAAGGACTACAAAATGCAGTGTGTGGCTATGTTTAGGCACAAAGAGAACATGAAACAGATAGGTCCACAGATTGGTGAAGTAGTGAATGTAATGTTAAGAAAAAGCAGAACCACTCTAACCTCTCTTTTGTTTCTGTCTTATTTGGAAAGGGGCCTGCTCTTCAAATGTGAGGATAAGACAAGTTGCGATAAGAAACAGCGGTGAGGAAAGTGTCAGATGGCATCTGGCTTCTTTAGAGTAGAACTTAAATAGATCAAATCCAACGGTGTTAAGGAAATTTGCTGAATTTGAGAAATTGTAGAGCATGTAAAAGGTGACAGAATACCCAGATTACAGCAGATATTCCTATTCTTAAAACAGAGTGAAGAAGAAATTCTAGAAACTACAGATTAATGTTAGACAATGATCCAATATGATAGTTAGCACATGGAAAAGAATATGATGAGTGCCAGGAGCCAACATGGTTCACAAGAGGTAGAAAAAGTATCATAGGTGCCCAAGGAATACTGAAAGAAAATGGACAGGCCTTACCATGGAAGGAACAGGGGCACTATGTCCTTGTAGTTACCAATCAGAGACCAAGTCTTGCCACAGTCTCAAATACCTTTGTTTGGTTTACAAATCGGTATGAATATATATATATATATATTTAACTTAGCTCTTATGTCCTAACAAATCAAGGTTTACCGGTACCAGCCCACTGTTTCTCTGAAAATCAAATTTGACTTAATCCAGCAAGGGAACATGCAAACTTTAAGTTTCACTTTTTAAAAGTGAATGTTCTGATACATGAGCCTTAGAACAAAGAGAGCTAAGCTTTTCTGCCTTGATAGGTGGTTCCTTCTCAATTTCATACCTTTAACCTAATTGCCAAAGGCTTGCTTGAGGCTTGGTGGTCTAACCTTTGGAGCCCAGAAGTTGTAAGACACTGAGTGTGCTCATGGGCATGGACTTTGTTTGGAAGATACATTCAGTCTTAAGCTGAAGCTTTTACAGAATAATTGAAAGCAGCTCCAAATTGAGTGACCTTGCTAAGAAGTCTGTTTTGATGGGGTCTGCATCTTTGGCCTGGGATTCTAGAAAATAGTAGAGAAACCCACGGCATACTTTTCAAAAAATGTTAGAAAGAAAAATAGTCCTGTGAAACATTTTCTGAAGGGAAGGCTGAATCTACTTAGCAAGGGAATCTTGTGTGTGTTATTGAGAATAAGAGCAATTCATAATGTGTTCAGTATTCACTGAATCCAAAAAAAACATACTAGAGTTTATATAGCAAAACTAATGAAGAGAAAGGAGAAAGTAAATCACTGGCTTCCAAATAAATGTTATTTGTATAGATTTTCCTCCCAGTCATCCTCAGCCTATAGGAACGGTGCCATAATTAAATGTTTGACTTATCCCTGCCTTGGCTCGCAACTAGAGTGGAGTGCAGTAGGAACTTGTTTGCTGTGACCAAATCTTTCCTTTTCAAAGATAGTGGTTTGTGAGCAGAGGGTTTTTTGTTTGCTTTGGGTTTGTTTGGTTTTTTTGTTGTTGTTGTTTGTTTGTATGTGTGTGGTTTTTTGTTTGCTTTGGGTTGGTTTTGTTGTTGTTTTGTGTGTGTGTGTGTTTGTTTGTTTTAGCAGCAAAACCCTTTCTTCCAGCAGAATTTTACTGTAAAATCTGAATTGGGTAACAAATCAAAGTGGAGCCTCTCTGCCTAAGGAAGCAGGGAAGGCAAGATGAAGAGAATGGAGATTGAAAAATGTTAAATTGAATTAAGTTTGGCCCAAAGCTGCCTCTGTACATGTTTTAAGTTTAACCTAAAGGTTTCTTTGTACATAGTGAACTGTAACCTAACTTGATGTGTAAACAGACTAGAACCTACTCTTGTAACAGGTAGCTGAGTCTCAGCCAGTCACAGCAGCCAAGCTTCAGTCAGTGATAGGCAGCCAACTCTTCAACCCAGGTTCAAATGAGGCAAATACTGAGCTTTAACCAAGTATGCATCCTTTGTACATCCCTTCCGTTACATGTCACTTCCTTTTCTCTGGCTATAAATATAATCTACACATGTGGTAGAGCAGAGCATTCTGAACCATTTTGGTCTGGGCTGCTTCACTATTCTAGAATCACAAATAAAAGCCAGTTAAGATCTACATTTGTTGTAATTTGGTCTTTTAACAGAGGTTAGGAGCTCTGCAGGGCACTTTCCAAAAATCCTTGCCTTAGAGGTTGCAGCATTGCATTAAAGGTAGCCCAGAGATCCTTGGTGACCCTTCATCTCACTCCTTCCTGCTCCGGTCTTCTCTGAGATTTGAAGTGCCACAG
Source organism: Symphalangus syndactylus (assembly GCF_028878055.3). Lineage (NCBI taxonomy): Eukaryota > Metazoa > Chordata > Mammalia > Primates > Hylobatidae > Symphalangus > Symphalangus syndactylus. The sequence continues at coordinate 123,944,848 of NC_072428.2, forward strand.
TTCAAAAATATCTCAGGCGTAGAAGGTTACATTCATTCATCAAGGCTCAGTTGGGAAAACAGAAACCATTTTAGGTATTTCAAGCAAGGAGGAATTTAATATAAGGAATAAGATGTTTTAGAAATTGCTGAAAGGGCTTAGACAGCCATTGGAAGGATACAAAAAGCAAGGAGTCTAGCTGTTGCCTTTCAGGATAATTAGAAAATGCAGCCGGGGATTTCACCTTCCTGCTGTGAGGAAGCAGCTGTCTGCAGGAGCTCTTCTGGAAGCTGCTGCAAGCTTCTGATTTGCCAGCTGCCTGAGCATCTTTCTGCCACTATAAGAAGATAATCCTTCCTTCTCTTTCTTTTTGCCTTACACAGCTTTTGGGAGTATGTCTCAGTGGCAGAATCCAAACCCAAAATCTCTACTGGCAAGAAGTTGTAAATGTTCCTATGCTTCCAGGAAAGCAGCTAGAGGTGACACTGAGTTGACAGACAAAACACAAGAGTATTTTCCCATTTCACTCCATACAGTAAATTTAGTCTAGAGTAATAGGAAGGTGAACATATTTCCAGGAAAGCAGATAAAATAACAAGTCTCCTGTGGTAGTAAATATAAAAAGCATCTTTCCAAAATAATCCTGATTCAGCTGTTTAAGCCTTAGTGGAAAACCTGATTTGTCAGTGTTTTTATGTACATATTAAAATAATTTATAATCCAATTTCTGTCTCTTCAGGTGAATATAACACAATTTCTGTCATTTCAGGTCAAAACTTCATAGGTATCATAATGGCTGTTTAGATTCAGAATCATTACTGTCTTACCTTTACCACCAGGAATCACACTCAAGTAATCTTCTTCCCTTCTCATAGTGCCTCTTTGGCAGAAAGGAAATAAACGGTGGTCAGGAAATAAATGCTGATTCCAGGCCCTGTTTGAGTAAGGCAGACATGATCTCTCAATCACATGAACAATTTCAAGGCTTTGGTGAATATTCTTTGAATTCCTAAAATAACCCCTAAGTTGCGGCTGGGTGCAGTGGCTCACGCCTGTAATCCCAGCACTTTGGGAGGCCCAGGCAGGTGGATCACGAGGTCAGGAGATCGAGATCATCCTGGCTAACATGGCGAAACCCTGTCTCTACTAAAAATACAAAAAAATTAGCCGGGCGTGGTGGCAGGCGCCTGTGGTCCCAGCTACTCGGGAGGCTGCCGCAGGAGAATGGCGTGAACCTGGGAGGTGGAGCTTGCAGTGAGCCGAGATCACACCACTGCACTCCAGCCTGGGCGACAGAACGAGACTCCGTCTCAAAAAAAAGAAAAAAAGAAAAACCCTAAGTTGCCTTCATTAAAGAACCTAGCTTGGCAGACATCCTTTCCTTGGAAAGGGAGATCTCTGTCATTCTTCAAAATAATGTTAAAAACACTGCTTTATCTCCTCCCACGCTGCTCCTCAACATCATTCCTGGCTTTCCTACCAATCTACCACCTACCTCATGCCTCAAGGCCGTCTCTACTACTGAACTGGCAACTGGAGAAAGGCATTCTCCCCTTTTTATGTATGAAAAGATAAAATTTGAACCTGCCCTCTGCCTTAATCCCTTTTCTCTCCTGCATGTTTTCACTGATTTAAACATTGCCAGAATCCTGTGCTGTTCTCATACTTCTATGATTCCTTATTTTAAGTTCAAAGTGTCGTGATCTTACCCACTGTATATGTTTAATGGATTTTAATGTATCATTTTCTTTCTGGCCATTAGCCCCATGAACAAGTAGGCCCACAGCTGTCAGATTTCTTGCAAGGTTTTTCGAGGAGTAAGAGGATGAATCTAGGAATCTCATTCTTCCAGGATCCTCACCAGGGGTTCAGTAATGATCACTTCAATTTGCTGAGCACTTACTATGTGCTGATTATTGTCCTAAATGTTTTATGTGTTTTATATCATTGAATCCTTACAATGACCCTTTGAGGCTGAAAATGTAGTCACTTCAATAAACAGGTTTAACGATTTCCCCAAGGTTATCCAGTTAGTAAGTGGCTGAATCATAATGTAACTACTACTTTCTGGGCCAATCAAAAAGAAATGGTTGTCAATCCAAAAGAAATGTTGTACGTAGGAATTTGGTTCTTAGTTAATAGAATACTCATATCCTTTTACTTAGCGAAAGATATTTAAATTTTGAGGTAATATCCTGAAATTGTATAGTCAACTGATAGAGAGATGATTGCTTCTCCATGTAGCTTACTCTCAACTGGCATAAACACAGATTGATTATTAATCTTTTACTTTTTTAAAAATTGATTCTGGAAGCATCTATATGAACTGTTAATTATTCTAGGGATTATATGGCAAAACTGGAATGGATGTGTGAATAGTATTCATGTGTTACTAATGTATAAAGACAGAAATATAGTCATATATTATTAACCTTCACAAAGCATTAGTCAATATGTGTATCCCACGACCTCATCAATCAGCCTGCACAGGGAATGTCTGACACCAGAGAGATTAAAGGGGAGGTACTTAACTATTATCTTCACCACATGCTGAGAAGTGGCCACACTTGTCCTCACTGAGTAGAAATTGTCTTAGCAAGATTTACACCTGCAAAGTTTGTACCATGTGTCAATTAGTTAATTCTCTGTTTTTTACTTCTAACATGCTTCAGAGGAGCCCCCACCAATTATGCAGCTAGTCACGGTGATGATCTATGTACTTGGTGGCAGGGTCAGCTTCTTCTTCCAGGTAAATCAGTTGTCCAGATGTTATCCACATAGCAGTCAGAGTGACCATGGCTTCTAAGATTCTGCCTATTTTCCTCTGCAGTCTCCATGGCTCTCAGATTTTGCGATCAAATATATAAAGCTAGTGTCATTGTTCCAGTGCCCACATAAAACTGTAGATGGAGTGAAAAATACTGGGTTTTTAATTTACAAGAAAAAGCAACCCCATAAAAAAGTGGGCAAAGGACATGAACAGATATTTTTTGAAAGAAGACATACATGCAGGCAACAAGAAAAAAAGCTAAATATCACTGATCTTTAGAGAAATGCAAATGAAAACCACAATGAGATACCATCTCACACCAGTCAGAATAGCTATTATTAAAAAGTCAAAAAAATAACAAATGCTGGCAAGGTTGTGGAAAAAAGAGAACACTTACATACTCTTGGTGGGAGTGTAAATTAGTTCAGCCATTGTGGAAAGCAGGGTGGCGATTCCTCAAAGGGCTAAAAACAGAACTACCATTCTACCATTATACCGTTATACCATATACCATTGCTGGGTATATGCCCAAAGGAATATAAATAGTTCTACTATAAAGACATACATATGCATGCAAATGTTGACTGCAGCACTGTTCACAATAGCAAAGACATGGAATCAACCTAAATGCCCATCAATGGCAGATTGGATAAAGAAATTGTGGTACATATATACCATGGTAGACCATGCAGCCATAAAGAACAAGATCATGTCTTTTGTGGGAACATGGATGGATCTGGAGGCCATTATCTTTAGCAAAGTAATGCAGGAACAGAAAACCAAATACCACACGTTCTTACTTATGAGTGGTAGCTAAATGATGAGACCTCATGGGCACAGAAGGGAACAACAGACTCTGGGCCCTATTTGAGGGTGAGAGGAGGGAGAGGATCAGAAAAAATAACTATTGGGTATTAGGCCTATGCCTGGGTGACAAAATAATCTGTACAACAAACCCCCATGATGCAAATTTACCTATATAACAAACTTGCACATGTACCCCTCAGCCTAAAATAAAGGTTTAAATTAAAAAGATACGGGCCAGGCGCGGTGGCTCATGCCTGTAATCCCAGCACTTTGGGAGGCCGAGGCGGACGGATCACAAGGTCAGGAGATCGAGACCATCCTGGCTAACATAGTGAAACCCTGTCTCTACTAAAAATACAAAAAATTAGCCAGGCATAGTGGCAGGTGCCTGTAGTCCCGGCTACTCAGGAGGCTGAGGCAGGAGAATGGCGTGAACCCGGGAGGCGGAGCTTGCAGTGAGCCGAGATCACGCCACTGCACTCCAGCTTGGGCGACAGAGCGATCTGTCTCAAAAAAAAAAAAAAAAAAAAAAGATATTGGGTTTTTGTTACTTATTCAACACCTTTATTGAGGAGGAGGAGGAATTGCTATGTATTAGCAATTGTGTGTCAAACACTGTTCTAAGCCTTTATATAGTTTCTCATTTAATCATCAGAATCCTGTGGGTCAGGTAGGATGATCCTCTTTTCACAGGTGGCAAATCTGTTATAGAGAACTTCTTCCAAATAGTATAATATATGAGAAAGTCAGAAATATGAACTCAGGTCAGTCCGCCTCCAAGGGACCACCTTCCTGTTCACTATACTTGGTACTTACCTGCTGGTTTCAGAAAACACATTATGTGTTAGGGATACAAAGATAAAAGTGAGGTTGTACCTGCTATTGTTTAAGAGGTATGGTAGTCTGTTCTTGCACTACTATAAAGAAATACCTGAGACTGAGTAATTTGTAAGAAAACAGATTTAATTGGCTCATGTTCCTGCAGGCTATACAGAAAGGACAGTGCCAGCCTCTGCTTCTGGGGAGGCCTCAGGAAGCTTCCAGTCATGGCAGAAGGAAAAGGGGAGCAGGTGTCTCACATGGCGGGAGCAAGAGGCGGGAGATTCACACACTTTAAACAACCAGATCTTGCGAGAACTCATTCACTATTGTGAGGATGGCACCAAGCCCTAAGGGATCCTCCCCCATGACCCAAACACCTCCCACTAGGCCCCACCTCCAACATTGGGAATTACATTTCAACATGAGGTTTAGAGAGGACACGTATCCAAACTAGATCAAGAAGATAATGAGTATTTCAACTTAGATCCAAATTTATGAGTGATGCAGCTGCCTCAGAAAGAAACCCATGAAATAAAGCAACTAGAAAAAGTTAAGTTGAAGAGGAACTCCATATGGGACTTCCAATTCCACTTCTTTAGTTCTAGTTCTGCTTACTTGCTGTGTCATATTGGGAAGTGTGCTTTATTTCTGTTTGGTTCAGTTTAACCATTTGTAAATGGTCCTAATGTTTCCAATTTACCCAGTGAATAAGCCATTCCCTAAGGCTCTTTGGAAGATTTACATATACTTAAGCTAGAAGGATCCTATTTGAACACATAGACAAATGTTACCTCTCTGCCATGTAATATTTTTGCCTCTAAAATTCTGCAAAGCTTAAATCTGTGTCCCTTGTTCATCCAAAATACCTGGTTAAGTATTGGTTAACACTTTTAGATGCTCTTTGGTGCAGGGTTTTACAGAAATACAAAAGGCTTACAAAGTCCATGGGAATCTAATACAGCACCACAATACTGCTTTTCAACAGAAGAACAGGAGCTGTTCGTTAGCCTCCACTCCCCTACCCACCCTGTTTCTCTTTCATATCCAGCAGGAGCTGAATTGGCCACACTGTACGCCTTTTTAGCAAATGATGAGTTTTTTACCAAGCCTTAGGGAGGATTATTTGGAATAAAGGAAAAATCAATCTTAGTGTTACTCCCCAGGACTGAAAGACACTGAGGTCTGTACTATCAATCACAAGGTATAAAAATCATGTGTCTATGCTGGTTTGCAGTGTATGCAGATAGGACCCCAAAGCTAAACGTCCTGGGGGACCTACGGCTTGCTCAGACTTGTTACCATCAAGCACTGTTTCCTGAGTAACCAGATGCAATTTTCTCTCTGCAGAGCTGTGCAGTGTGTAGTGTGTTCGCTTGGCTCAGAACTGGCCTCTTATCCTGTGGTAGCCTAAGGGAATGACTATCCATTTCTACTTTGGCTCTTATTTTTGTTTTGCTCATCAGAATGGGTCTTCCATGAATCTCCTTTGTTCTTTCTATATAGTTTGATATTTGGAATAATTCTTCCATTTCAGATGCTCACATCCTTCCTGGAGCTTTAGTTTCTTACCCTGAAACAGAATAATGTTCCAGGTGAATGAACTATTTGGAAGACATTAAGTTAAAGGCATTGTGAAAATATAATGAAAAAAATGGTTATAAAACTCTTTGATTTGTCCTTAACTTGAAGATAAAATTCAGCAAACATTATCAGCAGTCTACTGGGAGTAAAGAAGAGCTATACACTGAGAGATACCAGGAAGAAGTAGTTATTGTTTTTGTTATCACAGATCTCAATCTACTAGGAATGCTGTGGGCAAATACAGTGCAAGATGAAATGTGCTAAGTCCGTAGGAGAGAGGCAGAGTGTTACCAGGGCTCGAAGGATGGCCCTTAGCTTTGCTGCAGGCACAGTGCAAGTTGCCACATCTCCCATTTGGTCCTCGCGACAACTCCCTAAGTTGTGTATTTGAGGAAAACGAGACTTAGAGTTGTTAAGAAATTTGTTCTAGAGGTAATAAAAAGTGGAAGAATAAATTATATTCCTCTGGGAAGCAGCAGGAAAAAGTATGGTTTCATAGAGATGAAAACGTCTCTTAAGCAGCAGAGTTTGGTTTTTACTCTTTTTTGGGAGGCTCATAATATATTCTCAAACGAATGTTGAGACATCTAAGACATTAAGCTGGGCAGTGAATGGAACAGGTATATCTTTTCTTCCCCAAAGAGTTACTGTTTGTAGTTAGGGTAATATAAGATATTTCGGAAGAAGCATTCTAAGAAACACTAAGAAGTTATATTGTCCATAGTCTTATGACCAGTGGTTGGGGGAAGGTGTAACACATGATCATTTAAATAACAAATGGTACCACATAAAAGAAAGTAGGTCTCTGCCTCCTATACCCAAATATAAAACGTCCCCTCTGTGAAAGTTCATTATACAAGTTGGGTCATTCTTGTCATCCCCAACTAAATCAAACTCAAGAGGCCAGAGGTAAAATCACTCTGTGTACATTACACCTGCTCCAAGAATTAAATTTTCCACAAGCCCAGCTGCTGAAACGGCCTGTTGTAACTCCAAGACCAGTTTTACCTAGTAGCTGCTGAAACGACCTGCTGTGACTCTAAGATTGCTTTTATCTACCACCATCACTCCCAGTCAGAGCTTGACAGCTACCAGAAGCTCCTCTAGGGCCAATGAGCTTTCTTTTAAAACGATATGTAGTGTTTGTCTTTCTCATAAGACTCCTAACCTTCTCTTTGTTCTTTGGACATGTCACAAACCACCCATTCTCTGTGTATGCCCCAAATTGCAATTCTTACTTTCCAAATAAAATATTTTAAATTTAGACATTCATCTCTATATTTTTGCCTCACTTCAACACCTCCATATTCAGGAAGCATTTTTTAAATATAAATATATTACCAATTATGTGACTAGACCATAGAACAGCACATATAATTAAGACACCTTCCCCCGATCTTCCAGTTCCCTCATTTTTATCCCTTTTTTCCTTCCTGATAATTTCTTCCACTTCTCTCCAACCCAGTTCTTAATAAATCTCTTTTATCTGCTCTTCTTCTTCTGTGAAAGTAGGCAAAAGAGAGAGAGCAGTGAAAAGGCAGGGAATGATTGCTCCATTATTGAGATGTAAAAGGATTCATTGGTTGGATGTTGTGCCTCAGAGCATAGGCTTTATTTCCACAGCTGGCTATACACATGTGTATGCATGCATAGGACCTAATCTGACTAATGTGCATTATGTCCCCATCCTTTGCAATCAGAAGGAACAATATCAGTGAGCATGGTGGTTTTCAAAATCAATCAATTTTGCTATTAATAGTTCAAACCTAAAATTTCTGGGGTCCGTGAAAAGAAGTAGTTACTACTTGGAGGCAGAAGAATTATTGCTTCTGAAATAAGAAGCAAAATGAAGAGAGCTTTCCAAACGTGTTTCTTAGATAAGGCCCATCTTTATGTAGAAACATAGCAAAAGAACTTAAAACTAGAATATAGATGGTTTGGAAGTTGGGAAAGAACAAGTAAATACATGAATTGCTAATGGTGGCAGAAGCCAAGTACTGTTGGGAAAAGAGTAGTAGCTTTGGAAAATGGGACTCAGGAAAAGAGTGATCAAAAATAGTTACCATGAAATTTTAGTTTGGCATAATGACTTAGTTCAAGAAGAAAGGACATCTCTATTCCAAGAAAGTTCAAATCAAATGTTAATAAGATGGTAGTTACTTTAGCATGTGAAGATCACCCTCTGTTCCAAAAACCAGTAGGCTTCATAAATAAATAATTTATTTCTTAAACACGTATTTAGTGCCTGCAGTGTACAAAGCACTGGGGTAAGGAAAGATTAGTTTGTATAGGTTTGCGAATAATTCAAGGCAATAAATAAAAGGTAGGGACAGTAGTACAGAGAAATTATGAAGAATAGGGGTAGAATCAGCTAGCATTAAAGCTCCAGCTTGGAACTGGAGTATTATGGTGTCTGACACTCAAATGTGACCCCAGTGTTAGGCTTGATAGCAGCATATCCCTTAGGCATTTAAGGAGAGGAAAGAAGTTAGATGAAGGGGCTCCTGTCACTGTCCCCAGTGACTTTGTAGGCCTCGTGAATTCTTAATATCACAGACCTAATGAGCATTCCTATTTTTATTTTTGTTTGAGTATTTAGTTTTGTCCAGGCAACAATATCAAAGGATTTCAGAGTTGTCTTAAGACCTAGTAACATATTGCTATAGGAGTTAGAAAGGTACTATTAATAGTTTTCTAAATAGGAAAAGTGAAGATGAAAAATTAAATATTTTGGGGCTGGGCAAGGTTCCTCACGCCTGTAATCCCAGCACTTTGGGAAGCTGAGGTGAGAAAATCATTTGAGCCCAAGAGTTTGAGACCAGCCTAGGCAACATAGCGAGACCCTTTCTGTACAAAAGAATTAAAAAATTAGCCAGGCATGGTGGTGCTCACCTGTAATCCCAGCTATTTGGGAGATGAGGTGGGAGGATTGCTGTCTTAGAAAGAAAGAAAAAGAGAGAGAAAGAAAAGGAAGGGAGGAAGGGAGAAAAGAGATGGAAGGAGGGAAGGAATGAAGGAAGGAGAGAAAGAAAGGAGGGAAATGGGGAGGGAGAGAGGAAGGAAGAAGAAAGGAAAGAACTTATTTTATCACAAGTTAGAGTAGAAAACTGTGTGGTGTCTTTCACCTCCTTACAAATAGGAAGAGGATTCGGAAATCATTATTATACCAAAATTTGATGTTCTAAAATGTTTTCAATGAGAAAATCTCATAGGATCATTCTTCACTGTCTTTTTCTATCTTCTAGAAAGTTTGAATTCACAGTGTTAACCTTTCCTTTCCTGCCGAGATAACCATCTTTCCCTTTTCAATTTCTCACTTTCCTGACAGCTGATACCAGTCTAAGCTAATATTGTAACAAATTTAGATAATATTGCAGATGCACAAGGACATCCTCATATGAATCAATTAAAGAAGTCACAGTAAGTTGCCATTGAAAGTGTGGCAGCTGCATCCTTGAAAGCAGATGCTCTTCTGGGTCTGAATGAGTCCAATTTTAACTAATTTTAAGACCTAAACAGATTTCAGTCTGGTTAATATTAGGATGTGGAACCACTTGAGACATCCTAATGTCCTAGTCTGATTACTTCTCCATGACAGTTTGTATGTTGGCTTTCCTTGAGAGATGCTGGGTACTTAATGCCAGGCATTTTTATGTCAATCGTAAAGAGAGACCCCAAGTCGTGGCTGCAGCAAAGTGCACTGACAACTCATGAAATTAAAGTGGCTTCTAACAGCAGCATGATTTATAGGGAAAGAACTTGGGGTATAGGGATTCACCAGAATTGCTTTAAACTATATTTCTGTTAGATTCCTGAATCCCCAGAAACCAGCTACAGTGAACTACTTCCCCATCCCTACTGTCTCTCTAGATTATACTCAGAAAGCTAAGGAGAAAGTTAGAGTTGTAAATGGCAAGTTGCTTCTTTTTTCTGATCTTTCTTTAACAATCTATTATTGTGTTCTTTGTCATATTGCATTGGTCAGTTTAATTAAAAAGGCATTGATTGAGCTTCTGTAATGCCTCTAGTTATTCTGCTGGCCTTGAACGGGGGGAAATATATATAATACATAATTCTTTCACTGAAGGAATTAATGATCCGGAAGGGAGACGTAGTTAATGGAATATAACTTCTATTCTAGAATTGAGAGGGGTGGGGGAACATCCGGAAGAGCCACTGACCCTTCCTGGGGAATCAGAAAAGACTTTCTGAGCCAGAGAAGGCATGAATAGTTTTGAAAGAGGAGTAAGAGCCATCAAATGTGTAGAATCATGAGACAGCATGATATGTTTAAGAAATTCGCTTTAAAATGGTGGTAAATCAAAGGGCCCAGGGTTGGAGAGGGGATACGCTGAAGAGAAAAAAGAAAGTGGAAAGAGATGGAGAAAAGCTGGAGGGCTGGACAGAAATAAAAAATCTTGGAAAGCCTTGCTGAGGAGCTTGGACTTGATCATGCAAGCAGTGGGAAACACCGATGTTATTTATACAAGAAATTAACATAGTCAAATTTGTGTTTTGGGTAAATAAGTTATCTAACTCATATTTAATTAGATAAAAGGGGGCCGGATAAGAAGCAGAGACACCATTCAGGAAACTATTGCAGTAGTCCATGGAAGAGATGGGGTCCAAACCAAGAAAGTGGCAGTAGATATAGAAAAGAAAAAATAAATATTAAGAAAATATTTGTAAATAAAATTGGTACAAATTAGTCTTTGCTAGAGAGAGTCAAAAATTACACTCATGTTTGCAACTTGGATTCCCAGATTGATGTATCACCTATAAAAAGAGAATTCAGGATAGAGAACAGATGCTAAAGAAAGATAATGAGTTTAGTTTTAAACACATTGCATTTGAGATGCCTATGGGATATACAGGTAGCTATATCTTACAAATCATTAATCAGATAAGGTTTAGGAGTCATCATTTCATGGATAGTAGTGTAAACAATGAAAAGGGATGAGCTCACTCAGAACATATTGGCAAGTAAGGAAGACCACTAGAGGAAAAAGTCCCCAGAAACACCGGCATTATGGAGGGACTAAAGGAAGGGGATTCAGTGAAGGAAACTATGGAAGAAATGCCAGAGAGAGAAAACAATACCCAGAAGAGTTTGCCATATAAGCCAAAAGAAGATGATTTCAAGAAGTAAAGGGCCAGTGAATTCAGAGATAGCAGAGAGTCTGCATGAGATGAGGACTGAAGAACAGCCAGTAGATTTGGCAATTATAGTCTCATGGATGGCTATTACCAGAAAAGTTTTGAATAAAAAGGTGAGGGCAGAGTCAGATTGTGGCACCCTGAAGAGTTAATAGGAGGTGGGACTGAAGAAAGTCAGTGTTGAGATTCTTTTGAAGTCTTTGTTGAGGACTAATAGGGAACAGGTAGGACAAAGGGCCTGAGGAGAACAGCGTGAATTTGGAAAAGTTGCTGAGAAAGGGAAGGAGCTAGCCAAGCACCAGGGAAAGGATTGACAAGTGGTACTGAAAGCTTTTTTTGAAATTAAAATCCAGAACATTTTAGTGGCAACAATCTATACATTTTTGTCTTTTTAAATTAATATATTATAGCTGTACATATTTGGGGGGTACATGTGATATTTTGATAAATGTATACAATGTGTGATGATCAAATGAGGGTAACTGGGATATCCGTCACCTCAAACATTTATCTTTTCTTTATGTTGAGAACATTACAATTCTCTTCCATCTATGATGAAGTATACAAGAAATTATTGTTAAGTATAATTACCCTATGGTACTATCAAATACTAGAACGTATTTCTTCTAAGTGTATTTTTGTGCCCATTAACTAACTTTCCTCTCCCTCCCACCCCCTTTTATTTCTCAGCCTGTGGTAATCACCATTCAGCCTCCATGAAATTTCCTGTTCAGGTCCCACATTTGAGTGAGAATGTGTGATATTCGTCTTTATGTGCTAGCTTATTTCACTTAACATGATGACCTTCAGTTCCATCCATGTTGCTCGAATGACAGGATTTTATTCTTTTTGTTTGTTTGTTTGTGAGATGGAGTCTCACTCTGTAGCCCAGGCTGGAGTGCAGTGGCGCAATCTCAGCTCACTGCAACCTCTGCCTCCCAGGTCCCGGTTCAAGCAATTCTCCTGCCTTAGCCTCCTGAGTAGCTAGGATTACAGGCACGTGCCACCATGCCCAGCTAATTTTTGTATTTGTAGTAGAGACAGAGTTTCACCATGTTGGCCAGGCTGGTCTTGAACTCTTGACCTCGTGATCCACCCACCTCGGGCTCCTGAAGCTCTGGGAATACAGGCATGAGCCACCATGCCTCACCAGGATTTTATTTTTATGGGTGAATAATATTCCATTGTGTATATCTACCACATTTTATTCCTCCATTCATTAATTGGTGCATATTTAGGCTGGTTCCCTATTTTGGCTATGGTGAATAGTGCTGCAACAAATATGGGAGTGCAGATATCTCCTTGATATACTGATTTCCTCTATCTTGGATATACCGAGCAGTGAGATTGCTGGCTCATATAGTAGTACTATTTTTAGTTTTTGAGGAAACTGCATGCTGTTTTCCATAATGGTTGTACTAATTTACATTCCCACCAACAATGTATGAGCATTCTTCTCCACATCCTCACCAGCATTTGTTTTGTCTTTTTTATAATAGTCATTCTCACTGGTGTGAGATGATGCCCCATTGTGGTTTTTATTTGCAGTTCCCTAATGATTAGTGATGTTAAGCATTTTTTTCATATACCTGTTGGCCATTTGTATGTCTTCTTTTGAGAAATGTCTATTCAGGTCTTTTGCCCATTTTTATAATCAGATTATTTATTTTTTTTTGTTTTTGTTTTTTGTTTTTGCTATTGAGTTGTTTGAGTCCCTTATATATTCTGGTTATTAATCCCTTGCCAGGTATATAGTTTGAAAATAATTTGTTTCATTATATACGTTGTCTCTTCACTTTGTTGATTGTTTCCTTTGCTTTGTAGAAGCTTTTTGGCTTGGCGTAATCCCATCTGTTTATTTTTGCTTTTGTTGCCTGTGCTTTTGAGGTCTTACCCAAAAATCTTTGCCCATATCAATGTGCTGTAGCATTTCCCCAATGCTTTTTTCTAGTAGTTTCATAGTTTTTAGGTCTTACATTTAAATCTGTAATCCATTTTCAGTTGATTTTTTTAATAAATTAAAAAATGAGCATCTAGTTTCATTCTTCGGCATACAGATAGCCAGTTTTCCCAATGCCATTTGTTAAAGAAACTATCCTTTCCCCAATGTGTGTTCTTGGTGCCTGTGTCAAAATGAATTGGCTGTTAAGTGTGTGAGTTTATTTCTGGGTTCTCTATTCTGTTGCATTGGTCCATGTGTCTGTTTTTTATGCCAATACCATGCTGTTTGGGTTACCATAGCTTTGTAGTACAATTTGAAATCAAAGTAGTGTGGTGCCTTCAGCTTTCTTGTTTTTGCTCAGGATTGCTTTAACTATTCTGAGTCGTTTGTGGTTCCATTTGAATTTTAGGATTCTTTTTTCTATTTCTGTGAAGAATGTCATTGGTATTTTGATAGGGATTGCATTGAATCTGTAGGTTGCTTTTGGTACTATAGACATTTCAATAATATTAATTATTATTTCAATCCAGGAGTGTGGATGTCTTTCCATTTTGTGTGTGTGTCTTCAATTTCTTTCATCAGTGTTTTATAATTTTCCTTGTAGATGTCTTTTACTTTGATTAAATTTATTCCTAGGTTTTTCTTATTGTAAATTGAATTTTTTTTCTTGATTTCTTTGGTGGATTGATTGCTGTTAGCATCTAGAAATGTTACTGGATTTTTGTTTTGTTTTGTTTTGTTTTGTTTGATACAGGGTCTAGTGCTGTTGCCTAGGCTGGAATGCAGTGATGCAATCTCGGCTCACTGCAACCTCTGCCTCCCAGGCTGAAGTGATCCTCCCACCACAGCTTCCTGAGTAGCTGAGATTACAGGCACCTGCCACCACGCCTGGATAATTTTTGTATTTTTAGTAAAGACAGGGTTTCACTATGTTGGCCAGGTTGGTCTCTAACGCCTGGTCTCAAGTGATCTGCCCGCCTTGCGCTCCCAAAGTGCTGGGATTACAGGCATGGGCCGCCACGCCTGGCCTGATTTTTGTATGTGGATTTTGTATCCTGCAACTGTACTAACTTCATTTACCAGTCCTAAGAGTTTTGGGGTGGAGTCTTTAGGATTTTCTAAATATAAGATCATGTCATCTGCAAACAAGGATAATTTTATTTCTTCCTTTCTAGCTTCGATGCCGTTTCTTTCTTTATCTTACTTAATTGCTCGGGCTAGGATTCCAGTACTATGTTGAATAAAAGTGGTGAAAGTGGGCATCCTTGTCTTATTCCAGAACTTAGTGTAAGGCTTTCCATTTTTCCCCATTCAGTATATTAGCTATGGGCCTGTCATAGATGGCCTTTATCATGTCGAGTTATGTTCCTTCTATACCCAGTTTCTTGAGAGTTTTGATCATGAAGGGATGTTGAATTTTATCAAGAACTTTTTCTGGCATCTATTGAAATGATCATATGATTTTTGTCCTTTATTCTGTTGATGTGATGTATCACATTTATTGATTTGCATATGTTGAACCATCTTTTCATCCCTGGGATGAATCCCACTTGATCACAGTGAATGGTATTTTTAATGTGTTGTCAAATTCTATTTGCTGGCACTTTGTTGAGGATTTTTGCATTTATATTCATCAGGGATATCGGCCTGTAGTTTTCTTTTTTATTGTTTCACTTTGTCTAGTTTTGATATCAGCGAACAATATGTTCTTTTGTTTTCCTGTCAAATGATGAGTTGTAGAATTGACTCAATGTTACGTGAGTTTTAGGACAATTATAGTGAAAGAAAAGTATTCAAGGGAGTTGAGGTTTATGGTCAAAGAGTAGCTCGGGGAATCAACCATGCAATCCATGCTGAGGGTCCTAAGAGGGACTTTTTCTACCAAGAGAAAATGAGGGGATTACAGCATTAAAGTTATAATGGAAATGAGGGTGGGAGAGAGTTGAAAGAAGAAAAGTTTTTGATCTGAGAATATGATATAGAATTTAAAATTTCAGAGGCTGAAAACAGGATTTAACTTGGCAGCAAGTTATTAATATATATTTTTAATTTGCAGTGATTTAAAGAGGTGTTTGTTTTTCTAATATAGCAAAAAGTCTGAAGTCAAGCAGTTGCTTCTTTTGGCCAATGGTCCAACAATACTTAGTCCAGCACCTCTCTGATTCTTGGTCTTTTTCTTTTAATAGCAAGATGATGCAATTTCAGATACCTCAATCAAATCAGAAAAGGGGGGAAAGTGGGAGCAAGTGGTGGCCCCAGCCTCAATTCTCCTTTTATCAGGAAAAACAAAAGACTTCCCAAAAGCCACAAAAGATTCTACTCAGGGGGTCAGTGGACAGACTGTGATACACGGCCACCTCTAGCAACAAATAGGGCTGAGAATACAAATATTTAGCCTTCCAGAGTCTTTAGTGGAGTGAGCAAGGGAGAGAATGGAACTGGAAGTAACTGTTGGTTCGCCAAAAAGGCAGTGTCTGCTCCAAAGACCAATGTTCAGCTTCCTTTCATCGAACAGTGTTTATGTAGTACAGAAAGCCACAATCATCCTGCCACAAACAGCTAACTAGGTGACTTAAAGATGCATGCTTTATGATGTTCCCCTCCCTGTGTCCATGTGTTCTCATTGTTCAACTCCCACTTATGAGTGAGAACATGCGGTGTTTGGTTTTATGTTGCTGCGTTAGTTTGCTGAGGATGATGGTTTCCAGCTTCATCGATGTCCCTGCAAAGGACATGAACTCATTCTTTTTTATGGCTGCATATTATTCCGTGGCGTATATGCACCATGCCTGTCGGGGGGAGGAGGGCAAGGGGAGGGAGAGCATTAAGACAAGTACCTAATGCGTGCGAGGCTTAAAATCTAGATGATGGGCTGATAGGTGCAGCAAACCACAATGGCACATGAATAACTATGAAACAAACCTGCACATTCAGTACATGTATCCCAGAACTTAAAGTAAGCTAAAATAAAAATAAAAGATGGCATGTTTTAAGCAGTGGTCACAGGAGGAACAGAGATACTAAGAATGATCTGATGTCATCCATCCCTAGTATTAGAAAAACAGCTCAAAGTGCATGTCTTCATAAAGCGATCAAGCACTTACGTATCTAAAGCCCAATACACGTGGGCTCTGCTGATATGAAAGGTAATACTATAGATAAATATACAACAATGTAGCCTTTAAAAGGATATGTACAAGGTTCTGCACATATCCTTGTGTGTGTGTGTGTGTGTTTCTAGTAATCTCATACCTTAACTGTAACCTCCCAAGCATATTGTGTTAGCGTTGCTTTTTTATAGATTTTCATTTGATATTGAAGAGCTAGTTAGTTGCTTTTGTGGTGTCTTAGATTGCCATGCTTAGTATTTCTTTGCTCAGTATATTCTTTCTTGTTAAGAAAACTTTGTAAGTTTCAGTAAGCCCTGAGGAGTTCACAAGCCAACTTTCTAGTAGAGCTCTGGGCATAATTTTTCATGTTGCTTTAATAAAATGTTATCTTTTTGCCATAGATTATGGTCAAGTGAAATGTACAGTGTTCTGTTACCTGAAAATACTTTTTACCTCACTCATTCTAAGTTTTACCTCAGCAGCTAATCTTGCCATAGACTTACTCAACTTAGATTTTTTTTTAATTTGTAATTTGACAGTGGTCAATTACCACATGATAAAATAATGTATTTATAAAATAGGAAATGGGAATTTTTTAAGTTTCTTGGCGGGATTTGTCCAGAATGCCTTTGATGGAATTTGGTCTATTAGTATAGCTTTGGACCTCAGACTAGGAGTGAGACTTCAAAGTCCAATTTCTGCCTCTTCTCGTTGATACATAGATAATTCTCCATGCTACAGTCACTATCACCCAATAGAGGAATTGAAGGGCTGAAAAGCCCTAAAATATTTTGAAATATTATAGTTGTATAGTTGCTTTCCTCTAGCCTGTTCCGTGAAAATATTGCAAAAGCAGTGATCTTGTCTTGGCGATCAAACAACATGATTAATGCTAAACATTAGAGAGGAGATGCAATGTCATACATCTAGGCTTCAGCAGATCAAGTTAGTAAACATCTAGGATGATACCAAGGCTGGCAATAATTTAAAATCTACATTGCTACATTCCCTTCCTCCTCACCCATCAGTTCCCTTGAACAACATTCTTTTTTTTTATGTTTGCCATGTTATTTTAATTTGTTAGAGTCTGGTTCCACAGAGGAGAACTTAGCCTTACATGTTAGAAGCCTGGATTGTCTATCCAAACCCTTTTCTGGACTTAGCAAAGTTTAAGAATGGATACAGTGCTGAAAGGTCGTAAGTGTAGACACTACACACTACAGCAAGACGTTGGCTCTCTACCCTATAAGGTGAATGACCTTCTGAGTTAGTGATGCCTCACCAATTCCCATGTTCCCTAAGTCCAGAGAGCCTCTTTCTTCCAAAGGACTCTTTGAAAAAGAGAAGGATATTCATACAGGAAAGCAAAACATATCAGAAATTGAATAATGATGGATGGAATTATTTTGTAAGTATATTATTGCTGTAATTAAGCTTAAGACCTAACCTGGACAAATCACTTGCTAAAGAATAATAATAATTGCTTATGTTTCTTGCTTATATTAAGTTTTATATGTTGTTATTCTAAGTGTTTTGCCTACATTAATTCATTTAGCCCCATGATATAGATACTATTACCCTCATTTTACAATATAAAATAATAAGGCAAAGAAAATTTAAATAAATAGCTCTTGGTCACATAAAGTAAATGTTGGAGCTGGGACTTAAAGCCAAACTTTGAGGCTCTAGAGAGCTAAGAAAACTTTTGAATGAGATTACCAAATTATTGTTGTTTGGTAATCTTCGAGAAATTGTGAGGACATGGGGATACAATAGTTTAGAGATAAACAAATGTAGTTTTTTATTTTTGTTCAGCATTTTTTTGAAGAAAATTTCTAAGTGGTGCTAAATATTTTAGTAAATTGTTTTGGAAATGAAGGTAGCTTTATCAAATTTTCCATAAAGACCTTCCTAGGGCTTTTAGTTGGCCATAAGCTATATATGAGTTGAAGTGGAATACAGCACACTACCACTTCCACCTCCCAGAATTTAAGGAGGTGTAAAGCATCATGACATCTAGAAAAAGGGAATTGATCATTCTCTCTAGACTGGTCAACCCCTTCTGTAGTATTTATTCTGTTTTGCCCTGAGTTCTACATTTCAAGGGAAATAGAGAAAAATTGGAATGTTTTGGTAGGTAAATTTTGAGAATTATAAAATAATTTAATTCAATCATTAGAAGAATGGGTGAAGAACTGTGGACATTCCGCCTAGAAAAGGGAAGACTTCAAGGAAGCCAAAAGAGGTATCTTCAATACTTGTAGTACTGACTCATGTGTGAAGGATTACAAAGTTAGGTAAAATTAGAGCCAATGATTAGAAGTTAATGAAGGCAGATATTGGCTTGATGTAAGATGGTCAAATCTTTCGGAGATGGAACAGGCTGCCTTCAAAGGTATTGAGTTTCCTTTCACCAGCATTTGTGTAAGTGTGCAGCCAGAATGTGGAAAGCCACTTGAAGGTGCACAGAAGATGGAGGCACAGACCAGATGGTTGGGCCACATGACAGTGAAGGCCTCTTCCAACTCTGAGGTTCTGTTTCTGTAGGTTGGTGCAAAAGTAATTATGGTTTTTGCCATTGAAAGTAATACTTTTGCACCAACCTAAATATTATTATATGAATTGATTCAAGATAAGCCACTGCACTTCTATGTGTAGTCAAATATAGAAATAGTCTATCATGTCTTGGACTTCTAATGCTGCCAACACTAGTGTTAACCAAACTAGTAAAAACAACAAGATGAACAGCAAAATAATATGTCATTTCAGAAAAATCTGTAGGCTTCTAATGAAATGATTGGTGTTTTATCCTTACCTTTCAGTGCTTTCTCCGGCTCAAGACAGCCACACGAACACGGATCTCCCCCCAGTGTCAGAGCAGATCATGCAGACTCTCAGTGAACTTGCCAAATCGTTCCAGGATATGGCTGACCGCTGCTTACTGGTCTTACATCTGGAAGTGAGGTATGATACAGCCAAGCCCAGGACCTTGCAATTTGAATGCACTGCAGTTCATAAATCACTTGCTTATTTCCAGGGAGTATCACCATAATTTCTGGCTCATATTATTGATGTTATCCCTTTTTACACTGAAAGTGATTTTTAGCCGTATTCAGTGATTATTTGAGCACACAGTGTATTGTGAGTGTGGTGATTCAGAGCTGGCGTGATCTATGAAATCAGGTCACCTAGATTGGAATGTCACTATCAACTGGCTAGGTAATCTTAGGTCAGTTAATTAACTTTACAAACCACAGTTTTCTTATTTTAAAAATGGAAATGGTAGTTTCTAACTTACAGAGATTTTATAAATGAAATAATAATTAGCACAATGTCAGCCACAAAGTAAGTGCTCAAAATATGGTAGCTTTGCTATTGTAGTGACTTTATCGTGATTGATATTCTTACTAAAGTGCTCTGCTAGTCAAGAAGGGAGTCACATTTGAAAAAGTAGAGGGAAACAGGCCAAAGAATTACACTAATATATTTTGGTTAACCGAGTATATCCAAAACAGCATTTCAATAGGCAATCAACGGAAGTGATTGAGGTATTCAGCATTTTCTTTTGCACTAAGCTTTTGAAATCTGCACATTTTATACTTACAGCACATCACAATTTGGACTGGCCACATTTTAAGTGCTTGGTAGCTACATGTGCCCAGTACTAGCATACTGGGCAGTTGCCAAGAGTGGCTGGGGCTGACTAGGAATGGGATTTTTTGCTTTAAGATAAAATGGTCAGAAGAAATTTGACAAAATAACAAGAATGATCGGTCTGTACAAAGACCTGGAGGAAGAGAGTTTCAGACAGAGGGAGGCACACTCACAAAGGTCCTGAGACAAAATCAAGCTTGGCGGTTTTAAGAGCAGAGAGGAGGCTGAAGTGCTTGTAGGCTGATGAACAAGCTGGGTGGGGAGGACTGCAAGAATAAGGCACAGGAGACAGGCTGGAGCCCGATCCTGTGGAGTCATGAAGCCTAACGCATTACAGGGTCTTACAGACCAAGTGAATCATTCAGATGTCATAGAAGCCATGGAAGGATTTTAAGAAAGGGAGAGATATCAATTAATTAACACTTTTTAAAGGTCACTCTGGCTGTTGTATGGAAAAGGGATTGCAGGGAAAAATATGAATGGAAGCAGGGTGACCAGTTGAAAACAACTCTGAGCTTCCAGGTGACAGAGATGGAGGTATGAGACGCGTAGGATTTGGGACATATGCTGAAGGTAGAGCTAATGAAGTTTGTTGATAGATTGTATTGGACACAGGGGCTGGTGCAATGAGAGGAAAGACTCAAGGAAAACCACTAGTTTGGGGCCACAGCAACTGTGTGCCATTAACTGAGGGGAGAAACACTGAGGGAGGAGAAAGGTTGAGAAGGGTGGAAATCAAGTATGCCATTTAGAGATGTTCAGTTTGAGATGCTTATTAAACAACTAGGTAGCAATGTCAAAACATCAGGATCAGAAAGTGCATGGTGTGTTAATACATTCTGTTCTGTATTGCTTTGGAACATGATTAACATTGATAGAATATTTTTCTTTTCATTTGAAGTCTTTACTAGATTTAGGTTTTAAAAATGTAAATAGGACTTTGTTTGATAGGTGATCCTTGGGAATATGTTTGGACTCCAGTTAGAACTTGGATTTCTTTCCAGGGTGTGACTCCTTGTGTGTGCTACTTGCTTTTTATCCTTCATTACCATCGCCCAGTGAGTTACTTCCTTATTGCTCGTGAGAGCCTTGTGAGTGGAACAAGAGAAGTAACATTGCAGATTTAGAATCCGTTACATGGCATTATTCCTGGTGTTATTTCTCACATTAAGCTGTCCAGAAATAAAGCTCTTTCTGTATATTTTCTGATTTGTTTTACAATAATCTTCATATTTGGTATCTCTTTATTTACAAGTGGACAGAGGAATAAATCAGGTGTTTTCTATGAATAAATATTTACAATAGATGGAAGGAAATGAAAAACACCAAGTAATATTCTTTTTTTTTTTTTTTTCTTGAGACGGAGTCTTGTTCTGTCCCCCAGGCTGCAGTGCAGTGGTGTGATCTCGGCTCACTGCAAGCTCCGCCTCCCAAGTTCACGCCATTCTCCTGCCTCAGCCTCCAGAGTAGCTGGGACTACAGGCGCCCGCCAACACGCCCGGCTAATTTTTTGTATTTTTTTTTAGTAGAGATGGGGTTTCACCGTGTTAGCCAGGATGGTCTTGATCTCCTGACCTCGTGATCCGCCCGCCTCGGCCTCCCAAAGTGCTGGGATTACAGGCTTGAGCCACCACGCCCGGCCAACACCCAGTAATATTCTAATGCCACTGTTACCTGAGTTACAAAGGAAAACAAGGGAATACCAAATTAGTTACTATCACAACTCCTGGAATTTATACTATTGATTGTGTGCTTATACATATTCTACATTCAGAATTGTCCACTTATGTGTAGTTAATTCCGAGTGGGATATTTGCAACACATTTGAATAAGATCTTTTAAATCCTTAACCCCTATTCTGCCCTTTTGATACATCTTGGCAATACTCTTCTTAATACTGAACGTGCTTTAGTCATTAATTTACAAGAAACTATACAGTGCTATAACACCGGTTGCTGTATCTTCTTCAACATTAGTCTAAAAACAGGAAAGTGTCATTTTTAAGAATGAATATCAAAAAAGACTGAATTTTAGAGCCCTGGATGTAGAATTATCTTTCCTTGAGTTTAACACAGAACATGAAACGTGGGATTTTTTTAAATTAAATTTCCTCACTTCCTCATATAACATGGTTCCAACACTCAGGTTGCTTTCTTATGAGTATGCTCCAGTTCATCTTTGTTCCTTTTAAAGTAAGGTACATACAGCTAGCAGAATACACCACATAAGGCTCGGACAGTGAATGTAGACACACTTACTCTATCCTGGTCATGTTAACAATTTTTTTTCGGTTTGCACAGTAATGATACAAAATGAATAAGACAGATTTCATGCCACTCTAGTATAATAACGCTAGAATAGAGGTGACTGCTAAGTGCTCTGGGGGCGTGACTGTGGAAGAGACCATCAAACAGCTCTTCCGGGTGTGGCTTGTTCATTGTGATGGCTGGCCCTGAACCCTAATATCCTGCTGTATATAAGGTGCTCAGTAAAAATGTGATTAAGAATTAGTTGGTTTGAAACCACGCC
This sequence comes from Symphalangus syndactylus, assembly GCF_028878055.3. Lineage (NCBI taxonomy): Eukaryota > Metazoa > Chordata > Mammalia > Primates > Hylobatidae > Symphalangus > Symphalangus syndactylus. The sequence continues at coordinate 123,967,199 of NC_072428.2, forward strand.
CAGATAAAGTAAGTGCTACTTTACCAAACAAAACCTGTTGTCTTTAAATTAAATGAATTGGTTTGCAGTTTCTGTTTTTACACAGTAGTCCACTTGTAAGTCCACTGCATTATCTTAAGAGGTACAGAGGCTGCGTGGCCAACATCATTCTCATCAGCTAATGTTTGTTTTGTTCCCATCCTGCTGTAAAAGAAGAATTAGAACGTAGGCCCGGTTGTCCAGGAGATGGTGTGGTGAAAAAGTGGCTGGTTAGCTCCTGTCTCTGGCACTTTTAGCCAAGAAACCACTGTAATAGTACGGATAGAAGAAAAAGATTCATGGAAAAAAGTAATGGGATATGCTAGCAAAAAGTCCAGAACAACTTCAGATGCCAAAAATTGGTCTTGTTCCCCAAAATATCTTTATATCCATAGCCCATATTTTTCTTTGACGTTGTTAAAATTCAACCCAAAAACTGTTTTCAAATCCAGTGCAGTCTGTGTTGAAGGATCCATCTAAGGAGTGTTTGACATTTTACCTGTGTCATTGGAGGTCACATTTTAACCACCAAGCAGCCCCTTTCCACAGTTTGAAGCATAAAGCAAATGATACCCCCAAGAGATGAAAGACGTGGTGAGCCCATTAAAAACTATTGAGGTTTGTTTTTTCTATTTGAACTTTAGAAGAAGAAAATTAAGTTGCCATTTGAGTCCAAGATGCCAAGAATGTCACCTTTATCAGCTGATTTTTCTCACCATCAGGAGGGCTCTAAGTAGGTTCAACAGCAACTGCCTATCACTGTTGGGATCCTAAGTGTGCACTCTCTGAAAATCATCCACCCCACTGTGTAATCAGCAGTGTTTGCAGAATACATTAATGTCAAAGTCATACTAAGGTCAGCAACAACAGGCCAGAATTTAAATTAAAAAAAAAATGCTTTATTTGAATTTGGCATTCGCTGATGACTATTTTAATTTCTTTTTTTTTTAAATCTCTGATCAGTTGGGAAGAAGATAATACCTTAAAGAAAGGTTATATGTTTTCTCTCCCAATAGCTTCAAGATCTCATAAGCTCTCACCTCCAGTTCATAAGAATTTCCTAACTAGTCACTCTACTTCCAGTTGCTTCCATTCTCTGCTATTAAGCCACTCGTATACTGTGCCAGAGTGATCTTGCCAAAGCTCAGGTCTGATTATATTATTCACCTCTTAAAATCCCCCTAAGGATCCCTGTGGCTTCTAGGATAAAGGCTTGATTCCCTACATGGCCTTCAGAGCCTGTGCTGACCTGGCCTGTGCCCATCTCCCCAAGCTCGTGGCGTGCCTATAATGTGGGATCTGTGTGCAGAAGAAAAGAACTGCTTACCAGTCCTCTGATCATCCTGCATTTATAGTCTCATGCTATTTTATGTGATCTTCTCATTGTCTGGAGTCATAATGTCTGTCATTTATTTTAAAAATACTTCAGCATAGATGCTTTAATTTTACTTTCAACAAAGTGCTACTTCATTTAAATTTCAACCACAGTAGCAATCGGTGCCCTAGTCATGAATCCCATTCCAGAGCTGGTCAACTTTCATTCTGTCAGAAAGATCACATTCCAGAGGAGGCTGCAACCAGTGCCATTACTGTTATTCTTATCAAAATTATACTTTTGTGCCAATTAGTACGTGAATATCAGAATGAGTTTTTATTGGTGAAATTAGTCATTAGTTAATTAGCAACTGTTAGGATGAGCATCTATCAGTAAAAATGAGCAGTAGTCAAGATATTTGGATTCTCTTGGATGAACTGCTTATAAGAATATAACACATCCTATATAAAACTTAGCTTAAAATGGATCAGTCAACTAAATGTAAAATCTAAAACTCTACGACTTCTAGAAGAAAACATAAGAAAAAAAATTTTTTTAATTTTTAAAAAAATTTTAAAAATTTTTTAAGTGAAAACTTCTGAAATATGACACTAAAAGTACCATCCAAAAATTAAAAAGTTATAAATTGAACTTCATCTAAATTGAACTTCATCATAATTAAAACCATTTTTTGATAGACATTGTCAAGATTAAAATACAAGCCAAAGACCAGGAGAAAATATTTGCAAAATGCGTACCTGCTAAAGGACTTGTATCCAGAATATATAATGAACTCTCTAAACTTAATAAAAAGAAAACAACCCAATTTTTAAAACTGGGCAAATGATTTGAACAGATATTTCATCAAAGATATACATGCAGAAAATAAGCACATGAGAATACGCTCAATATCATTAGTCATTAGGAAAATGCAAATTAAAAACACAGTGAGATACTGCTCTACATCTATTAGGATGACCAAAAATTTTTATTTAAAACTGACAACACCAAGTACTGATGAGGGCGTGGAACAACTGGAACTTTTGTATACTGCCAGTAAGAAAGCAAAATGGCACAGCTCCTTTGGAAAGCAATGTGGCAATTTCTTACAAAAGTAAACATACACTTACCATATGATCCAGCAATCTCACTTCTAGGTATTTATTCAAGAGAAATAAATGCAAAGTTATATGCACACCAAAATGTGTACATGAAGTAGCTTTATCCACAACCACCTAAACCTGGAAAGAACCTAAATATCAATGGGTGAATAGATAATCTGTGGGACATCCAATTCAGTGGAAGGCTACCCAGCAATAAAAAGTAATGAACAACATAGATGAATCTCAAATGCTTTGTGCTAAGTGAAAAAGCCAAACTCAAAAGGCTACATACTGTATGATTCCATTTATATGGCATCCTGGAAAAGACAACTGTAGGGGCAGAAAAATAGATCAGTGGTTGCCAAAGGTTTGGGAGTCAAGTAGGGGTTGACTGCAAAGGGACACAGGGAATTTTGGAGGAGATGTTTGTGTTCTATAATTTGGTTCTGGTGGTGGTTATACAATTGTACATGTTTGTTAAAACTAATAGAACTGTACACTAAAGGGGGGGAGTTTTACTGTTTGTAAATTATTTGTCAATAAACCTGACTATAAGTAAAGAAAGATGACAGGCAAAGCATGATCGCATCATTAGAGATAATAATGCCCAAGGCTTTTGCAGCCATTCATTTAGGAATATTTCTTATTACTTGATGCCAACTGTAAAGGTAACAGCGCATAGACCCTGAATTATGTCATCATGTCTTACCTCCAATGAAACTTCCATGCAAGGTCACAGCACCTAAAACGACAGAGTTAGGACTAGACTGGGCTTACAGAACAGCCTGTTTGAACTCTGCCTGCCAAGGGATACTGTTGGTTTGGGATATTTTTTTTTTTCTGCTAGGGTGGGGGATTCAAAATACCTGCACGTAGGGCAGAATTTGGACTGAAACACTTTAATTACAACTTTAAAAGGCTGTGGCAGTGCAGCCAATCCATACCCACCTGAGACTTCTTCAGCAGCAACTAATATCTGCCAAAAAGAACCTGAGAATTGTGTGTGACCAGACTGACACAGGCCATTTTCACACAGAAATGCCCTCCTTCCTCAAGCTGTCAGATATGTTCTGTGAGACTCAAGCATCGCCTTCTGTCAGGACCCTTTCCTGACACCCCGTGGCACATTTCCATGGCACATGGATGGATGTGCTTGGAGTGAGATGCTGTTCTCTTTTAGTGATTTTTTTCTTAATCTGCGCCACTAGGTTATGGGTCTTTAGGGATACAAACTGTCTTATATTTCCAGGGCCTAGCACAATTTCTTACAAATTCATAGAGTTTCCGTATGTGATTTAGTTAACTAATAAATTATTGTTAATAAATATAAGACTAGTGATGACAGCCAGTACTTAACTGTGCATGCCATTTGTGCCAGATACTGCTATACTTAACACTTTATATGTAGTAGTTACTCACAGCACCCTATGAGACAGGTGTTGTTTTCACCCCCATTTCATGGATAAGGAAACCAAGGGATAGAGAGATAAAGTAACTTGCCTAAAGTCATACAGCTGGTGATTGAAGCCAAAGTAGGCTCCTTACACTTTTAAGATCTGTAAACTCTACCCCTCATCTTCATTGCAACAATATCTGTTGAAAATTACAATGCTTTTCACACTATGCCTACAAGCCTGGCATTGAAGAGAATTTTAGAACTCCTTACCAACACTGTATGGATTAAACAAGCAATGATCATAGCAGCCAGCTTGCCCCAGATCACTCAGTTGTTCTATAGAATAACTAAGATGGCTTTCTGGTTAAAAGAGGGGAGGGTGTTTACATTAAAACATACAAGGCCACAGCTGCTTCATATTAAGTGTAGAGCGTAGTGTCTGGCACAAATAGGGTACACAGTAAGTGTTGGCTATCATCGCTAGTCTTACATTTATTAATGATAATTTATTATTATTTTGGTGTTCTGTCCCAAGATTATTGCCCTCCCTGGAAAGATTTATTATTAACTGCTCTCCCCATCTCTCTCTTTTTCAGGGTTCACTGTTTCCACTATCTCATCCCTCTTGCAAAGGAGGGGAACTATGCCATTGTGGCTAATGTGGAAAGTATGGATTATGACCCCCTGGTGGTCAAGCTCAACAAAGATATCAGCGCCATTGAAGAGGCCATGAGCGCCAGCCTTCAGCAGCACAAGTTCCAGTATATCTTCGAAGGTCAGACCCTGCTTCTGTCTCTGGGAGTTTGGGAGGAAGAAAGGATGAAAGTTTTCCTGATTTTCTGTATTACTGAAGTTCAAGACTTGTAGAAAAGAGTTGTTTGTTTGCTTGCTTGCTTGTTTGAACTAAATCTGCAATACCTAGCCTCTTTGTGTATGACTTAGGTAGACAACAATATGGCCGCCATCTGCTCCTGGTTGATAAGGAGATTTAATCCAAGATAAGGCAGATGGCTGCCTCCCTGACATGCCACTCATGAGATTTGAGAGAATGTGCAGACTGGGCCACAAATTAACTCAAGAGGAGCTTATAAAAGAAAGAAAACACACATACACAATGAGGAGAGAATCCTGAAAGATCACTCATTGGCTAAAATTATCACTGGAACGGGAAGTTTTCTCACAGAGTGTTATAATCATCTGGAAAGAACAGAAGCCTCTGATTAGCAGCAATTTTTAGGAAGGATGTGTCCATAAATGCCTCCAAGGGGCAGGCAAGGAAGGGTGTGAGAGACAGGAAGTGCCATCTAAAGACATTACCCTTCACAATTTTGAAAAAATGTGATGGCACCCACATAATTTTTTCATGGTGAATTTCACCCAGAGGACCCCTGTTACGACTTCACATTATGTTCCCTTTGTCCATGTTTTGGTTTGTTTGTATGAAAACTTGTATCTGTGTTCTCTCACAGAATTAAACTAGTATTATTTAAAACAACTAAGAAGGTACAATGTCCAAAGGATTGTGGCAAACTGACAATGCATGGCCAAAGTTTGCTTTATGAAAGTTATATTCCAGCAAATTTGGACCCCCCAAAATCCAATCCTTAAATGTATATGGAGTTATAAAGAGATGTGTTCTGTTGAGGTATATCTCTCAAAGACTTTAGCCAAAAAGTGTAAGTAATTAAAGAGTTAGCTGTCAATTAACCCCATGGCACTATGAGTTTGGTGGCACCTGTAATTTTCTGCAGCTTTAAGCTGCAGTGCCTACCTGAGAATTCACTTTTCTGTTATTACACAGAGTTTCCTCTTTGCTCTTGACTGTGGCTCTTCCCAGCCCCTGCATATCAACATTTGTTTTATTCCTATTACAAAATGCATTTAATGTATTTATTATAATATATTATTATTTCTTATTCTCTACAAACAGCCTACCCCTTCTTTGCCCAGACTTGCAGACCACGTTATATTGTGGCAGCAAAAAAAAAAAAAAAAAAAAAAACAAACAAACAAAAAAAACTGTACGTAAAGTTACGGACTTGAGAGAATGACACCAAAACTTGGCCACAGAGATTTTTCATTTTATATATGTATAAGTTGTCTAGCTTTAAATGCAGAATCTGCGGTTGTGTTTTACTTTGAATAAAAACATTTCTTCACATTTAAATAGTAGCACATACAAGTTTGTGGTCTTGAAGCAATGTTGTGTGAGTATAGCTGAAGCAAGACCTGAATGCATCTCCTCCCTCATTTCTACTTTCACCTTAATCAAGGGAAAACTCATTTTGAAGACATGGGGAGCCATGGACCTAAAGATAAGCCCTGCAGTCTGATCTAAACCTCAGAGTCTCGGAGAAGGGACTAGACTTCAGAACGTGAAAGCAACCAATAGCAAATGGCTTGCGACTAGTCAGACCAGCTTTACAGTTCCAAGGAAAATGTCCTGCTAGCACCCAAGAATAAGAAAGAAGGAAGAAACATTTACTGAATTCCATTTAGAATTAAAACCCAGCTTTTAAAAATAGTAATCCATATGTGCCTCACGTTGTTCTGAACCAGTGTTTCTCAACTTAATTACATGGGATATCCTGAGGAGGACTTGTTAGTTTGCTGATGTCCTGAGCTGCCCTTTGCTAAATTTTGCAGACAATAAGACAACCCTCCAGACCTAAGAACAAACCACTTAGGGGGCCCCAAAATGTCCACAGATGTCTCACGGGAAGCCAACGGTTAATGTATGATCTGCTTTTCCTTCACCCTTTTTTCTAATTACATTTTATACACCCATTGCCATTGTTAAGGTGTATTAGCATTATTGCCAATAACCCAATTTCTTATTGATTAATTTTTTACTTGGCAATGTCGAAATATATTAACATTATTGCCAATGCTCAGTGTCATATTGATTTTATTTATGTAGCTTCCCAATCAACTTTTGAGCCCAAAGTGTCCTTCTCTACTTTGTAGGAGGAAGGAGAAGCAAAAGGGTCGTTGTATATGCCTGTGTTCTTCTCCGCTTCCCAATTGTCTATAAAGAAAAGCAGGATTTCTTGTGTACTTCAACAGTTTATAATAACCTGGCCTCTTCTCTAAGGCCTTGGCATGGTGGCAGTAGGTGTACATGGCAATTCTGGAGATGTGGCTATTACCAGGCTTTGCCACCAACATGAAGTCCACTCATTTGTAACTACTAGGACAATGTAGAAATACCCTAAAATTATTGTCAGATCAGCAGATGCAACCATCAGAGGTAGATTTTCTTCGGTCATTTAAACGTATAGAGGATTAGAAGACAGCAATTCTGCGTGCAAGTTTCTGCAGGAATGCCTCTAATCTGTCTTCTGTTTTCTTCGCCCCGTACTGTGCTGACCCCTCAGGCCTGGGCCACCTGATCTCCTGCATCCTCATTAATGGTGCCCAGTACTTCAGGCGCATCAGTGAGTCTGGCATCAAGAAAATGTGTAGGAACATTTTTGTTCTTCAGCAGAATTTGACCAACATCACCATGTCGCGGGAGGCAGACCTGGACTTTGCCAGGTAGGAGGAAAACTGGGTTTAGTTTCTTGTGCCAAAGCTAAGACCTCATTGCCTGTGAAGTCATTTTTTAAAATAGACTCTTAGTGCAGAAAAAGCTTCGTTTAAAAAAAGAAAGAAAGAAGCACAGACAGATGTTTTTAGGTCCTATAGAGAAAATAATTCCACAGAACTCTATTGAATTTTGTTACTTTGGCAGGTAGTTTTTCCTGATGTCTAACCCAAGTTCTTACTACAGTACTTGAATAACTTTTGTTTTTCTGCATGTAAAAGTATACACGCTCATTGCATAAAATCTGTAAGATAAAATTCAAGGAAGAATACAAACCTTTGATCTAGAGGCTAAGACATTTGGTGTATTTTCTCCTGGCTTTTGTGCATGTGCTGTGTTGTTGATGTGACTTTTCACACACACTCAAGCATGTGATTTCCCTTTTTTCAAAACCGGAACTATGTCAATGCAATTTTATATTAATTTAATTTTGTTTTCCCATATCAATAACATTGTTTGAAAACGTAATTTTTCCACATTTGTTAATACTCCTTGAAAACATTACTTTTAATGATGCCTGAACAAATATTTCATGGTATAAATGAGCCATATTTATTTTTTGATCACTTGCAAATTTTTGAACATTTGAGTTTTTCCCTTTTTTTCTCTCATTGTAAATAACATGTATCTACTGCATTTTTACAGGAACCTACTTCTCATTTCTTCCATCTTGTTCCAATTGAAATCCATCCCTTCTTGTTCTCACTGGGAGGAAAGTGAGAACTCATCACTATCCTTTCTCTTCTCTAAGTTTTCTGATCTTAATTTTTTTTTTAAGTGACAGGGTATTGCTCTGTTACCTTGGCTGGAATGCAGTGGTGTGAACATGGCTCACTGTAGCCTTAAATTCCTAAGCTCAAGGGATCCTCCAAGGAGCTGGGACTAAAGGCACACACCACCACACCTGGCTAATTTTTATTTTTTTATAGAGACAGGGTCTCACTATGTTGCCTAGGCTGGTCTTGAACTCCTGGCCTCAAGCAATCCTCCTTCCCCAGCCTCCCAAAGCACTGGAATTATAGGCATAAGTCACTGCACCCGGCCTTGATCTCAATTTGTAATGTTTTTGTGTAATACACTTTTTCAAAATTTGAGAGTTAATTTTTTTCCCTCTTCATTTGTCTTAACCCCATCTAAACCTTAATTAGAATATCAAACCTTTGGTGCTTTAATAAAAGCCTAAGCAATTTGAAGATGATAGATAATAAATATGTTATCTTCATGCTCTATTGCCGTTTATACCTGAGTGGATTATTCTGTAAACTCCCTTATTTTCTAAAAGCCTTTATGGCTAGGAAGTCATTTGTTTTTAATAATCCCCAGTGTTTCTGCCTGAGATTTAGTATTTCTGTGTCTTTTCACTTGATTTTTTTGATTCCTTGAGAAGAGCAGGAAAATTTGAAACAATTCTTGAGGCATTTACAGAGATGATGAAATATTATATTACTTTAACAATTATAAAGACAAATATGCTGTGATCTTTGTTTTGGGTATGAACCATATATGTTCATTTTTAACCTTTCTTCCTCAATCTGTTACTCCATTTGTTCCATTGCTACCCTGTTCCTCTGCTTTTCTGTCCTTCTCCTTCCCTGTCTTTTTCTTTCTATTTGTGGGAAAGTGAGAGAGAGAGAAAGTGAGTGAGTGTGTGTGTTTTCATTAAATTCCCTGTTTTAGGCTAAATTTGGTGGAAAGCCTTCCTTGCTCAGATTAGGGAAACCAGGTGTGACTGAATGCTGCATTTATTTGGTCGCTCTTATGGGGAATGATCTCATTATTGAATTAGTCTAGTCATAATAACATTGACAAGGGGAAGTTAAGAACATAGAGGCCTGAGGGATACAGAAACCCATTACTAATGCTCTAAGGAATACAATTCCTAAATTCAATCATCCTATTTTAAATGATTTTTTTTATTTAGCTGAAATAAGTAAATTAACACAGTTTTTGGCAGACAGTATGGGGCCTGAAAAACCTGGCATCTGAATAATGCAATGCTGACTGGGCAGGATTGAAGTTGGCATCAGCAGGTCATGTGCCAATGAAGCATTTCTTCAGGAACTGAGTCCCAACCATGCCATGCCTTTCACAGTTGGATTGGTGAATTGTGTCCCAGGAAGTAGGTACAAGTGGCATGTGACCACTTGGGAGATGTACTGCTACTATTATTCTTTATTCTGACACGGATTTTTGACAGGAAATAGGCTAGGATAAACATACAGCACTGGATGGATCTGTTCTTCTGACTCTGCTTCAGAAGACATCTCCTTACTAAGACTATAAGCTCCAAGAGGCCGAGACTCTTTTCTCAGTGCCTGTACCAAAGTAAGTGTTAATTGTATGTACTGAATGAATGAAAAGATACCAAATCAAGGCTAATTTTGGTGTGGATGAAGGCCTTGGATATTGACAGGTCAGTTTATGTTTATTTCCCTGAAGGTTTCAACTAGCCGGCATGGGTCAGTTTTCTTATAAGCTTGAAAGAAAAAGCGTATCTTCCTTGCAGTTCATTCTTTGTAAAACAGAAACCATTACAAAAAGAAATAATGTAGCCCTACTATTCATAGTCTCTTTCCCTCTCATTTTTTCTTGCTTTCATACAGACACACTTTATAGCCTTATTCTTCCCCCCTTCTTGTTTTTGGTAGGGACAGGTTTTGTGAAAGGGGCTCCATCAATTCTACCATATTTGAAGCTATATAAAATACATAAAACAGCAATACCAAAATGGCCAGAAATAATAGACTTCAGCAGTGTACCTCAGCGTTCCTTAAGCAATGTCTAATCAAGCATGGACAGCATCTGTATTTCCAGCAAATCTCTATAGGAATGTTATCTTCAAACACAGTAATTAATCACTAGTTGCCATGTGTCAGAAAACTTATTTAACAAGAAGTTGCAAAGTGCTTGTAGTTTTCTTACCTTCTCAGCCTTCCTGGCCAGTGGAAAATGTAACACCTTTCTGTAATAAAGAAATGAGGGATCTGGAACGATTCCATTGATGTTGATTCTTCTACTCATAGTATTGTTATCTTGTCTCTCTCTTTTCATACACACCTTTCCTCTAACTGATCTCTAATAGGAGGGTAGATCTTGGCTGAGCAAAGGAACCAGAAAACCTGTAACATTACCAGAAGTACAGAGAGCCTCTGTCCTCTATGGTAATGATCATTTAAGCGCTCTTACTGTTTTGACCCCCCTGTTAATTTTCAGAGTCAAAAAGATACTTTATCCAGGAAAATCAGTGCAGATGAGTTAGAAGGTGGAAGGGCTTTATGAGTGTGCTTTTTTAGTTCCTTTCATCACAGATCATCTTAACTTGAGCTGTCATGCGCCTTTCCACATGTGAGTCACAGAAGCCACCTAGGAGTCCAGATGGTGGCAGCATAACAAGAGAGGTCCGAACGAACGGTGATTGGAGTCCCCAAGGTGTATCATCTGACAACCTTTCTAGCTTGAATGACGCCATTGTTTAAAAAGAATATCCCAGAGTTTTCTTCCCAGTTATCCCCTCTGTACCCCATTTTGTCTCTTTCTCTGCCTCTTCTGCTGTCTCTTTTTTCTCCTTTATTTCTCCAATAGCTCTACTTCCTGCTCTCCTCCTTCAAGGTTTCATTGCTCCTCAATTTTTCCTTGATTTTGGTTTTTTTTTGGACTGTTATCTTTCATTCTTAAACCTGCACAAGATAAGGAAACAAAAGCTACGGTTCAGGAAGTGGTAGGGCGAAAAATTGTAACACCCAAGACAGATTCCTCGCCCTGTTATTCCTTCATTTCTTCATTCCTTCATCAAATATTTATTCAGTGTATGTTCTCTGTAGGTCCTGGCCTCATGAAACTTGCATTACTGTGGGGCAAGATGCAAAGTAATAAATAAGTAAAATATATATAAAGTATTTCAGATGATAATATATGCTGTAGTTAAAAAAAAAAAAAAAAAAAAAAAAAAAAAAAAAAAAAAAAGAGTAGGCATGAGGAGGGGACCAGAGGGTGCCAGAGTATAATGGAGGTAATCCGAAATTTTAGAGTGTTCATGGAAGTCCTTAATGAGATGGTAACATTTGAGGAAAAACCTAAAGGAAGAGTAGGAGCAAGGCATGCAGCTATCTAGGGAAAGAGCATACCAGGAAAGAGCATCTAAGGATGAAGAGCCAGAGGGAGGCGTGCACTTAACATCTGAAGAACAGAGCAGAAAGGCCAGCATGGTTGAAGTGAGTGAGCAGGGGAAGAGTAAGAGATGAAGTCTGAAGTTTGATACAAGGAGCTGAGATCTGGCAAGTCATTGTAATGACACTGAGTTTTACTTTGCATGAGGTAGGAAGCTATTAGAAGGTTTGGAGCAGAAGAGTGCTACATAATGTGAATCACTCTGGCCACGATGTTGAAACTAACATCACAGTTGTTAGTTGGGGGGGGAGGTTGTAGGCAAAGGCAGAAGCAGGAGGCTCTGTTAGAAAACTGTGGCAATAATCTTCTAGCTGAAAGGTAGTGGTGATTCAAAGCAAGATGGTAGCACTGGAGAGGATGAGATATGGTCAGATGAGGATGTATTTTAAAAGTTGAGCTAAAGGATTTGCTGAGGAATCAGAAGTGAACCAAAGACTCCAAAGTTTTTGATCTGAACAATTCAAAGCATGAAGTTTTTATTTACTGTAATGGAAGTGAACCAGACCATAGGAGAGGCTATTGAAGTGTGTGGAGGGCAGAGGGGGGTTCAGCTAGAGAGGGGATAACAAGAAATGTTAGTTTGAGATGCCTGTTAGGCACCAGAATAGACATAAAAAGGGAGCCGGCTATACAACCTGGAGGTGAGGAGATGGGAGTTTTGGAGTCATCAGCATATAGGTGGGATTTAAAGTCATGAGAAAGGCTGAGAGGTGAGATCTCAATGGGAGCACAAGTAGATGAAAAAGAGAAGCTGTCCAAGAATTGGACTTTGGGTACCCCGCTGTTGAGATGCTGGAGTGCCGGAGAAGAACCAGCAGAGGAAGTTGAGGAGGCAGCCAACAGAATAGGAAGGTAACTAAGAAAGGGTGTTGTCCCAGAAGTCAAGGGAAGTGTTTTAAGAGGAGTGTGTCTTCATCTGTGTCAAATGCTGTTGATAGGTTAAATTAGCTCAAGACAGAGAACTGGCTACTGGTGGGCTTGACAAGAGGCCTGAAATGCTTTGGTTTGCATTCCTTTATCTTTCGTACACAACTTACCTAAAGTAGGAATACACTTCAAATGTATATATTTGGGAATAAGTTCCTCACTCCTCAAGTTTCCGGTAGGGTTTGATGTGATCAGGACAAAACAAAAATGCAATTATTTTTAGTGTGATATATAAAAGACCAAATTGGCAGCCTCTCTTTTCTCGAGGTCAATATCAACATGCATAAATCATGTTGACAGTATGTCTATGTGCCCTTGACATGATGTGATGAAAATGGCACTTTAACCAAAACGTATTACCTCAATCTAATCATGAGAAAGACATCAGAAAGATTCCAATAGAGATACATTCTATGAAATACCTCATCAGTACTCATCCAAACTGTCAAAGCCATCAAAACAAGGAAAGTCTGAAAAACTGTCACAGCCAACAGGAGCCTAGGAGACATGATGACTAAAATGTACTTTGACCTCCTGGATGGGGCCCTGGAACAAAAACAACATTAGGCAAAAACTAAGAGGTCCTGAATGAACTATAGATTTTAGTTAAAATAAGTGTTAATATTGGTTCATTCATTGTAACAAATATATCATACTAATGTAAGATGTTAATAATAGGGAAACTGGGTACAATTTATATGTGAACTCTGTACTGTCTTCTCAATTTTTCTGTGAATCCAAAACTTCTAAAAATAAAGTCTGTTAGTAAAAATATTAGGCAAAGTGTTTCAGAGAACATTTATCCAATGAAAATATACAGGTGGCTAATTCATATTAAGCATGAAAAGATGCTCAAATTCATTTGTTATTAGGGAAATGCAAATTAAAACCACAATGAGACACCACTCTGTGCCCACCAGGATTGCTATAACAATAAAAAAAAAGAAAAAAAGACAATGAAAATGTTGGCAAGGTTATGGAGAAACTAGAACCCTCATTTGCCGCTGGTAGAAATGTAAAATGGCACAGCTGCATCAGTTCCTCAAAAAGTTAAACATAGAGTTATGGTATGACCTAGGAATTTCACTCCTAGGTATATACACAGATAAATGAAAACATACATGTGTACAAAAATACATACACAAATGTTCATAGCAAGCATTATCTATAATAGCCAAAAAGTATAAACAGGATGGGTGCGGTGGCTCACTCCTGTAATCCCAGCACTTTGGGGGGCCGAGGTGAGCAGATCATGAGGTCAGGAGATCGAGACCATCCTGGCTAACATGGTAAAACCCCATCTCTACTAAAAATACAAAAAAATTAGCTGGGCATGGTGGCAGACACCTGTAGTCCCAGCTACTCGGGAGGCTGAGGCAGGAGAATGCTTGAACCTGGGAGGCGGAGCTTGCAGTGAGCCAAGATCGCACCACTGCACTCCAGCCTGGGCGAAAGAGCGAGACTCCATCTCAAAAAAAAAAAAGTACAAACCAGATATCCATCAACGTATGGATGAATAGAACATAGTACATTCATACAATGGAGTTTATTTGGCCACAGAAAGACATGATGTGCTGAATCTTGAAACATTATGTTAAATTTAAGAAGCTAGTAACAAAAAGCCATTTTTTATTACACTATTCAAATGAAATGTCCAAAATAGGCAAATTTATAGAGATAGATTAGTAGAGGTTGAAAGGAAATGGGGAAATAGATAGAGGAGTCTTTGGGGGTGATGGAAATGTGCTAAACTAGATTGTGCTGATGGTTGTACAGTCCTGTGACTATTCTAAAAGTCCTTGAGTTGTATCCCCTAAGTCTGAAAATTACGTGGTATGTGAATTATATCTCGATGAAGCCGTTTAAAAAAAAAAAGAGGTGGAGCTTTAAGACTTGAAAAATTAAATGATTTGTCATAGGAAATGAGGAGCCCAAGTTTCATCCTCTCCTTAGTGGGGAAACTTTTAAAAGGAAATATTTGGCTCATTTTCTAGTTTCCCTAATCCATCCTGAGAGGTAGAAGATAAAGGAAGAATTTTTGGAGAAGGAGGTGGTGCTTCATATTAGTCTTGATAGGAATTGTCCAGAATAGGGAGAAAGTCATTTGGAAGAGAAAGGGTAGTTCCGGGGACTGGAGAAGACGTTCAAGGAAGGAGGTGGTGAAAGAAGAGACCTGAGTCATCATCAGGCCTGAAGTCAGGGCTGGCTTAGGGCAAGCCACAAATGCCACCTTATTAAGGCCTTCTCTGCACTTTCAAAACATGCCTTCCTCCCCCACCAGCACTCCCTATTCTCCTTAGCATGATTTTAAAAAGCATATATCTGACATATTTAGTATTTACTTATTTGTTCCTCACCTGTCTACCCTGAATAGAATGTACGCTCCATGAGCAGGGACCCTTTTTTGTTCACTGCTGTAGCCCCAGGACCTAAACCAGTACCTGGCATGTAGTAGACATTCAGTAAATACTTGTGGGGTGTTAAAGTTATTTGGACTTTATCCTGTAAGTAACTGAAAGATTTTAAGCAGAGGAGTGAGATGGTCAGATTTATATTCTAAGTACATCATTTCAGCAGCAGTATAGGACTTGGATTTGAGGAAGATAAAACTGGAGGCCTTGCCAATCAACTGGAAGGTGATTGCTAAGAAAGTGATGTGTAGGGGCCGGGCACGGTGGCTTATGCCTGTAATCCCAGCACTTTGGGAGGCCGAGGCAGGTGGATCACGAGGTCAGGAGATCGAGACCATCTTGGCCAACATGGTGAAACCCCATCTCTACTAAAATACAAAAAATTAGCCAGGCGTGGTGGCACGTGCCTGTAATCCCAGCTACTTGGGAGGCTGAGGCAGGGGAATCACTTGAACCTGGGAGGCGGAGGTTGGAGTGAGCTGAGATCGCGCCACTGCACTCCAGCCTAGCAACAGAGCAAGACTCCGTCTCAAAAAAAAAAAAAAAAACAAAACAAGTGATGTGTAGGGCTTCAACAATATATCAGTGCTTGGTGGTGGGGGGAGGGGGCATGGAGGAGACATATTTGAGAAGTGTGAAGGAGCTAAAATTGGCAGGTCTTGGAGAGTGATTGAATAGTGAGGGTAAAGGGAAGGAGTCAAGGATGACTCTCCAATTTCTAACATGAGTGTCTAGCCAGATCACACCACAATCAAGTAAGATAAGGATACAGGAGGAGAGAGGAGTAGGTTTGATGGAGGGAAGATGATCAGTGGCTGTGGTGAGTATAAGATGGATGTGGGACTTCCGAGTGGAGACATCTAACATGCAACTGGATATGTAAACTGGAAGCTTGAGGGAGAGGCTGGGAGTGAACAGACAGTTACGGGGAATCATCAGCATGGAGCTGTTTAAAACCATTAACGGAGATCAAGGCTGTAGGTAGATGGAGAGCAATCCCGTGGGGAAGACCCCAAAGGGCATGAGAAGGAAGAGGAGCCCCTGAAGAAGATAGGAAAGGAATGATTTCATAGGACAAGGGCAGAACACAGCTCATGAAGACCAAAGACAGTGCATGATCACATAGCTGCCTGCACAGAAATGCTACTTTCCCCATAAGTTGATAGAGCATCCTTCCCAGTAAATGGAAGCCTTTTCTCATGTTAACTTCTCCAACTCTTTTAATTAAACTGTCCAGATACTTTCCTCAAGTGACAGAGTGACAAAGCCAGCCTAGCAACTAAACGTACGGATTCAGACCCCTGCTTTATCCTTGACCTTGTACCTTCACTAAGGCCAGGAATGATCTCTGGCATAGCTGAGAATGTTGATTCCTCCCAGAGGAGCTGTTTACATAAATTTATTTCCTACAAACCTACTGCACCAGGAACATTACTTTTGTTTTCTGCAGGAAATGTTATGAGTTTTCCTATTTGGAATGACCAAAGTGTAGTTTGATAGAAGGGGATTAGCGATGACATGCTGCCACCTACTGGAGCTGCCCACAGACAGCCAGACTGAGAATGTCTGTGGTCTCCTAAATCTCCCCTCACTCTTCTGAATCAAGAGTGGGTATTGCCCTGAAGCAGACTTCAAAGGTGACTTGGCTTGAAAATATGAAATGCCCCACCTATCAAATAAAAATTTATCTGACTGCTTTGCTAGAAGAACAATTTTGTTTCTGAGAAAGAAGCACAATATTTGTCACATCCTTTTCTCTGTTTGCATTTCCCAGCTTTATTCTGCCATTGGTCTTGTTTGCCTTCCCAATTCTAGGGGCACCTATCCTTTTCCCAAGATTTACCTTTAATACTCCAGATTTTTGACTCAAGATTATTAGCCGTGTAGATTTGGGATTAATTTTGTAGAAGAGACTAGTCTGCTGCCAAAAAAATTCTTCTTTTAATGATGATGCCCCTTAAAATGCTGTTAAATCTCTTAAATTTAATAGTGATAAAAAGCTAGCCCTGATTTTCCTAGGAGCCAGAGTAAATTGGGAAATGCGATGGTTTACATGGTTTCCACTGCCTGATAGAAAGAAATATACCAGTTCATAAAATACGGTAATAAAACAAAATCTTGTATGGCCTGATCTGATGGACTTTTTTAAAAGATCTTTATATAAATAGGTTTAAATAATATTACATCTCTCCAACTGAACCTTCATTTGACCTTGCTGTCCCGTATGTGACCATGCCGCTTTTTTCTGATCTCCCTTTTTTTACATTTACATTAGGTCCCGTGCATTGTAACAATTAATTGATCTCTAATTAATCGTTTAATTAGGACTCCTTGAATGCAGGTGAGCATGACTTACTGGTCTGCATATCCTTCACAGAGCACTTCAGAGCAATAAATACTTCTAAGCCTCTCAAAAAAATCTCTCAGTAACTGACGTTTGATTCCCTATAAACATATCTCATGTGTGAGGCTTTGATTAAGTAAGATTTCTTTTGATTATGCTCAATTAGTGTCACCATATTTTGTATATATATATTGTCAATGTATAATTTAGGGTTCCTCAAGATTACTGGCAGACAGTGACAGTCTTCCCTTTGTAGCACATGTGCTGGAATTGGAATGATTCAGAGATTAGCATAGATAGCGAGTGTTATTATTATCCAATAAAGATCCCAAGGAACAGAAATAAGAAGTGACCTGTCCAGAATCTCTCATCGAATCCTGCTATTTATATATCCTGCGGTACCTTTGTATTCATCATAGTTAGTAAATTAACCCACCCAGGGAGGCTATTTTTCTGCCAGGGAAGGGTTGCATTGTATTGAAAAGATATTAAGCTTGTTCTGTGACTAAAGCCCAAGAATGATCATTTACCGACTCTATTAGAATTCTCACTGAAAAATTTGAGGCTGGAAGCTGACCTTTCTTGTTTTCTAAATAAAGATGTAGTGTTTAAATTTTGATGCTTGAAAGTAGGAAACTGGCACAATCACTGTTGTAAAAGCAGAGCTACAGCCCCTGCAAACTGCATCATACCAGACTTTCCATCCTGCCCCTCCCTTTACCTGCTTTATCATATACAGGAAGAAAGCCCTTGTCTTCATTCCCCCTCCTGTTTTACTGAACACCCTTTGCTGATCCAAAGAGAAAAAGATCAGAGTACTGAAGGAAGGTCACATGGCCACAGCGAATTCTGTGGCCAGCACTCAGCTTAAGGACCTATTGTTCTCAAAAACCTTCTACAATGTGCCTGGCCCATATCAGTTGCTCTTTTAATAATCCTTTTTTTTTAAATTTTCTGTACTCTAAAATTAATACCTCATTATGTGCTATATTGTTCTTCATTTGTCCCCATCTTTTAATATTTTATTCCTCTAATGTTTATTAGCATGTTCTCTCTCTCTCTCTCTACTGAATTATAAAGTTCTTGTGACTAGTTACCATGATTGTATTTTGTTTGTTTGGTTTCTGGGTGGTTTTCCCCCTTTTACTTCTCTGTAATAGACTATCTGTCAGCAATCTAAAGTATTTATGAAAATAATTTGGGTTTTAAAATATGTTTGATATGTATTACTTTCTATGTATGTTTGTTTTTTTGAGACTGACTCTTGCTCTGTCACCCAGGCTGGAGTGCAGTGGCCTGATCTCGCCTCATGCAACCTCTGCCTCCCAGGTTCAAGCGATTCTCCTGCCTCAGCCTCCCGAGTAGCTGGGATTAAAGGCACGCGCCACCACACCCGGCTAATTTTTGTATTTTTAGTAGAAACGGGGTTTCACCATGTTAGCGAGACTGGTCACAAACTCCTGACCTCAAGTGATCTGCCCGCCTCAGCCTCCCAAAGTGCTGGTATTACAAGCATGAGGCATGGTGCCCAGTCACGATGTATGTTTTGGAGAGCATCCGTGGCTAAATACAAATAGATTACCAAGAAATAGTTTTTGTACCTAGCTTTACAGACCTTTAACTTTAAACTACTTTCTCTAAAACAAGGAAAGCTCCTGCAAGACATGTGATTTTTTTACAAACCATCCTAGAGGCCTATATTGGTGGCTTTCTCTCAGTGATGATGGTGATGATGATGATGACATATTCCTAATATAATATGAGTAATTATAATTACTGTTATATAATGATCTCAGCACATGACATGAACTTTAGTAAATGCTTTACCTACATTGGTTCACCGAATGTCCCTGAAACTCTATATTTAGCTATTGCTGCAAATAGATGAGAAAACTAAAGCTTAAGGAAGTTAAGTAAATTCCTAGTTTACGTAAGAAGAGAGGCAAGATTCAAACTTAGGTCAATCCAACCCCAAAGTCTATGTATGCTCTTAAGTACGTGAAGTAAGGCTACCATTTTGGTTGATGTTGGGTCTCTCTTTTGCTTATATTAAAATATGATTTTATTTTTCGGTTAGTTTCTTAGCTGTCAAACATTTCGTTTTTCCTTTATTTTCTCTGTTTGGGTGTCTTTCCCCCTTGATTTCCACTGAGCTCTGATTGCCAACTGTTTTAATCAGCTTTAATGGGCAGTTTGACAGCAGAGGGTCTGCAGACTCTTCCTACCTTGGTAGGTGTTATGGGGTTAGTTTTGCTCAGCTGTCAGGTGTTCGTGCTGCCTGTGGGTCTTCTGCTGGCCTTCCAAACAACTGTCCTTGGGGAGCAACACTTAGACCCAAGACCGCACTCCCTCAGAACCTCACCACAAATTAGCACATCGTCCGCAGCACTGAGCAGCCCTATCATTAATCCAAATGCATACACCTGTACTTTTAAGAAAATAAGCAGCTAAACCAAGTGCTTCCCAAAGACTAGCAGAAGGTATAAGAATTTCCTGATCAGCTACAGGGTCTCTTGCAGGGAAATTGTTTTAAGTGGAAACTCTTTGACTCCATCCCTAAAAGTTCTGATTTAGAAGGCTGAGGGTAGGGCTTGGGCATCTGTAACTTAACAAGTTCTCAGGAGATTATCATGCAGAAATACTGGCCTGACCTCGTTTTCTTTGAGATTCATGCAATATCCAGGCCATCGTCTTTCAACCTCATGTTTCTCCTTTAGTCCCCCTTACTCTTATCTCCTACTGCAGGCAGTGAAAGTAAAAATAACTTGAAAGCACTTTTCTAGATTATTTTAAATTATTAAAATGACACACAAGGTGGTCACCATTATTACTCTCAGTTAACATGTGTAGACATTGAGGCAGAGTCGGGTTGTATTCTTGGAAATTTGGGAGTAAACTAAATAGCATTTCATTCACCTAGTAGTTGGCTAATAAATCAACCTTTAATTGTTGCATGAATTTGAGTAAGTTACTTCAGCTCTCTTGGCTGAAGTTTCCTCATCTATAAAATAAAGGGTTTGTGCCTGAAATGCCAGCACTTGGGGAGGCTGAGGCAGGTGGATCACTTGAGGTCAGGAGTCGGAGACTAGCCTGGCCAACATGGTGAAACGCTGTCTCTTCTAAAACTACAAAAATTAGCCAGGCATGGTGGCAGGTGCCTGTAGTCCCAGCTACTTGGGAGGCTGAAGCAGGAGAATGGTGTGAACCCAGGAGGCAGAGCTTGCAGTGAGCCGAGATTGCACCACTGCACTCCAGCCTGGGTGACAGAGCAAGACCGTCTCAAAAAAAAAAAAAAAAAAAATTAAGGGTTTGATTAGAAGATGAACTATAGGGTCTCTTGCAGATTGGACTTGCTTAGAGTTCCATGACATAAAGCCAGAGAGGGGTTTGAGAGATCTAGAGCCCTGCCTCAACTCCTAGCTCTCAAAAGAGACTATCACAGGAAAGCTATCTAAGAGGAAGGAAATTAGCTCCCATCCAATTCCATAAAGATACTGTAAACATTTCTGAGATATGCAGTATATAACAGGCATTTTAATATTTGTTGACTGGACAAACTAATGCGTGTGTGTATGGATGAATTAATGAGGAAGGAAGTACTGTAGGCCTGTTTCTTTTCATAGTCAAGATCGTGCTTATAGCATTTGCTCACCACACGTACAGGAAAGTAAAACAGAGATAGACGCTGGCTACTGCTTTTGCATGCCTATAAAGGTCTTATAAGGCTCTGAACAGTAATTCAAAACATAAACGTGTAGGTACTCAAAAACATAAATGTCACATCTGCTTTAGCTCTTCATCTCCATTGCTGTGCTGTAGTTTTCCAATTGATGGAAAGGTTTTATTCAGATCAGCCATTTCTCTTTTTCCTGGAGGCATTCTTAATCTCCGTGTTCTAACCTTTAACGATATAGACTTTGGTTGCCATGTAATGATTTCCATTGCCTGGAATCTACATGTTTAAATTCTTCCAAAGAATTGTGCATCTTCTGTTTTTCTCAGTTGCAGATGGAGTCAAACCAGAAAAAAAAAAAAATGGTGTAGGAGAGGCCAGCTCTTGATTGACTTCTCTCTCGACACACACGGTCAGGGGAAGGAACGGATCAATGGCCTCAACTTTTCAGCAGGCATTAACACTGCATCTCATTCTCCTTCAGGCAATCTGTTTCACAGAGACACTGATTAAACATTTTGGGGTACTGGGGACAGAGGGAGGGAGGGAGAGGTTGGGTATTTTTAGTGGCTAGAGCCTTTTATTGACAACATTAAAGGCTTCATTATATATTTGACCAGAAATTAATTACAGCCCAGTTCCCCATTTCTCCCTTAGGTGACAGTCTTCTGTTGATGTGTGCCACTGTGAAAGTAATAATAGGTTTCAAATGTTTGTGAAAAACATAAAGTAATTACTTGCTGTGGTAAATCAGTCATTTGAAGCTTCAGCTTTTCTCTGTTCTATGTGTGTGGCAGTCTGTCTTTTTCTTTTGTTAACTTTAATTATACAACGTATGCGAATTTTTATTTTTCAGTTTTCAGAAATTTTGCTTTTTTCATTTCTTGGTGCATAGTTCTCCAGGGATATAGGTATTGAAATGATAATGACACATAACCAGCATTTGAACAAGGGAAGCATATGTGTGTGAGGAAGCTGATTGCTTTAGTTAAGTTTCGTAGCTATTGGCTATCAGCTATTTGCCAGTTCTCTAATGGGTCTTAAATATTTACTGTCTGTTGTACAGAGGCGAAGAATTGGCTTTCAGGCATTTTAAGGCTCCTTCCACCAATAGCACATGTTTACATTAAAGGCCCTCAAGCCAAAGAGTCTGTAATAGCTCTTTCCCCTTTTTCAAATTAAAAAAAAAAAATCTGTTATTTTCTAATAAAAGCTGCAGCTCCTTGCCTGGGGTTCTTGCCTTCCAGTAAGATCTGTAAAGATCTGCTTGGATAATACCAACCTCTATGTTGACTCACCTGGACAAAGAGAGAGAAGTTTCCTTTTGGCAGCTTTTTTAACAGGGAGCCTTGCCCAGACAGAATAGTGAGGCCTGTATACTGGCCAGCATGGCATATTATCACACATCAATTTCCTTCTGTCTACACTAAGGCTAGCTCACTCCTCAAAATAGGAATTGTTCACATGTATTTTCAACTCAAATAATTCATGTTAATCTTGTTTCTCTATTCTGTCTAATCTCTCTTGTTCATTCCTGATAAGTGAAGTCTCCTAAGTCTGCATTTCAAAGGTTTGCTTAATTTCCCATACCAAGCTGCCCCTCTTAAAACAATGTTTTCTCCATTCGATGTTAACCTCTTTCTTTGAACTGTTATTTATATTTAGAACCAAATATAAGAACAGTAAGAACTGGTTATCAGTAATTCCTCTGTATGGAAAATCATGCTAAACTAGGACTCTATGCTTTTACATTGCAATGATAATTGGGATTCATGATGTTTGCCTGAGGCTAGAATATCCCATCCATTACCAAAGAGGAATACTACTACAATTTAGTATAGTTAGCATTATATATATTTTGCTGTATTCTGTCTTTGAAAAATCGGTGACTCAATATGATATATCTGAGAATAAGCAAGAATATCTGATTAAAAATAGCCCCTCATTTTCTTTTCATACTGCATCATAGAGTATTTATATCTCTATAATTGTCACAGCATTTCATTTCTTCCATAAGACTAGGTAGTAATGACAAACTGCTTAAAATAATTTTATATTGCTTTATTTTTAATATTAATAACTACTATGAATTGAGTACTTACTTTGTATAACTTATGTTGATTTACACACATTATATTATTTAATCCTTATGCTAACCTAGTATGTTTACAAATTAACTTTTTCATTTTGCAAATGAGAAAACACAATCCCTGAAGGATTAAGTAAGCCGGGTTCTACACTGTAGTAAGTGACAAGACCATGATTCAAAGTCAGGTCTATCTGCAGTTTAGCCATTGCGCTATACAGCTTATGACAATGTAATACATTAGCATTTCAAGAAAATGTACCCCAGCCTCAATGTTCTTATTGACTGTATTGCACAGTATTCCTAGTCGAAAGAACTTAAAGGAGAGATGGCAGTGTTTTATCTTCCCAGAGAGGAACTGAAAGGAGATGTTGTATAGCAGACCCGCAGGGAAAAACAAAAGAAGACCCAAGAAGATGATGAGGGAGGATTTTAGCACAGTCCCTAAGACCTGTCTAGGAATGACCACAGTCACTGATGGGCCCAACACAGGCATGAAGGGGGGGTGTAAGACCTCAGAGAGACCTGGCATGGCAGCAGTGTTAGGGGTGCCCAAATCCAGGAGGAAGGCTGGACCACACCTTACAGGGAGAATGAGTCCACCAAGTACAAACCTCAATTCCCACAGTATCAGTAGAGCTCCTACCTAGGGTGGTACCACAGTGACTGATGAAAGTGTCTTAAAATAGCTCTTAAGAAGTTAGTGGCTGGATGCGGTGGCTCATGCCTGTAATCCCAGCTCTTTGGGAGGCCAAGGCAGGCGGATCACGAGGTCAGGAGATCGAGACCATCCTGGCTAACATGGTGAAACCCCGTCTCTACTAAAAAATACAAAAAATTAGCTGGGTGTGGTGGCAGGTGCCTGTAGTCTCAGCTACTCAGGAGGCTGTGGCAGAAGAATGGTGTGAACCCGGGAGGTGGAGCTTCCAATGAGCGGAGATTGCGCCACTGCACTCCAGCCTGGGTGACAGAGTGAGACTCTGTCTCAAAAAAAAAAAAAAAAAAAAAAAAGAAAGTTAGTATGTTTTTAATTACTTTAAAATATTCACAAAGGAGGAGAAATCAAGAAGCTCTGTCTTTTGTTATTTCAATAGAAAATCCAGTCATTTTAAAAGAAAAACTAGTGATATATTATTGACACTTGTCCATTTTTGGCTACCCCTCCTCTAAAATCTGTGTTTAAGGAATTACCCACAACCTGGTCTTGGAGTGAAACAAAGTGCGTCTTCCATTATAAACACACAAAAACCCTAGCTTGCTTACTGTGTGGGGGACAACCTCAGCTGCACCAATCAGTTGCATGCACTCTGAACTCTGATCGGGGAGCTAAGGACTCCAAGCACAAGGGTGACAGAGCACCACGGAAGGCTCTCTCAGCAGCAGTGGTAATTTCTGGTTACCTAAGGTGGAGGCAGTAGTAGTGGCAGTGGTATGGCCAACATCCACTTCTGCTGGCAGCAGAGCAAGACCTGGTGTTCTGTGTTTAGCAGCAGCTGTGGTGGTATCTTCACAAAACTATCTTTGAAGAGTGATTCTGGAGAGATTTTGGCCACAATCCCAGCTGCTGTCTAGCTTTGTTTATTCCTGCTCCCTTTCCAAGTCTCATTCTCCAGCCTTCCTGGCTCATCTTGGAGTTGCCCAGTACCCTTTCAATAATTCCTTCTCTGCAACTTTGAACCCTGATTGTTACATATATATATATATATTTGTAGTAAAATCTAGTAATAAGTGTTAATCTTACCTTTTAATTCTGGCAGTCCACAGTGAAGTTTGGAGTCTTATGTGATTATTATTACTATTGAAGTTTCAACCCACATTGTATCACCTATCTTGGTCAATTATATAACAACTTAACTGTTTATCAAGAATTTTTATTTTTTAAAGAAAAAGCAAAATTGACTGGATTGCATGCCCTGAAGCAAGGCTACCCAGATCTGGGAAAAGTTAGTTATTAGATCTACACATTTGTTTCCAATAAATCATCCAAAGCGCAGTACCTAAAACAACAACCATTATATGAGTTCTCTTAGTTGAGCAGATTGACTGGGGCCCAGCTGTAAGGTTCTTCTCTGGACTGCCTTGGGTTCTCTCCTGTGGCTGCAGTGGGATGGCAGCTAGGGCTGGAGCATCCGGAATGGCTTGCCTCATCCGTCTGGTGATTTGGTGGGGACAACTGGAAGCCTGGACTCAGCTGGGAGACGGGCATGGCTCAGTTCCTCTCTCTGTTTCTGTGTAGTCTCAGAGATTCCCCCTCTCCATGTAGATTTTCCATGTGATTGCTTCATCAGGGTAGGCATACCTCTTACATGGTTACTTGGGGCTCCCAAAAGCATGAAAGTAGAAGCTATCAAGCCTTTTTAAGGCCTAGACCCAGGATGAGCATAGTATCACTTCTGTCACTTTCTTAAAGCAAGTCACAGGGCTAGCCCAGATTTAATGTAGGAGAGGACAAAATAGAGGCATGAATAAGGGGAGGCATGTTTCATTAGGAGTTATCTTTGGAATTTAGTCACCACTATACTTAAACTTCAGCCTCCAGTTATGTGCACCCAACGCAGTGCCTCATACAGTAGACATTCCATCTATTTGTCAGAATGCTTCCAGCGCAAGGAGCAGAAACTTAATTCAAATGATTTAAGCCAATAAAGGAAATTTTTTGAATCATGAAACTAAGACTTTCAAGGGCTGGTTGGCTTTAGGCTTGCTTTATCCAAGGATTCAGACCATATCAGCAGGATCGCTTCTTTTCTTCCTCCAACTCCTGCTTCTATTTGCATCTGCTTGTCTTTATAACTACATAGCCTGTCTCCCCACAATGGCAAGGTAGTAGCCCACACTTATACTCATAGCTGGAAATCTTAGGGAAAGGGAAATCTCTCTTCCAGAATCCATGGAAGGACTCTTGATGGGCTCTGTCCGTTTCTGAGCCAATTCCTGTGGCCAAGAGGAATGCAGCATTCTGATTGGACAATTTCAAATCACCCACCTGCACCTGTGGTGAAAAGTTGCTCAGTCTAATTTGGACCTAGAAGAACATTTTCTAGAGAAAAGGAAGGTTTGGTTACCGAAAGAAGAGGGATAGATACTAGATAAACAAAAACGAGATAATCCCTAAGCCCAATAGCAGTTTGCTGAATGCATAAAATGTAGCTTATAAATGAGTGGTGCAGACACTACCGTACTGAGTTTATTAGGTGTCAGAGAAGATAGACATTTTAAAACTGCTGTTATGGAAAGACATTTTTATGGAAAGAGGTAGAAGTGCTGCTGGAACATTATTCAAAGTGGGTTGAAATCATTAGAGAAAATGTTGTAGAAGCAGTTCTTGAGCTGTACTTTGAAAAAGGTAAGATTTAGAAGGAAGGAGGATTTTATAGGCAGAGCAAATGTTGCTTTCTTAAAAAACAAATGCTGTTAATAAAAGAGAAGGTTACAGAGTATAATTTTAGGATGTTTCTGATCGTCTGAAACTATGCATGTAAGAAAATCAAGAGTTTGGTTATTATAGTATGTTGAACTATATAGTTACAGATTTAGTTGGTTCCAAAAAGATTTTTTTTAACCTATATATGACAAATGGGTGTTTTAGTGAGTTAGGGGGGTTGGGGGGCTCACACAAAAATAAAACTATCAAGTTGATTGCTATCAAGGAAAAGAAAACTCCTTTAAAAATATATAGTATATTCGTTTTTGTTGTCCTTTGTCACTTTAACAATAGATGCTGAAATTACCAGAAATAACAGTAATCTGTATTTATAGTCCTCCTGTGAATCTGAAGGTTTCCATAAATGTAAATTAGTTTGGTTCCACTCTCATGAACTCAGGAGGAAACAGAAGCGAAATATTCCCAACTACCCCACCCGCACTTCTGTCTGAGAAAGGCAGTGAAAGAAGGACTGAGAATGTGAGGAAAAAAGCAGCAAAAACTGAATTGGCTGGCCGGGCACCATGGCTCATGCCTGTAACCCCAGCACTTTGGGAGGCCAAGGCGGGCAGATCGCAAGGTCAGGAGATCAAGACCATCCTAGTCAACATGGTGAAACCCTGTCTCTACTGAAAATACAAAAATTAGCTGGGTGTGGTGGCGCATGCCTGGCATCCCAGCTACTCGGGAGGCTGAGGCACGAGAATCGCTTGAACCTGGGAGGTGGAGATTGTAGTGAGCCGAGATCACGCCACTGCACTCCAGCCTGGCGACGGAGAGAGACTCCATCTCAAAAAAAAAAAAAAAAAAAGAAAATGAATTGACTGAGCTGACTTTATAGTTGTCATGGGGTTAGTGAAGGAGAAAGAAGCAGAGAGCAGAGACAGGATTTGAATTTGGTAAGAAGAGAGTCCTGGTTGGCTCATATCCCTAGATCGTACTGTCAGAAACTCAGAAAGTCTTAATTGAGTAGGACCTTAGAGATGATGTCTTCTAGCCCCTTCGTTTATCAGGCTGGAGACTTGCTCTGAGAGGTGGAGTAACTGGCCACAAATGATCCAGATAGGGCTGAACTCCTTGTTCTGGGCTCCCTCCTGGAGCTGTCAACACCTTCTACAGACTCATGTCAGGAGCTCTCAGCCTTATTCACATTCTCCCCAGGAAGAGTGATGCCCTAGGGCAGCGACAGGCAACCCAGGAAAATGATTACTAGAATCCTCTAGAGGAGGAGGGTCATCTTGTGATGTGTTTCTGATACAATCCTAAGAGTATCATGTTAACCCCATTAACCATAATCTCCACCTTCTCTAATACTAGAGTAACATTCCTGTGGACACATCTTTACAAACAAAAATTACTATGTGATGATAATTATGACTTCTGTTCACATACTCAAGTCCTTGTTACTAAGTAAATGCAGAAAGATTATTAGTTTTATCAGCCTTTGATATTGAAATTGTCATGTTCTCTCTTAGCTATGAAGACCTGCTCTGCCCACATCAACTTGGTTATTTTTTCATAAGGAAATTAAAGTAGAAATTATAACAATTACTATCAGAGTTCTACTAAGCTGTAAGTCGAAACAAAATATAAGAACCGCGATTATGTGAGAATAACATGTGAGAGACTGTTCCTGCTGCTGAGATGCAGAAAGTGAAGTCTTTGGAAGAAGGCATGGAGTCACTAGGTAGCCACAGTGTGGAGGGTGGCTGGACTCCTCTGTCGCTAGCAATGGGCATGGTGCCACTGCCCATGCTTGGAAGATGAGTGTCTTCACCTAACTTGTTAAGTGCCAACTAGTCTTCTGCCTCCAATGAAGATTTCTCCTTAGGGTGCACAGGTTCTTCTCCTGAGCCTCAGGAGTTTAAGGTCATCATGTGCCCTTAAAGTGTGGAGTGATAAGAGAGAATCTCTATACCTCTGACCAATTTGGAGGAGAGCAGAGATTTAGTGTTGGGGCCACTTACACGTAATCTTCTTTTTCTCACTTTTTCACTGAGAGGAATGTGGTCTGATCTAGACATCTACTGGCTGCCTTGAAAGAGCATTCTCAGCTATACTGGCATATCTAGCGAAGAGATGTGAAAGGATCCTCAGGTGGCCCCTTTAGGGGTCTTTCTGAGGAGTTAGGAGGGACCAGAGGGAACCAGCCATTGTGACCATAGGACACCCACCCAGGTGGTTTTCTCTTAGTGTGATAAAGGAAGCTGATCTTGTGGAGGCCAAGATGTTCACCCAGTGGGTTATCTTTCTTATGCGGAGGGATGACATACCCTCAGTATCCAAAACATTCTAATGTCTCCGTTGTCTGTTTACATTATGCCTCCTCCTCACTGCAGGAGTTCCAAGAAGTTTTGCATCTTTCCCTATAACTTTTATAACTTTTGTCACCGCCCTGACTGATCTCCTACAACATACAACATGGGTAAACCTCAAAAACATTGTGCTAAATGAAAGAAGCCAGTCAAAAGAAACCACGCACTTTATAATTTCATTCATATGAAGGTCCAGAATAGGGAAATCTATAGAGACAGAAGTAGATTAGTGTTCACTTTAGGGCTGGATGGAGAATAGCAGGGAAGGGGATGAGAGCTAAAGGATACAGGGTTTCTTTTTGAGGTGAAGAAATGTTCTGAAATTCATTATGGTCTTGGTTGCACATATCTGTAAATAGGTTAAAAGCCATTGAATTGTACACTTTAAATTGGTGATTTGTATGGTATGTGAATTATATCTCAATAAAGCTGTTTTTTGAAGAAAAAAGCAAGAGCAAAAACTGAGAGCAGTGGTAGGGAATAGCAGAGAGTTTTTTGTTTCGTTTTGTTTTTGTTCTCTCTCTTTCTCTAAAAGGGAAAACATTTTTATGGGTTATGGAAAGACAGACACAAGGTTTATAACCCTGCCTGGAGGTAAGGAAATGGTTTTAGTAGTCTTTGTGATTTTAGTATCATTACTATCATCACTGTTGTTATTAAGAGTTGATTGTGGAGCTAAGTAGGACTAAGGAGCTTCCAGGTAGAGAAGGAGTAGATTATACTTGCGGGGGTAGAGACAGGTATTACTAGTTCAGAATCTGACACCTCCATCCAGCTGGAAGAAGACTTGCTTATGCTAGAAGATGAACTATGCTGCCATAAGCTACTGAAGAAATAGCAATTCCAAAGTTAGAATGGATGTATCCAAAGAAGAGAAACTTCTATGCAAGTGAATCTAAGACTCCATTATACACCCATGAAGTTAACAAGAGCTAAAGAAGCATACAGAATTATTTTGTTTTATACATGCAACAAAGATTTTTTTTGTAAGTTTTCATTTGTTGCTGAATCTTTCTCAGTTGTGGTTATTTTAATAAGCAGTGAGTTTGTAAAATCCTGATTTAAAATACTAAATGTCTGATCTCCCTATTAACCCCAAGCATCTGAGACTGTAAATTATGACTCTTTGTTGCCACCTGATGACAACAAAGAGTACAGCCCTTCTGGAAATACTAGCCTTTTTAGAAACAAATTAATTTCTTGAAAGCTGAAATTAGCAATCAGTGATTCAGAGATGGTGACAAAGGCTTTTTATAAGGTCCTTGACCTTGATATGAGAAAGAGGCCTCTTGTCATAGGCATCTTAACGCATACTGAAGTTTTTTCTTACAACTACATTACCTAGAAAGCAACATCCTCCATATTGAAAGTGATTTTCCATATATTACACTAAAGCATTCGGTGTGTATTGCCCTAAGTCCGTCAACAGTTTCTCCTGCAGTTGTCGCTGCTGTCACTGTCCAGTGGCTGCTCCTCTGGTGTCTGAACAGCTGCCAGCCTGTTCTCACTGTTGCTGCTGTCATCACCATCACACACAAGCTGTTGCCCCTGACACCATCTTCCTGCTGCTAATGGGACTGATTGGCACCTCTCCACACCACATCAAGGTGCAGGAGCTATTTCCCCTGCCAGGCTCAGAGCCATCTGACACCTCTTACTGCCACCATTCATTATCACCCTCACAGCAGTGAAGCCAATAGGAACTAGCCCAGTCCTGAGCTGGGGGGCCTCACTGGTGAAGGAAGTGTGGTGGCCACCTTTCTGCCTGTAGAAGCAGCTGGGCCTCTCAGTGAGACTGGACCCGGGGACTCAAAGAATTCTATACTTTTAGTGGTCAGCACATTAGAGCCCCAGCATATCTCTTCTGTACTAGTTACTGGAGATGAAAGCAATTAGAAAATTATTCTGTTTAGGAGAGTGGACAGCACCAACAGCTTCCTCCTCACCACGTGCCTGCATAGGTAACAGAAATAAGCAATATTCTGTCCCTCCCTGACCACTGGACAAAGATGAATGCCATGCATTGAAAGTCATTTTTAAATGTCCTCCATTGGCTCTAATATTTTTAACAGAGCTTGTAAGGTTTAGGTAATGTGTAGGGTATAAGATGGCAGACTTCATTACTGTACTTTCACAGAGAAACAAAAAGGACTAAATCCACAACTGAGAAAGAATAGGAGGATTTACCAATAAATAAATGATGACAGCAACTTTCTGGATGATAGGAAGAAGATGGAACATTGTTAATGGATAAAGTAGTGGGGTAAAAGGAAACCCTCAGTCTGGAATGTGCGATGAGGACCTCAGAGAAGTTCCAGGCTCATAATCAGCAGTTCAAAAAAAAAAAAATGTAGGAGTGCAAAGAGAAACTGAAAATAGAGACTAATGAAAATTTTCTAGACATAAAATATATATCCTACAGCACTATTTTCTTCACCCCTCCAAAATGTTGGTATCCAGAAGTTGTTCTTGAAAGAGCCATCCTAGGAAATATTTAGGGAAAGTCAAGACTTCTGGTGTGGATGTTGGAGAACCAGAATAAAACTTTCTTCATTCTAGCATTGGAGGGAGAGGTCCCCAGCCTAACAGTTGGCATCCCACCTGCTCATCCTAAAGAGAAACCCACCTTTTAGCACCTTCTGCACCACCCCACATAACACTCCCAGGAACTCCCTCCCTCTAAGAACCTTTTTAGAAACATGATCTTGCCTATACTTAGAGGCCCAGGATCCAATTGGAGTCCGAAGAAAAGAGAACAGAAAATGAAGGGGAGGGGAAATTAATGAAGAACTAGTAAAAATGCTTTTCTAGAACTCAGGAAGGGCCCAAGACTTCATATTAAGAGCCTGTTGGGTGCCCAGTGCAGTGAATGAAGAAATAGCCTCACCTAAAACACAGCCTCCTGAATTTTCGGAATGCCAAAAGTAAACTTATAAAAGCTCCAGAGAGAGGGGCATAAAAAAATGTCAGCTGGCATCAAACTTGTGATAATAGCACTAAGTGCTAAGAAATAATGAAGCAGTTCTTTCTCAGCTCCAAGGGAGAATGATTTCAACCTAGAATTAGACATCCAAACAGTGTATTGGCCAATTTTGAGGGCGCAATAAGGGCTTCTTCAGATTTACGAAGACTTGGAAAGTTGACTTTTCATGCTCTTCTTTCTAGGGAACTTTTTGAGAATGCATTTAAGCAAAGCAAGTAAATTAACCACAAAAATCAGAAAACGTCGTGTCTAAAAAACACTTGATCCAGCTCAGAACAGTGAAAAGGTAACCATGAAGCAGGCTTAGAGAGGAACCAATCCAAATTGGGATAATGAGATACAGCTGTTCTGGGGAACGGTCTCTGGGAAAAGATTCAAGAAAATAGGTAGTATGATTGAGAGGTTGAAAAAGAACCTAAGATGTGAAAAACTCAAGTAGTACAAGAAAAAGGAAAGGCAATTGGAAATTTTTAGGAAAAAAAGCAACTATACAGGAAATGTCTGGCCTGCATACAAAGTGAACTTCTAGAAGCACCCTCTTTGAGAGGCCTCAGGGCTGTGATATAGTTAGGCTTTGTGTCCCCACCCAAATCTCATCTTGAATTGTAATCCCCATAATCCCCACGTGTCAAGGGAGAGACCAGGTGGAGGTAACTGAATCATGGGGACAGTTTCACCCATGTTGTTCTCGTAATAGCGAGTTCTCATGAAATCTGATGGTTTTATAAGGAGCTCTTCCCCCTTCGCTCAGCACTTCTCTTTCCTGCAGCTTTGTGAATAGGGTGCCTTGGTTACCCTTCACCTTCTGCCATGATTGTAAGTTTCCTGAGGCCTCCCCAGACATGTTGAACTGTGAGTCAGTGAAACCTGTTTCCTTTATAAATTATTCAGCCTTGGACAATTCCTTATAGCAGTATGAAAACGGACTAATACAGGTTGTAAGTTACAGGTAGAGAAGGAATATAATCCTTAGCATCACTGGCCAAGCACTATCTGTGTATATGCGATGGCATAAATGCTTTTTATTGTTTTTCATGAATCATCATGCAAACAAAGCATGAAAGACTCCATTGTGTTTGCAGGATAGTATGTAAATGTTTATCTTCACCCAGCAAAAGTAAGAATGTAGCTGAGAGAAAATAGAAGGTGAGAGACAGAAATATGGTTTGGGGGAAAAAAGAAAAAAGGTTTTTTTTTCTTTTTTCTTTTCTTTACTTTTTTTTTTTTTTTTTTTTTTTTTTTGAGACAGAGTCTCACTCTGTCGGCCAGGCTGGAGTGTGGTGGCATGATCTGGGCTCACTGCAACCTCCACCTCCCGGGTTCAAGCCATTCTCCTGCCTCAGCTTCTGGAGCAGCTGGGATTACAGGCATGCGCCACCATGCCCAGCTAATTTTGTATTTTTAGTAGAGACGGGGTTTCTCCCTGTTGGTCAAGCTGGTCTGGAACTCCCGATCTCAGGTGATCCACCTGCCTCAGCCTCCCAAAGTGCTGGGATTACAGGCGTGAGCCACTGTGCCTGGCCAAAAAGATTTTTTAAAAGGGTCATTAATAGTGTCATCGTAAAAGTGGGAGCAGGCAGGAGATTTGTTGAAGTAAAAATAGTGGTTTAGGTAGTTAAATTACAAAGAACAGCATTTTCACACAAAAATGATAAAATATAACCATAAAATACTGGAAGAAGGAGAGCAGTATTACAGATGAGCCATATCTTTGTCTTCCACATCAGGAGATTTATCTTTTAGGATACTTTTAACTGCATGTAACAGAAAACACTGACTTAAGTGACTTTAAACTTTTTTTTTTTAAGTTTTCTCTCATCTAATGTGAAGTCCCAAGGTAGGGTGGCTTGTGGGTGGGCTAATTCAGTAGCCCATTGATGTCATGAAGAACCCATGTTCTTGCCATCTCTCTGCTCTTCCTTAAAGTGTGTTGGCTTCATCCTCTGAAGCTGCTCCTGTGGTACAGGGTTGCCTGCTGAGTTTCCAAACACCACAGAGACACATTGGAAAAAGAGTGTTTCCTTCTGGGCTTTATCTTCATCAGCAGGGAAACATTTCCTAGCAGTCCCTCAGCTGACTTCCGCCCATGTCCTGTTGGCCAGAACTTGATCACACATTCTCCCTAAACTAGTAACTGGCAATGGAAATGGAGAACTGCTTTCTTACGGCCACTCTTCAGCAGATTTGATTTGGTGGAAGTCCCTGGAAATAGCAATTTGTATCTCAGCATGAACCTGACTTAAGCGTGACAACTGTTAATCTCACCTTTCCCTTAATTGATAAGTGTTCATACCAGTAGCCCTATTACAGACAAGTTGTCTGTGCTGCCCCTGTATGAGTTTAATGACAAACGTAATTCAGAAAATAAAAGGCCATGGTGACTTTCTAGTTTCCTTGATCAGTAGTTTTCCCTTGAGATGCAGAAAGAGAGCATCCTTCTCTCCAGCTTATGTATCATACCAAAATCCTCAGAGCTGCCCAGGCACGATGACTCAAGCCTGTAATACCAGCACTTTGGGAGGCCAAGATGGGTGGATCATTTGAGCTCAGGAGTTCAAGACCAGCCCAGCAAACATGAGGAAACCCCGTAAAATACAAAAATTATCTGGGTGTGGTGGTGCATGCCTGTTGTCCCAGCTACTCAGGAGGCTGAGGTGGGAGGATCCCTTGAGCCTGGGAGGTTGAGGCTGCAGTGAGTTGTGTTCATGCCACTGAACTCTAGCCTGGGAGAGAGAGCAGGACGCTGTCTCAAAAGCAAAAAAGAGAGAATCCTCAGAACTGCTGAATGAATTTTTTCTTGGATTAAATAGCTTTATGTAATTCATGGATTCTAGAAGTTTCTTCATCTCTGTAAATCTATAGATTTTACATTTATATATGTAGATATTCTATAGAGACAGAAGGTTTCTGTGTCACTTCTCAAAGTTTCCTTGTCTTGCTTGGTGAGGTGGAAACAAAATGCAAGCTAGAGCTTGAATCCCACCTTTTACTAGTAGCTGCTTAGCCCCCAGTAGTTTTTAACCTTTTAATACTTTGGTTACCTTATCTATAAAATGGAGATGATATCTTTACACTTTAGGGTGGTTGTAGATTAAATGAAACTGCAAGTAAAATACCTAGTACAAATAGAAGGGGGAGACTAGTAATTATTCATTCTTATTCTTCCTGTTGTAATGTGTAAGAGGATTCTAGCACTTGGTTTCCCAGTTTTTATATTTTTGATAGTAGCTTGATGTTATTGAAAAGTGAGTCAAATTAGGGGGGAAGGCAGAGGAATTTAATTCTCATTTTAAACAGGAATATAGTAACAAGAGGGGAGATGAAAGGCAGCAAGGATAAAGACCGAAGGGACAAGGTATCAGTGGTTTTGACGAAGTTTTCTCAATCAAAGACTGCAAGCTGCTCCCACGTTGCCCAGATCCGGATCCTACAGAGCTCCATTGAAGGGGATTTCAGTGGAACGGTTTCCTCACAGAAGGAGACCAGGGTGACTTTATTTCTTCACCGAAACACTTTGATTATAAAAAGAAATCAGATGATCAAAAAGCATGAGATGATGGGTGAAATATGTTATATGATTATAATTCAATAACAATTGAATTTCTCTAGCATTTTTCCCTTGTGGGAGGCTCAAAGAAGTTCAGATGTATTATCTGAATTCGTTTCGGCATACATCGGTGGAGAGGGGCCCTGTGTTAGGCTTTCCATTCTTCACACTCTACCCAGGCCATGAGACCGGAGCACTGTTCCTGTAGCTTTGGTACCCGTGGCTTTATAAACATGAACATGAACATTTTAGGCACAGTTTAGAAGTGGATTATCCTCATCCCTCCTCAGGGAGAGTCCTTGAGTAGAAGCGTCATCTTTCCAGTTTCTTCTGAATCCCCTTCGAGCAATTGCTCTAGGTTCAAACAGTTCATGAAACAGAATGCCACAATAAAACTGAAGACTTCCTATGAGTTTTTGCAAGTTCTTATTTCCCAGTGATGTCCCAGGAGTTCTTGATAAAAAGGACCTTTTTTCTTTCTAGTATTCCAATTATAAGATAGCGATCCTCAGCATCTTGCTACTCACCAGCTCAGGTGTTCTCTGATTCTGATCCCGGGGAGTTCTTTTCAAAATGCCTAGAACTATGAATAACAAGGTGCTAACATAGATAACTTATCTTCCACTGTTTACCTTTAAAAGGTCAAGACTTAGTGCAATCTAGGCCCCCTATACCTACTGTGGACCACTCAGTAGAACAGACATCACATTTCCTGAGGCCAGTCTGAGAAGCATGGGCTAAGGAGTCGCAGTATTGATTGTATAAGGATTAGCATATCTGGCAGATGGGAACTGTCTGAACTCATTCAACTGAGAGGCATCTGCATCAGGCGGTTTGGCATTGCTGAACTTTCACACAGCAAATTGAGGATTTTAACATGCAGCCCGACTTCTCCCCTGGAGATCCAGTGAACACATAAAAAGATTTCAGTCTTATGAATTCCTGGGTATGTTAGGCATTACAAAATAAAAATATTTTCCCAAGTGCTGTATTGCTACTCTAGGCACCTATACTTACGTTTATGTTCTTCGGGAACCACTCCATGTAGTCAGATATCCAGGGATTGTTGGACTCTCATTTGTTTTATATATCCTTTAATTGCCTTAGACTGCTGAGCTTCATTATGTGGGTCAATTAGTCTTTTTTGAGGAATCACTTGTAACACACTAATTTTATTCTCTGTTGCTACCTTATGATTCCTCATCTCTTTCCCAGTCTCCACCCTCTAACTCATTCTCATTTTTATTTTACTTCTCCTGTTTATTACCTTATGTTCCCTCGCTATCCTCCACAGCCCCATGCCCTCATCTTCCCAGAGAGTGCTGGAGGCCTAGACCAAGCAGAGCAGCCACGCCGCAGGCTGCTCCCAGTCTGTGTCACTTACCATTGGCAGTAACTAGGGGCTCTTGGCACATCCCTGAGCTATCAGTTGGAAACAAGATCTTCCTAGGTCTTGACTAGGTCTAGGTCAGGATGTTGAGCAT
This sequence comes from Symphalangus syndactylus, assembly GCF_028878055.3. Classification (NCBI taxonomy): domain Eukaryota; kingdom Metazoa; phylum Chordata; class Mammalia; order Primates; family Hylobatidae; genus Symphalangus; species Symphalangus syndactylus. The sequence continues at coordinate 124,003,978 of NC_072428.2, forward strand.
CAAGATGAATGGACATTTGCTTACCTAGCAGCCTCAAAGCACTCCAAATGCATGTGTAAAGAGATACCCATGTGTGTCTACATGGTAAATCCCATAACCTGTGTTCCCACTTCTGGAGATACTGAGGTTTCTGCCTTCATTTTCTTTGGGGGAACATGGAAAGGTCCACCCACCTTTACTTTGTTCCCCTCTCCTGCTTCTGTGTATGGTCTGAGTAGACATCTTGCTTAAGCAGAAATAGAAATGGGTGAAAGATTGCTACATGAGGCCATAATGATCAATAGATACAGATAATAGATAAATGTGTATGTACTTACGTAGGTATGGTATATACCTACGTGAGGAGTATAGGAGTATAAACCATGTACTCCTAACTTAAGAGTGCATGATAAAGCTTCAGGGAGTCCATAAACCCCCAAAATTATATGCAAAATCTATGTTTATATAGATGTGAATTTTTTCTGGCAAGATAGTCCATGATTTTACCAAATTTTCAAAAGGTGCTGTGAGAGTTTAAATCCATTCTCTTTGGCTGGCTGTATTTACTTTCTTGATCTTAGAATTCTGAACAAAACATTAGGGATCAGAACAGGCAATCATACTAATGCTGAAATAAAATCATATTTCCAGGCCTGCTAGTGTTGTCTCCTTCACCACTGCCCTCCATCATAGTCCTCCATTCAGAACCGACCTCTACCCCCAGCTGGTCATATTGCTTTTCCTTGCTGCCCCAGTACAATGAGCAACCGTGGGAATACAGTCTCAGGATACCCAGGTTTTCACTGTACTGAAGAGTTTACATGCAAAGCTCATCATCTTCTCTCATACAGCAGCTCCCCATTTCTAACTTTGATAGCATTCTCATTCAGGAGGGAAGTCTTGGATGGTTGTTCACTGCTGATTCTTTTTCATCATCTGTATCTGGTCCTAGCAACTCTACTTCCAAGTTTTCAGATATTAGTAACAGACTAACAGCTTCATTAACTTGGATTTTGGTTCTCTGTGAAAGTAGCCTCAAGATCTGCCAAATCTGAATCTTATTTCCATATTCCATCCCTTAACCTTAGATTTCACATTACACAAATTGCCAACACCTCTCTATGGCTCATCCATCTGTCCTGTCAGCCCTTTATATCCTGTTAAACACATAGACTTGTTGACTCTTTCTTCCTCCAAATCTGTAATAAAGCAACAGTCCCACAGCTGATGTTCATGTCTCTTGGTCTCTTCCCTTCAGCCATCCTTTGTGGTGTAGATAGACTAATCATCCCAAGATATTGCTTCTCTTAATTTTTTGCCCAATCCATAGAGTGACTTTTTCTATAAATACACTATTTGGCCCAAATTTGTCAGCATTAAAGAAAAACTTGCCTGATTACTGTTCTTTCTTAATTGGCCAGCATCTTCTCTCATTATTTAACCTTATGTTCCCGCTGATTTGACAGTCTTCTTTACATGTGACTCACAGTCCAACCTCCATGCCTTTATTCTGGCTGTTCTGATTCATTCTTCAACTCCCAGCCTTCAAAACACATCGCACTCCCACCCCTCCTCTGGAATAATTGACTGCTGCAGTTGACCCTCATTTTTCAGTTTTCTGAAGTCATTGCCATGTTACTTGAAACCTCCATAATGAAGCACATGGCATAAAACAGATATTTAATAAATATTTGATCATTTCAAAGATAGTTTTCCAACCAATGGAATTGAAGAGCAATAAAGGCATGTCTTGGGGAAAGCAGGTAGTGATAATGGCAAAGTAATCAGTGCACAAATTTTTAGCAATATGTAGCTAATTCTGAGGTAACTAAAGCTCAATTAACAATATTTGTAATATTGCATGTCAGCAAAGAAAAATATGTAAGCAGGCCAGGCGCGGTGGCTCACGCTTGTAATCCCAGCACTTTGGGAGGCCGAGGCGGGCGGATCACGAGGTCAGGAGATTGAGACCACGGTGAAACCCCATCTCTACTAAAAATACAAAAAAAATTATCCGGGCGTGGTGGCGGGCGCCTGTAGTCCCGGCTACTCGGAGAGGCTGAGGCAGGAGAATGGCGTGAACCCGGGAGGCGGAGCTTGCAGTGAGCCGAGATCGCGCCACTGCACTCCAGCCTGGGCGACAGAGCGAGACTCCGTCTCAAAAAAAAAAAAAAAAGAAAAGAAAAATATGTAAGCAAAGCATGTTTCAGGATGATACTTCTAAAGGATAGTCAATCACCTGTGGTACTATCATCAGTGGTACTAGTATTGGTCAACATATGCGATATAGGTGGTCAGGCCTTCTCTTTAACTAATCAGACGAATATTTAATATAGCTTCCCAAGCCTAATCCTTGGCTGAACTGTGACACGTGATCAGCTGGTGTGTACCTCTACCCTCTAATAAAGCCGAACCATGCATTTTCCTTCCCCTCCCTAAACTGATGGTAGAACCCACCAAATTTGCATATAGCCTCCTCTCCCCATGATTATGGCATCAGATGTTTATAGATGGTTCTGTTTGAGTTGATCCTAAATAAGGGAGACTTTTATCATTGTAACTGCTGTTCCCAAAGGGTAACATAAACTGCTTTAATCAGCAAAATATATATATCATCTTTGCCTTGGTAGATATTGAATTGCTGGCTCTTTCTTCTTTAGACCCAGTAGTCATTTCTTTACCTCCTTAATTTATGCATGAAGCCAAAAGAAAAATTACTTCATATTCTTAATAAAAACGACATAAGGTTTAGATAATTTTTTTACTATATGCAGTAAAAATGCAAATTTGTGTGGCTTATTTGCAAATGTATACATTAATAACTGATATTTAAACAGGCCAGATTAGCAATTTTACTGATATATTTAAGAGATTTTTCCAATAATTTGCACACTCAAAATCAATTTGAATACAATATGTAAATTGAATTTAATTTTTTATACAAAATTGTGGTTATCAGCTTGAACCATTAAATTTACTATTTAATATATGCTTTCCAGATCACTTGGTTAGAATTTCATTGCACCTTATCTATATAAATTTAATTAGGCTTGATATCATCAGTATATTATAGAACTAATTAAAGATTTAGATAAGTGCTGAGGGGGCTTATTGAAAACTCCATAAAGTTCCATTCGGAAAATGAGATATTATTCCTTCAGTTCATTGTGAGAGAGAGAAGGAAACAGCAAGAATATTTCTTGCAGTGTTTCTGAAAAATTATTTAACTGGATTTAATGGGCTTATTCCATTCTTTGAAGAGCTTTTTAATTACTCTATGTCTTTGTACAGTCCAACAACAGTTACAGTCTTTATTTAAAGGCTTTAAAATCCTCATTTCCCTCTTCTCCCACTGAGCCAACTGTGTTACATTCTGCTGGGCATATGTGCAGGTAGGCAGTACAGGGTTTGTGTACCCTGATTGCGATCATATAATATGTAGCAGCATTTGTGGGGAAGTCTATCTAGTCCTCCCAAGCAGAAGAAATGTTGAGAAAGCTCAGCGAGTGCCTGCCACAAATGTCTTAGAAAAAGAGAAAAGAAAGAAACCCTAGCCCAGGAGGATACCTGGGAAAAACTTAGACTTCCACTCAAAAGATACAGCGACTTTGAGTAATCATTTTGCAGAAATCACTTTTGAATTCCCTTGTATCTGCATCTCTGCTATAGAGTATAAAGCATATTAGTTTAAAAGAGTATTATTTCAACTAAGTGCTTTGTGTCTTCATTACAAAGCACAATAAAGCTTTTTAATACAATAAAGTCTCTATTACTTTCAATTGAATATGCCTGGAAGTAAAGCTGCATCAACCACATTTGCCAGTATGCTCAATGCTCTTGTCAAAAGCACTTTTTCTTCATTGCAGATTGAGTGACACAATGCATGCTAGGAAAAAAAAAAAAAAAGGAAAGTGAAAGGACACATGACAAATGTGGGCCATCTACGACTGGGTGCACTGTCGATTACGACAGAGGCCCGAGGAAGCCAGGGAACCGGAGAAATTGTCAAGAGCCTGTGTGGTGTAATAGAAAGGTTACAGGCTTTGGGCTCTGGAGATGCAGATTTAAGTCAGAGCCCTGCTGCTGATCAGCTGTGTGACCTGGACCTCATCTTTCCACACCTAAATCTTGCTTCCTGGAAATGGAAATAATATTAATAATGCTGCCCTGGCCAGGCACGGTAGCTCACACCTATAATCCCAGCACTTCGGGAGGCTGAGGTGGTGGATCACCTGAGGTCAGGAGTTCAAGACCAGCATGGCCAACGTGGCAAAACCTCATGTGTAGTAAACATACAAAAATTAGCTGGCCATGGTGGCGCATGCCTGTAATCTCAGCTACTGGTGCCGGGGGCTGAGGCAGGAGAATTGCTTGAGCCCGGGAGGCAGAGGTTGCAGTTAGCCGAGATTGCGCCACTGCACTTCAGCCTGGGTGACAGATCAAGACTCCATCTCAGTCAATCAATCAATATAATGCTGCCTCTTCCCCCACTGCAGTCTCCTTCATGGGTTCAGATGGTTTTTAGATGTCATATATTCTAGTCTACTTCATTTTTTTCCAGATATGGAAACTGAGGTACAGTGGGATTGCGTGGCATGATCGTGATCACTAGTTAGCTAGTGCTGGGGCAAGGACTGGAATAGATGCCTCACAGATGTCATGTCATGTCTGTGCTGTCACACAGCACATAAAGGAGCAGATAATTATTTTCTTAGTGACACCCTGGCTGCATTTGGTAGGGGTGGGATTTTTTTTCCCAAGCAACTATTACTCAAACACATCACTGCTGTTTTCCTGCTCAAATAGTTTGTAAACATTTACACCCCCCAGCCTGAGAAAACATTTGCAGAAACATTTGGGTCACAAACCAATGTTTGCTTCACCACCACATTTGAAATATTTCTCTTTGAAAACATCAGAAATGTTTGTCAGTAAAACAGATTCTCAACGGAAGTATAAATCTGGAAAGGGAGGGACACCCACAGCCACCTGGTTTGGGGCATTCAGGGTCCTCCAGGGATAGCAGTTTCTTCCTGGCCCCTAGGAATGTGTGACACCTCCCAGCATCACCGTAGACTCTGGCATTTCTTGGGTGTAAACTATTAGGGGCACATTGAGGAGTGCAATGGTTTCAGGGGAGGTTTGGAGGTGGCAAGTGAGTTCTGTCATGCAGCTGTGAATGTAGGCTAGTTGTTGAGAAGGAAGTGTAAAGAGAGGAGGCAGGAGATTGGCCAGGGCAGTCTGCCTGTAGAGAAGGACAGGCTGAGGCTTACTTGATTCTTCCTCATCTTTTCCCTCACTCCCCAGCACAGCCTCTGCAGCTCCAACACAGTTGTGCTAATTGGAAGTGGGGCCTTTAGAATAACCTTGGTTTGTAGCCCTTGCCTGATCAGTGATGGAGCATGGTTTAAGAACTGGATCAGCAGTTTGGAGTCCAGGCAGAGTGGGTTGGATCCTAATTCTATTTCTGACTCATGGATAATCTCAACTAATCCACCTTGCCACTGGGTGAAGCCTAGTGGAGAAGAGCTGAAAGGAGCCTGTGTGGAGTTTGCTCAAGGGAGTCCTTGTCACCACCTTCCTCCCATTTTGTTTTCTCCACCAATATCCAGGTCATGAGAGCAGCCCTTCCTCTGAGCCACAGGGAAGTAATCAATAAGGCCACATCCCGCTCACTGACATCCCTGCTGAAGCAGGTGAAGCACCTGTGGAAGGTCATGAGATTTTTTAAAGCACTGGAAATTACGAGACTGATTCTGAAGGTAGCAAGTGTGAGGGAAATGGAACCTCTGCTGCGTCCTGCCTACCACCATCTTCTGCAGGATTTGTAAAAAACTAGCTTCAGGTTTCCAGGCTACTTTTGCTGCCGTTTGAACAGTGTCTACTTTTTCTACTAGGGATCAGCATGTATTTTCTTTGACATCTGTATCTGCTGAGATCACAGGCCATCCTGGTCACCACCTTGCTGTCTAGAACAGCCTCAACTCAACTGAACAGTCATCCATTACCATGAATAAAGATCTGAAGGTCCACTCTGTGAAAGAGCAGACAATTGCAAGGCATCTCCTCCTTCAATTTAATGTAGTACAAGTTAGCACAACGTGCACACTTGGAGCAGTCATCTGCATCTCAGTTTCCAGCTCCCCCCATCCAGTGCTGTTAATGTGTTCTTGCCAGATACTTATATTCACATAGCACTTTACTATCAACATAGGGCTTTCACAAATATGATTTCAGTGGGTCTCTTGATGAGTCAACATTTTTGTCTCCCCGAGCATTTTCTGATTTGAACTGTTTTCTCACAGCCTAACTCAGCAGTTTTCCTGGAATGATGTGTGGGAGGTAAGGTATGATAGTGTATTGCTATGTAGTCAAACTTTAACCCTGAAAGAATAAAAGAATTCAATTCTAGTGCCATTGTTAACTAGCCAGGTGACCTTAGGCAGGTGTTTTGCCTTTGGAGCCTCAGGTTGTGAGAACTAAATCAGCTGTATGTGAAAGGACCTGGTATATAGTAAGTTAAATGCTAGTTGTTCCATATAGTTATGGTCCTTCTTCATAATAAACATTAATAGAATCATTAGCGAATCTTTGGCTGAATTATATGTCTATCATACATAGAGTTGTTCCCAATTCTAACCTATATTTCTTGTAAGGGTTACTCATTACTAGTCGTTATCAATGTTTCTTGAGAATAGTATGTAGGGATGGAGAGAGTTCAAAGGCATTTAGCACAAAGATGCTGGGGGTCAGTTAACTTACAAAAGTGTAGAGCCCTGAGACATGACTTTAATACATTTCTGGGGCACTTAGTGAAAATGTGAACTGGTGAAGATGTTGCCATATCCGTCAGCTTACAGAATCTTCTCTGCAATTATCACAGGAGAACATGGAACTGCAGCAAACATCTCAATTAATGGATCAATCCTCACAACAGTATTGGCTGTGGACAGATGTCTTCTGTATAGTTAAGAAGTCAGGGTTCTAGTTTATAGGATTTGCATTTTTATAACAGCTTTATCAAGATATAATTTACGTACCATAAACATTAACCCTTTTAATGTATGCAATTCATTGGTTTTTAGTATAGTCACAGAGTTGTACAGCCATCATCACCAGCTAGTTTTCGAACATTTTCATCACCCCCAAAAGAAACCCCATATCCATTAGCAGTCACTCCTCATTTCCCCCAAACGCTACCCCTGGCAACCATACATTTACTTTCTGTCTCTGTGGGTTTGCCTCTTCTGGATAGATCATAGAAGTGAAATTACATAATATTCAGTCTTTTGTGGCTAGCTTGTTTCAATTAGCGTAATATTTTCAAGATTTATAAAATTAACACTTGTCTTAATAACAGGGTATGAGACAGTTAAAAATATACTCAGGTACGCATCCCAACACCTGGCCTACAGCCTGCTCTCTTTTTCGTTTCCTTTTTCTGTAGGAGTGGGGAGAAGGAAGCTAAGGTGTTTATATCGAAGTATGGCATACACACAGTAAACTGCACAGATCTTAAGTACACAGCTTGATTCCTCTTGACAAAGAGAATACACCCTTATAACCATCACTCTTATAAAAATACAGAACGTTATAACCACCTCAGGGCCGGCACAATGGCTCATGCCTATAATCCCACCACGTTGGGAGGCTGAGGCAGGCGGATTGCTTGAGGCCAGGAGTTCAAGACCAGCCTGACCAACATGGTGAAACCCCGTCTCTAATAAAAATACAAAAATTAGCCAGGTGTGCGTAATCCCAGCTACCTGGGAGGCTGAGGCAGGAGAATCACTTGAACCTGGTTGAACCTGGGAGGCAGAGGTTGCAGTGAGCCAAGATCGCACCACTGCATTCTAGCCTGGGCGACAGAGTAAGACTGTGTCTTAAAAAAAAAAAAAGCGGCTCAGATTGTCCCCTCCTAAGTCATTGCCCTCACCACAGGCATTTCCTAATTTTGTTTGATTTTTTTTTTTTCTGAGTTTGTTTCCCTGTATGTCTATTAATACAGGTAGTAAGTATGTGGTCCCCTGAGCCCGGGAGACCTTTCCCCAGTACTCCAGGCCTCAGTTACCTGCGTTTGTTAATGTTGGTTCTCAGGGAAAACAAAGCAGCACCAAGCACTCAGGACCCATGGCCTCTTCTTCTGAACCCAGGGACTCCCATGCCTTTGCATTCTCTCCTCGCTTTTGTCCCCAGCTTTCCTTCTAAACACCAGCGAGCTCTCAGCACAGATCATTACAAAAAACAGTTCAGGGGCATGGGGTGGGCTGTAGGGAGAGCATTAACCCCCATCAGGGACAATTGGGGGCAAATGTTGCGCTCCAAAGGCAGATGTTTTGAGGAGGACTCCTAATTGTGACAAAGGCAGCCCCTGCACACCGGATGCCGGCCAGCCTCTGCCATTAACTCGCCTACCTCCTCACTGGTGTGATCAAATTGGTACCGCTCTTATGAAATTATGTGTGTTAGCTGGCTCTTCAGAAATAAAATATCTTTTCTTAAAGAAATTAAGGTTTCATTTTAAATTCACTTTATGGTCTTTGAAAAACTTTAGTTTTTGTGTGGTCCAGGGCTATAGGTTAGCATTAGCATTTAAATAGAGGCATTAAACTTGCCTGAAGACCTTCCTCTCATAATGTTGCCCTTTCTGAGAGGTTTTTTCAAATCAGATACTTTTTCGTCCTAAAAAATGAATGCAAATGCTCTCTATATTTTTCCCATCAAAGGCCTTTTTTCTTTATATATAGACTTAGGAAAGCCACATTGTGGAGCAGCCTCAGTATTAGTCTTTTTGTATGGAAAGGGCCACGTAAAAAAAATTGCTATTCTCTCCTACAATGCCTGATTTTCTCTGCTGACTCTCAGGATGTATTTTCCTATGGTTAATTTTATCTTATTATGTAATTCCACTCCAGACACCCCCGAAAGGCACAAATCCCGATTCTACAACTAAGAATCTAATGTAAACTCCTGCTATGTAACAGCGACTCTAGGAGTTCCCAGTGTCCCCAGCAAATCCCCATAACTTTAGTAGAATCAAAGCTTGAGCTTTTGAATTGGATGAACTAGAGTTTGAGTCGTGTTCATCACAAGGAGGTTTTGTGACCTTCTTCTCTGACCCTTTATTTATCTGCCAAATTAAGGTTATCAAGCCTTTCTTGTATGTTTGTCAAGAGTTTAAATGAGATCATATTTGTACTCCTAATTTATACTCTGTGCTCTTAGGTCCTGTAACCTAACCAGACAGGTTCTTCCTGCCTGCTGCACAAATAAAGACCATGGCCTTGCAGTAAAGAAAGAGTTTAACTGATGCCAGGCTGGCCATGCCATACAGTAGATGGAGTTGTTACTCAAATCAATCTCCCCAGAAATTCAGGGATCAGAGTTTTTAAGGATAATTTGGTGGGCAAGGGATCAGAAAGTGGGGAGTGCTGATTGGTTGGGTCAGAGGTGAAATCATAGGGAGTTGAAGCTGTTCTCTTGCACTGAGTCATTTCCCAGGTGGGGGCCACAAGACCAGATGAGCCAGTTTATTAATTTGGGTGGTGCCAGCAGATCCACTGAGTGCAGGGTCTGCAAAATATCTTAAGCACTTATCTTACGTTTAACAATAGTGATGTTATCCCTGGGAGCAATTTGGGGAGGTTCAGAATTTTGCAGCCTCCAGCTGCATGACTCCTAAGCCATAATTGTGACTCTTATAGGTAATTTTTTAGTACTTCAAAGACAGTCTAGTCCCCAGGCAGGAAGGGCTTTGTTTTGAGAAAGTGCTGTTGTCATCAAAGTTTAACTATAAGCTAAGTTTCTCTCAAAGTTAGTTCAGCATATACCCAGGAATGAGAAAGGACAGCTTGGAGGTTAGAGGCAAGATGGAGTCTGTTAGGTCAGGGTCTCTTTCACTGTAATGCCTTTCTCAGTTACAATTTTTGCAAAGGCAGTTTCAGTACCCCTCCCTCACATTTCAACCAGACCAGTTGAGGAGTAGGTTAGGAGGAACCTTTGAGTAAAAGGTGTCCTCTTGTTTCTTATGTTCTCACTGCCAGCCTTCTCTTTCCTGTCAGCTGCCAGCCTCATCTCAGTACAGCTGTGTGTATTTTAATGGCCCCAGTCACAGTTGACTTGAAGGAGACATACTAGAGGTGAGAGCCTGATGTGTTGTTCTTTACCGAGGTGCTGGCACCCTTCTCTCTTTGAGGTTGATTTTGTTTAGCTACAAGCTTGGGGATGTGGAGTTGTGAGGAAACCTTCTAGAAGATTGGCATGGTCTGATACTAGAAAAAAAAAATAGCCAAGTTGCCCAACAGTCTGAAGGCTTTCTTACCCTCAGGTCCATCCTCCATGCTGCAGCTGGAAAGGTCTTTCTAAAACACAGTTGTCATCATGTGTGACTTCTTTCTAAAATCATCTGTTTCTGGATTCCTCCCTGTCATTGGTTCCAAATGCCAGGGTGTATGTAAACTGAAGCTGATTGTCCTCATGCATAGGAAAATTAGAAAAATAATGACTGTACTTTGTGAGTTTCTCATAAATAATGACTAAAAGTTTCTGAGTTTCCCACACAATAAAACATTTAACCTTTTTGTTCTGAGATTATTTTCTTTGCACTTAAGGAGTGTTAAAATACCTTCTTTTATCAAATCTTGGTAATAATAAATGGTAATTGTTTTGTTTGAATAATCTAGGCAAAATAAAGGTTCATTCACCTTCATCCTTCCACTCACCCATGAAAGTCCAAAGTCTTAGCATGGCCCACAGGTCTGTTAGGCTCCAGGCCCATCTTGCCTTGGCCACCTTTCCCCTTCCTTGCCCTTCCCCACACCCTATGCACTCACTCCAGTGAGGAATAAACCACTTGTCTTTTTCCCCAAATACTGTATTCTTCCTACTTTCCCACCCAGTTCACACATTCTGTTTCCTTTGCTTGTGGAGGACTTTCTTTCCTTCATATTTGTCTCATTGTTGACAACTTCTCCTTCTCTATTAAGCCTTCCCGGGCTGCTCTCAGAAGCCTACAACCCTTCCTTCCTGTGATCTTAGAGAATCTCCTCCATACCTTTATTATGGCCACTGTCACATTGCTATAAGCACATACAGTGCTTGGCTGCTTTCACACCAGACTGCATTGCCAGAGAACAAGGACTGTGTTTTACTTACCTCTGCATCCACAGTATCTACTGTATACTACCTGGTGTGTCATTAATGCTGAAGTATTTGTTGAGCAAGTAAACAAATTTAAAAAGGACTTTGAAAGGCACTGTAGACGCAGTGAGGATGATACAAAGAGTCACAAGACACAGTCTTTGACATCAAGGAATCTACAGTCTAGGTGAGGTTAATAAATACGTATAATGGTACATCCACACATTTTTTTTATTATTATTAAACACAGAATAGCGATATGATCCAACTAAGAACTGGGGGTTAGTCTAGGAGGAGTGAGTGAGTCAGGTGGCCAGTTAAGAGGCAACTGTAACAGTCCAATTAGAAGAGTGTAGGATCTGTGATAGTGAGATCGGAAAGAAGAAATGAACATGAAAGATGTTGCATTGATAGACCTGGTAACAACTGGACAAAAGAAATGAAGGAGAGCGAAGATTCCAGGTGACACTGAGATTTTGAGGTTTTGCAAGCTAGTTCCTTTAAGCGAAATTCAGAGGCTAGGGAGGCCGCCTGACAAGGGCAGCTGATAGAAATGTCTGCAGACAAGTGAAAATGAAGCTTTGATCTATTGAGAAACCAGATCTTGAGAGAGACATCTGAGCATTACACGCACAGATAAGACTTTCAGAAGCAGAGGGAGGAGAATGGAGGGCCCCCATCTGACTGGCAGGAACACCTGCAGCAAGCAGACACAGAGCCAATAGCAGAATCAGAGAAGAAACTTAGAGGGAGCTGGGAGAAGTGCCTTAAAAATGTGACACCATGGGGCTGGGTGCTGTGGCTCATGCCTAGCACTTTGGGAGGCCGAGGCAGGTGGATCATGAGGTCAGGAGTTCAAGACCAGCCTGGCCAAGATGGTGAAACCCTGTATCTACTAAAAATACAAAAAATTAGCCAGGTGTGGTGGCACGTGCCTGTAATCCCAGCTACTCCGGAGGCTGAAGCAGAGAATTGCTTAAACCTGGAGGGGCAGAGGTTGCAGTGAGCCGAGATTGTGCCACTGCACTCCAGCCTGGGAGACAGAGCAAGACTCCGTCTCAAAACAAACAAACAAAAAAATACGTGGTTCCATGGGCCGGCACAGAGGCTCACACCTGTAATCCCAGCACTTTGGAAGGCCAAGGCGGTTAGATCACGAGGTCAGGAGATCGAGAGCATCCTGGCTAACACGGTGAAACCCCGTCTCTACTAAAAATACAAAAAAATTAGCCAGGCATGGTGGTGGGCGCCTGTAGTCCCAGCTACTCGGGAGGCTGAGGTAGGAGAATGGCATGAACCCAGGAGGCAGAGCTTGCAGTGAGTCGAGATCGCACCACTGCACTCCAGCCTGGGCAGCAGAGTGAGACTCCCATCTCAAAAAAAAAGAAAGAAAAAAAAAATGTGGCTCCATGACAGTTGGGTTTAGGATGGAAAACTGTCAAGGAAAAGAGAACTTAGGAAAAGCCACTGTGCATGTCCATGAGGACGTCATTGATGACCCTTTTCATAGACACATTGGAGGCATAGAAAGGACAGGCAGTGAATACAAATGATTTGTCCAAGAAATTCAACAATGAAAGGGAGAAAAGACACAAGGGGAGAGATGCAGTGGACACAGGATCACATAAAGGGTTTGGGGTTTGTTTCTTGATTTGTTTTTCCAAAATGTGAGAAGCAGAAGGATGTTTGAAGCAGACCTGAAAGAACCAGTGAAAAGGGAAGATATTGGATACAAGAGTTAAAAACAAAACAAAAACCCAGCAGAGTCTTGAAACCATTGGGAGGGGTGAGGATCAAAGGCATAGGGCTAATCTTACAAAAAGAAAAAAAGAAAAGAAACTCCTCTTCTTCTGAGTCAAGAGGGAAGGATTGATTTTTTTAATGTATTTCATTATGGAGGATGTGATACCTCATACAATTGTGAGACCCATAGAGATAATATATACATGAACAATAGCCAGTACAGACTACAGAGGAGTATGCAACCAAAGTTAGCAATTATTTGTATCATTTGTATTATATCACATAGCAGGTGTTCTGTCATATCATTTGATTAATCTTCAAACCTAACGTGATGTAATCTTATTTATCCCATGCCTAAATGAAAAACCTGAAGTTGAGACCGGTTCAGAAGTTTCCAGTCATGCATCTTAGGTAAAAGATGTGGGATTCATGTCTAAATCTGCCAGAGAACGAAAAGCTGAGAAGGATTACAGATCACTAGTGAAAACATGGATCTCTGTTGTCTCCCTCTTTTCCATTAGCGACCATTATCCTGACCATCTCCCCCCCGGAGTTACATCAGAATAACTCTTTGTGTTTTATACAGATCAATTATTTCATTCATAGTTCCTCTCTTCCCAGTGTCAGAGAATCATAGACTGCTTTTTAGATTGTATGCCATACTCAATGACATGTATAGACTATCAGCTGTCTCATTCATTCATTCTTTTTCATTCACTCAGCACTCACAAGTTACCGTCTTCTTAGGCCAAGGGGTAAGAGCAAGTTGAATATAGAATTCAGCCCTGCTCTAGAGAATGGCGTGAACCCAGGAGGCGGAGCTTGCAGTGAGCAGAGATTGTGCCACTGCACTCCAGCCTGCGCGACAGAGCGAAACGAAACTCTGTCTCAAAAAAAAAATAAAGAAGAAGAATTCAGCCCTGCTGTAATAGAACCTGCATTGGAGGAGGAGGGGGAAGCAGGTACTTGTTTATGTACTAAATGCTTCTACATTCTTACTCTGTCTAGCAACTGTTCTTAATCATTTAAGCCTTGGAACAACCCTATGTTACTATTTCCTTTTCTCAGGTGAAGAGAATAAGGCACAGAGAGATTAATAACTTGACCAAAGTCATACAAATAAGAAGAGGCAGAATTGGGTTTAAATCCCAGGCAACTGGCTCCCGAGTCCATGATCTTAACCATTGTATATGCTGATCAAAGTATCTCTGATTTTATATATACATATATTTAAATATATAATTTTAAATATATTTTGGAAATATATTTTTTAGTTGGAGATGAATGCTAAAAAGAAAATTAAAGCTCATTCAAAGGACAAAGCTTGATGACGATGGAGCAAGTATCATTTAAAATAAGGTGGTCAGGGAAAACCTCACTTATTGATAAGCAGACATTTGAACAAAAATTGACCTGAATCTCTTTTAATCTTCTATTTTCCTCCAACCTCCTGTCCCTTTAATCCCATCTGATCCTCTTCTGATTTTCTTTCAATTGGCGTACAGTATAAAGCAAAAGAAGAACTATGAAATACAACAAAGACAAATTATTGTCACTTCTTTGCTCTATAGCTGGTACTTTTTATTTTACTTTATTTTATTTTTTAATTATTTTTTCTAAGATAATCTCCCTGTCACCCAGGCTGTAGTGCAATGGCATGATCTTGGCTCACTGCAACCTCCACCTCCCAGGTTCAAGCGATTCTCCTGCCTCTGCCTCCCAAGTAGCTGAGACCACAGGTGCGCGCTACCATGCCCAGCTAATTTTTTGTATTTTTGGTAAAGACAGAGTTTTGTCATGTTGGCCAGGCTGGCCTTGAACTCCTGACCTCAGGTGATCCACCTGCCTTGGCCTCCCAAAGTGCTAGGATTACAGAACTGGTACTTTTAAAATAGGAACTAAGAAATGGTCTGGTTCCAAGGCCCTTACCACCCACCCCAACACACCCACCTCCTCCTCCCCACCCAGTGACCATTCACCCACCTGTTCTAAGGTTTCTCCCAACTATTGTATGAATATAGGAGATTAGAATTTCTCCCAGACAAATTCACTTGGGTTTTTCTAAGATGACTCCCCTTTCATTACTTGCTTCCCATAATTCCAGATTCCCTGGAGTCCTTGATGTGATTTTTCCTTTCTTGTTGCCGTTCACAGCCCTTCCCCGTTCATTAACATTGGCCCCTTTCACCACTCTGTATCTTCCTGTGCATTAATGAAGGTATTAAGTGAGATCAGTTCTAAAGCCAGCATCCTTAGCATTCACTAGATGCTTCTCTTCTGCATTTGTTGACTTGCCGTTATCATTACCCTCTGTTTGTTTTTCAGCCTGTGTCCTATCGAGGGTAGCCATTCAGAATAAATTCATTTTGCTAGTTATATTTTTCTAGAGGCACTGCATCAAATGGTTCACTGACATTCAAATACATATCAGCCACAGTAGTCTTTTCATCCACCAAATTCACATTGTTATCCAAAGCTATCCATCATGTTTGTCAGAGTATTTGGGTCTTTAAACCTGCTGGATATTGTTTATATTTCCATTACCTCCTTTCTAGTTAGTCTATTATTTTTCTAATTGACATCTGTTCTGAGTCACATGTCCTTGAATTTCAGATGGCCCATTTTGTAGCTTTGGTTTATTTAGGTTTTCTCTCTTTCATAAATTGCCTAAGGATTTAGTTAATACACCCTCAAGTGTTTGCCACTGGGACCTGCTGATTTACATATGTTTACACATCTCAAATAATCCAGAGTTTTTTGGTTCTTCTACGAAATCATTTTCCTTTGTGGCCCTTCAGTCCTGTAAGAAGTGGTCTTGTGTCTTAGCAAGGCAGAGAGATCTCTTACAATTTCAAGAACTGTACTAGAGTCACTAACCAGGACCAGAAGGTCAGGAATCAGGGTTTGAGTGACTCAACCAAGTGGTGGCTGAATAGCGGTCCTTGCGTCTTAAGACTCCCAGAAGCTGTGGTGGGTTGCAGTGAACTCTCCATTCAGCCTCCCTCAGCCCTGTCTTAACATCATTGTGAGGTAGCTGGCTAGGGGCAGAATCAATGGCCAAAAAATAGAACAAATTGGCACCTGCCAGAATCAGCCATTACCTTGGCCTCATTGGCATCATGCTCATCATGCTCTTGTTAATGGGAGCATATGTTCCCATCAAAGCCATGCAGTCCATGCCTGTTCCCACTGACTGTTCTCCTCACACACCCACAGGTAGGGCAAGATCCAGTATTATAAATACAGAAAGCCCATTACCCATTCACTTCACCATCTCATTTCCAACCCTGGTCGTCATTTGGAGCAGAAGCGTTGTTTTTATCCCTTGTCTAGGGCACTCCAACTCTTTGTGCCTTTCTTATGTACCAGGAGATGAGGGCAGGCAGGCAGACTGCCAAGCCCTAGTTTTGCTTTACTTTAAATTAAAACATTTGCTTCATGCCTTGGGTATTTTTGGTCTGAGCCTGGATTAGATTTTAAAAATAAACAAATAAATAAAGCTTCTTGAAGCCAAGGACTATACCTTTCTATATCATATTAACATTTAAAATGTTATTGGAGTTTCCTAAGCATTAGTAATAACATTAGGTTTTGCTTTGAAGAAATCCTTTGCATTATTTATTGAAAAATTAATAATGTGATTTTATTACTAAAAATTGAAAAAGCCATAGGGCCTCTCAGCAATTGTTTACCAGATTGCTAATCTGAAAAATGTAGATAATATACACTACAAGAGTCTTGTGCTAATTGGGTTAAATGATACGTAGCTTTGTGGTCACTAAAATATATCATACAATGTCCTTTTTATCAACCTATGATATTAGATAAGTTGTCTTTAAAAATCAGAAAGACTCTCTAAAGTGATATTTGATGAACTATTTTCTTAAATTGAAAAGACTCTAAAGTGATATTCAGCTCAGAATAGCACTCCTTAACCTGGACTCACCTTTTGATAATCGAAAGAACATTTACAGAAGTATGAGACAAACACAATTATGAAAGTAAAATGAAGGCCCTAAATAAAAAATCACAGAACAAGAGGGTAATTCTATTCACTCTTTCATATTTCATTATTTGATAACATCAGAAGATGAATCCATCAGAATTGCCTTGGCAAGTGCAAACAGAAATGTGCCTGATCAATATTTATTAAAACCTTCAAAATGGGAGAAGGAGTTGAGCAGACTTCTTAATGGACTGAATAATTATTCATACAAATGGGGTTTGACCAAAGGCAGTGCCAGACCAAAGAGACACAGTTTTAATTGTACTGAATTTAAAATGCAGATCTTCCTCCAGCCCTGTTGTAGAAAACTTAATTTAAAAAATTATCTGATGTAGCAGAGAGTGACATATGAATCCTTCAGTTGTTGAAGGGGACATTTCAACCATAGATATTTATAAATTTAGAACGTGTTCCAAAGGTGGGGAGCAAAGTTGCTAGCTAAGGGAACAAAAAGAAATTTTCTCCCCATTTCAATGACTGTAACTGAGCCTAGGAGTGTGTCATCATCTCAACGGTGATGGGAATGTCCTGGAGGAGTTTCTTTGTTTCAAGTGGTTTTATTATCTGAAGAGAAATAAAGCAAGGCTCTGGCTGCTGCTGTCTATCAAAAATGTCAGGATATGTTCCTGAGAGGAGTGAAACAGCTGATTTTAACTTTCAGCGTCTCCCCAGGAGAGCCCCCCACCCCCGCAGTACTGCTGAGGCGTGATGGTTATCAGGACAAGGCCAAGAGGTAACTGGTAACTGCCATTTAAGGATAGCGCCATTGACAAAGGGCAGGTGCGTGCATGTGTCACTATATATAAAAAACAGGTAGGTAGATGACCGATCAAAGAAGCCCGAGCAAGCCTTAAAGCAACAGACTCCCAGGCTATCTTTACCTCTTGAATGATTTTCTGCTGCCACCAGCTGAGGAAATATAAGCAATATGTTTTCTAAAGACCATTCTTTACTTCTAGCATGTCCTGATCAGAACAAAAACCTGTACAATCCATTGTGAGAAGTGTAAAAAAAAAAAACAAAAAACTATCCTGTTATAGAATATACACCTAATTGTGCCACTAACTGTCTGAAAATTATTTAGCTTTTCTCCATCTTAGTTTTCTCATTCCTAAAATGGAAATAACTTCAGCTCATTTTAAATTAGAATTTTCAATCATGTTTGTAATAAACTCTAGGCTCTTCAAAGGGGAATACAAATAAGAGCAATTAGATCTACACTTTTTAATAAACTAATTTATTCTTCTGACACACAGGATTACCATCCATTTTATTATTGGTCTGGAAAGTCCATTTGAGCTGAGATTACACTTGTTCAGAGTGTTTTCAAGTCAATTGCTACTGCGTTTTGTCTACCATTGCTCGAAGAAAAACAGCATCAGCTAATTCTGATGGAAGCCCCATGATTTTAAAGGACCAAGCAGGGGATGCTGTAAAGGTTTAAAATCCAAAAATTCCAGTGCTTTTATATAGCATCTGCTGTAACCTTTCTCTTTTGGACATGAGAAATGATCCAGAGAGCTGGTGGTATTTGCCCAAGGTCACATGGCTAGTTAGTAGCAAAGAATGAAAGACTTAACCAGATTCTGAGTTTAGTTGATCTCTTAAATATTTACCTCACTAAGTTGTTCTGCTATAACCATGACCTCTCAATTATTTGTGGATGATTATCTGGTTTATGGATTATTCTTTTTTCTCTTGTCATTTCCCTGTTATTATCATAGGTACTATTGAGTGGGTGGAGAAAACAGGAGTTCACTGCTTCACTTGACAACTTAGTGACCCATCTACCATTGGGTTTTTATTAAAGTGCTCAAAATGCTATAGATATTGGCTAAAAATAATGTTGGGCACTACAGTCAATACTAAGTTTTATTCAGCTCAATTTTTCTCCCTCTCAAATTTGTATTTCAGAAGTCAGATTCAGCACATAATTCACTTGTTGACATTAATGCTAGAGCTTTATCTTGGGAAGGACTACAAGAGAAAGTCTTTACAATGAAAATAATTATCTCCCTTCCCCAAAAAAGTACTGAATCAGAGGGACAGTCAACTTTTGGAAAGAAAGGTTACTTCATCCATTACCAGCTTGAAGGGGCAAAAAGGAAGAAATAAAAAGAGGTGACAAAATGAAAAAGCCAAAAACTCTTTCTTGTAAACTCCCAAATTAAGTGTTAAATTTACAACATTACTGCATTACTTGGTTTAGAGCACTGAATTCCCAGATCAAATCCAGTGTTTGCAAAGTTTGTACAAACGAATTTGAATTGCCACAATACTGGCTCATTGCATTACAATGAAAGACAGAGCTGAGTATGGGAATTTTATTTAATTCATATTTATGTACTCAAGACTCAAGTGAGTCAGTGATAAAAATACTCTTTTCAGTTCTTTTGCTTTTTATAGTTTCAAATATTTTTGTATTAAGGTGGTTTTGGAGTAAATACAGGGCTCGAAGTCTTTCATTTTGAGGCCTTAGACAAGTCACTCATACTCTGTAGAGCTCAGTTTTCTTATATGTATAATGTAGATAATTGTAGTACCTATTTAAAAGGATTGAAATGCACCTAAAAGCTAGACATTATTATTAATATTCTACAATCAAGACAGATTCCAAAACCCAGCATGAGATGTAGCTGTATATTTTAAAACACAGTTTCCATTCCGGGATCTAGGACTCTGAATTCTACCAAGTAAAGGAAGGCAAAAGGCAAAGCTTTCCTCAGAGACCGTGGACAGTTCCCCAGTCAGGGCCTTGCTGTCACCCCTACAGGCAAAGTTTATGGAACGCCTACAAGTACAGGAACAAGAGTTGCCATGGGCGGGAATAGTTCATGTTAGTGAGTATTTCTTCCCTCAATTTGCAAAGAAGGGAACTGAAACTGTTTCTAATCACTTTCAGAGATGCAGTACTAATTTTTGCACTGAGCATGCCAACGTGGGAGGTAGAACCAAGGATGAGAAAACTCCCTGGCCTCTTGTCTATGAAAATTTATGAAAAGCTCTTAAAGAGAAGTCAGAAAAGCACTAATACTCAAAGATAAAAAGATATCAACAATTCATTTATACATACACGCATACCTACATACATTAAAAACAAGTAGATGAAAAATTGTTCAACCTCATGCAACTCAAAAGAATGTGAGTTAGATGCTGCCCATATGTTGTTGATAGGAGGATAAATTGATAGAGCTTTTTTAGAAAGCAACTTGGCAGCATTGTCAAGTGTCCTAAATAATATACTTATCTTTTAACTAATTCTGTTTTTAGAAATCTATCCATGAGAAAGTAAGTCTTTATAATTGGAAACAATTGAAGTATCCAATTGTGTTTCAACCTAAATATTTCAACTACAAGAAAGAAATTGGCTAGAACACTACATGTGGTGGGGGCGAACTACAAGAAAATATGCCAAACTGTGGTTTATCTTTATGATGAAATTATGAGAAATCTTTCTCTATGGCCCATATATTCTATATGGCACATGTATTAACTTTCCAATCAGAGGAACATAAAATTTTATTTTAAAACTTTAAAAAGATTTGCCCACCTTTCCAAAATACCCTGTATTTCCTTCCTGGTAGAAATGTTTTCAGACAGAATGTATGGGGGAGAAAGAGTCGCAGTGCAATACCATTAAAATAAAGCACAAAAGAAAAAGCCACAGAGAACAGTCTGTTGATAAAGCAAACATGAGGAAGATAAGAGAAAATGATCTGTTTGTACCAGAACAAAGCATAAACATTGTCATGTTCTAGACTCTGCACATGAGACCAGTCTGTGAAGTCACACCTCCACTTCTCTGTCACTCTTCTCCCTCACCTCTCTGCTTATAATACTTTGAGAACTGCTGCAAAAAGGCACACAGCAAAGGGTAGGAGAAACCACAGCAAGGTACACATCTCCTTCCAGAATGTTCCATCCACCAGGGTGACATGAAACTCTTTGGTCTCCAGAATAAGATATTTGGTGTACATCTAGCAATTGGCTGCTGAATATTGTAGGCTATGAAGAGTCTGTGAAGGGCTACAAACCATGAGCCAGAAAATGTCTCAATCAAATGTGCATTCACTGATCCCATCCAGGCAGCCCCAGCAAAGTGTCATCAAATGGAAAACGTGTTGCCCTGGAAGCCATGGCTGCTATTTTAATGCTCGATGATGAAGACCAAGCTTTCAATTTCCTGGGGCCTCAATAAGTCCTGATAAATTATTTATCCCTATTGGGTGACATGATTTCATTTCAGTCTGTCAGTGTTTATCATGGAAGCTCATTCTAATGGTATAGTTTGGGGCATTTTTCTATTTTCTCTTTAGGACACCTGGTAGCACTCTTTCCCCACCTCCAGGTGAAACTGTTGCTGTGTCAGTGTAGTCATCTTTGCTCCTGGGTACCATTCTGAAAGATAAATGAATTTCATTCTGTCTTTAAATATTTATGATTCTTTATGATCTAATATATCATCATGGTTATGGAGGAATTTTTTCTCCCTAACTATAGAAAATACACCATCAGTTACCTGTCAATTTTGTTGAATAACTCAGCTTTGCAATTCAGGGGCACTGTTCATACGAAGCTCTCGAGGACTCTTTTAGTCTCTCAGTCCACTTCAGACTGTCATTCTGGGATTTATAAAGGTCTTCATTGCACAGAGGATATTGAAACATTAAGGACTTCAGTGGCATGCCCTTTATCACTCATCACACTGGAAGATCCAAGAGTAGAAATGCAAGCATCTTTGTTTTGTTGTTTGCTCCCAGCGTGGAACAACGGCCTCTGTAGAAAACCAGCCAGTATCCCTGGAAACAATTCATCAGATTTTTCAAAAGAAATCTAATTTCATCTGGCATAATGGGCTCAGTGTTGCTTCTTAAGATAAATGATAAAAATATCAACATCCTAATACAAAGAAATCCAGTTCTTTTGGTTTAATCTCAGTGAAAAGCATCACAAACCTTTTATTGCTTCTGTAGCCTTCCCTGATGCGTTTAGGTCCTTGGCTGGAGGAGACAGTGGTTCTGTAACTGTTGGTCTACCAAACAGACTCTGACTGAGTCGTGGCTGGTTCAGAACCTTTAAGAAGCACATATCTGGGGATGGGGCCTCAGGAATCTGCACTTTTCATAGGCGCCCCAAGGTAATTCTTAGTTAGGTACCGTAAAGTTCAAGAACTGCGAGTCTAGAAACCGCAGCTTTCAAGTTCCTTCTAGCTTTGAAAGAATCGTGAGCCCCAGATTTGCTCTCATTTCATTTGGTAAATCTCAATGCATGCATGAGCTCTTCTTGGGCAATTTTAAAAATGTATATTCTTAGGAAGCTCCGTTAATAGACAACTCTCTCCATCACCTGTGCATCTACGGGAAACAGAATTAGATGACATAAGGCATCATTTCTCAAAATAGGGGCCAATATCAGGGAGAGCCAGGGGACATGCAAAGCTGTAGGATAAATATTAATATGATGCTTCTTCCTGCAGCATCAAGTTTTTCTTAGAAACAGTGTGTTTAAATTACAGCAGATACATTAAGGAGTAGAATGCAAAGTTCACAAGAGTTTTATGCTAAACATGAAACTTCAAAAGATTTACTGATCTGGCACTGGGGTCTCACACCCCTGGAAGTGGAGTTTTATATCCCCTTCTACCAAGTATTTCTGTCTATATTCAGGGTCACCCTGGACCAGTGATTGCTATGTATCTGGTTCTGTGATGCCAAAATGAACATTCGTTTGAAACCACTATAGAAAATTAGCCCCCTGTACACAAGGATGCTGACTGATTTGCTCGCAGGAGAGCCTCATTAGCTTACCAATCTACGAAGAGCACTTTCCATTTCTGCCACTATTTAGGGACTATTCACAAAAGATTATTCTCTCCCCTATTTTTTAAAAGAGTGTGTTAGTTAGAAAAGGAGGCTTAGCAGGAGGAAAAGAAGCCGTGTGAAAAGACACCACAGCTCTTCCTGACCACATTCTCCTTGTACCAGCAATTCAATAAAACAGGCCTGAAATTATGGAGCTCCTAGAATGTATTTCTTACCACAAAGATAGCTTCATTTCCCCATAGGAGGTTCTTTTTTTCAAAATTTTCCTGATGAGAAAGAAACAAATTCACGGCCCTGAGTCTAATAATACAGGATTTCTGAGCCACTGATCCTGCTAGGTCTGGAAGATTCCTTCGCCCCCAAGAGTTGCCTTGGAGCGCACTGCCCGGTTCTGTCCCCTCGATCTTGGCACAGTTACCTTTCACATCAGAGAGAAGTGAATAACACTCTTCCTTTCGCTGACAAACTGTGATAAGCCTTGCTGGCTCAGAGTCTGTTGAACTTGACCTCCTGGGTAATTTGGAGTGGCCATGCAAGTCACAGCTTCAGAGTCCAGTAGACTGAGAGATAGCAGTGGCACAGTATTGGTTTAAAGAATGGTGAGTGGTCGTCTTCTCCCCTTCCTGACTCCCACCTTCATCTTCTTGCTGCATTGAAGAATCCCTCTAATGCATATTTCTATTACAGGCACAAGTCTTTCTCCACCAAAGGACAGAGCCAGGCCAATGGCCTTGCCGTTAAGTGGCTCTCAAGTCTCCTCTTTCTGCTACAATTGTAACCAACGCCCTGCCAGACCATTCTGCATTCGATTGTCACATTAATCTTCCAGAAGCACAATTTTGAATGGCACCTCTGCTCTCTGGAAGAAGGAAGTCCCTTATCAGCTTAACTAGGTCTAAAATCATAGCCTGATGTTCAGAGGCTCTACCTTGTGGCTTCAACTGCCTCATCCCAGGACTCTCTGCTATTGCTCTGCACTCCCCAGTCTAACCAGATTACTCTTCCATGCCTTTGCTCATGCTCTTCCCTCCAACTAGAATTTCCTTCCTGGAAGCCCTGCCTGACAGAATCTTACCCCATAGGAAGTCTTCCTCAGTCCCACACCATCCCCTCAGCATGGTGCGATTTCTCCTCTTCTGCTATTAATTCACGGTACTAGGACCTCACTTATGGCGCATAGAATATTCTTGTGAGTTGTCAAGTGTCCATGAAAAGACAGTCTTGAACTTAGAGTCAGAAACCTGGGGTCAGATCCTGGCATAGTCAGTCCCTGTCTTTGTGACATGGGAAAGCCCTCTAACTTCTCCGTGCTTTGGTCTTTGGGAAAAGGGAGGTGTAGCCCCTGGGTGGAGTGAGGGGTAAGTGGCACAGTGCTCGGGAATGAACTTGGTCAACAGCACTGGAATCCTTATGTCTCTGCTTTTCAGGACCTTTCCTCCTTGTCTCTGAGCTACTTGAGGAAAGGGGCTGTGTCTTGCCCATTCTTATATACTACTATTAATTGTATTACATTACTATCACACATTAGCATCATTATAGTTCTAATAATAATAATCTTTATGAAGCACCACCATTCTGAGTGCTTTATATCTATTAATTAATTCAACTATTTCAATAACCCCAAGAGGTAGGTGCTATTATTAACCCACTTTATGGAGCAGAAAACCATGTACAGTATTTCACAAAACCTCCAATGAATAATGAATGAATGAGGGATTGAATGAGACAAAACCTGTTAACAATGTCTTCTCTCCTTCAGGCTACACCCCTACTTTTCTTTCCTTTCTCCCAAGGTAAATGCAAAATTAGCAAAAAATGTAGAATGAGCTGAGCCACTGAAAGGTATGCGGCCTCCCTGGGTCCTCACTTAGACTTCTCCTGAAGAGAGATCCCATGAGCTCCAAAGGACAGAGCTTGTGGTTGTCCTGTTCTTTATTCTGTTGGTGGGGCCTAGAACACTGCCTGCTGATCAATTGTTTTGAAGTAAGTAGAGGAATCAATGTATAGACAGCGTATTTGTCCCCTCGAGATGGATGTTACCAGTGGTGGAGCCAGTGAGCAGTGTTCTCTCTTGCTTTCTCAGGCAGTACTACGAGATGCTTTACAACACAGCTGACGAGCTCCTGAACCTGGTGGTGGACCAGGGTGTGAAGTACACGGAGCTGGAGTACATCCACGCCCTGACCCTGCTGCACCGCAGCCAGACCGGGGTAGGGGAACTGACCACCCAGAACATGAGGCTGCAGCGGCTCAAAGAGATCATCTGCGAGCAGGCTGCCATCAAGCAAGCCACCAAGGACAAGAAGATAACTACCGTTTAGCAGGGCATACTGCGGTTGGTGACGGGGGTCCCCTCAGTCACACTCACTTTTTTCCTTGGTATGTTATTGAGTATATTCTGAGCTTAGTTTTCTCTACAGTGATACTTTAGTGGAGAGGAGGTGTAAGGATTGTTTCTCTCTAGTTTTGGCTTTTCATATAAATGCTAAAGGAAGGCGACAGCACAGAGTGTTTTGGTTGAACAACTACTTTAATGTAGTCAAATCTAATGGGACTAGGGTGGGATAGGGAGGAAGGTGGTATCAAATTGTTGGACTCTGAAAAACAAGTGGATGGATTACTAACATTTGGTTTATTACTCAATATATATAT